>NW_026652286.1:43509679-43644863 GCF_009828535.3 Hylobates moloch
GTGAAACAGCCAAAACAACTTGAAAAAGAAGAACAAAGTTGGAGGGCTAACACTACCTGATTGAAAGAATTATTATAATTCTATGGTAATCAAAATAGCATGGTACTGGCATAAAGACAGACAGATAGATCAGCGTATCATAATAGAGAGTCCAAAAATAAACTCACACTTCTACAAACAACTTGAGGCATTTTTGTTTGTTTTTTAGAAACAGGTTCTTGCTATGCTGCCCCAGCTGGACTCCAACTCCTGGGCTCAAGCAGTTTTCACCCACCCCACCACCTCAGCCACCCGAATAGCTGGGACTACAGTGTGTGCTACTGCACTCAGCTTAAACAACTGATTTTTGACAAAAGATGAGAGGCGTGGCAATGCAATGGAGAAAAGAATAGTATTTCAAAAAACGGTTCTAGAACAAATGGGACCATGTGTAAGCACAATAAAGAAGTAAGTCCCATATTTCACACCACATATAAAAATTAATACAAAATGAATTATAGACCTAAATGTAAAACATAAAACTACAAAACTTCTAGAAAGAAATCTTTGTGTGATCCTGGGTTAGGCAAAGATTTATTAGACACAATACCAAAAGCATGATCTATTAAAAAACAAATTGATAAACTGGACTTCATCAAAATTACAACTTTCTGCTCTTCAAAAGACACTGTTAAAAGACTGATAGGACAAGCCACAGATTTGGAGAAAATCTTAGCAAAGTATATATTTGATAAAAGACTTAAATGGAGAATATATAAAGAATTCTCAAAACTCAATTTAAAAAAACAACCCAATAAAAAGCAGACAAAAGATTTAACAGATACTCTACCAAAAAAGAGATATGAATGGAAACATGTACATAAAAAGATGCTCAACATTGTTAGTCATTAGGCAAATACAAAATAAAACCACGATCATTATACTATCAGAATGGCTAAAATTAAGTAGACCGACCATACCAAGTGTTTGTAAAGATGTGGAAGAACTGAAAATGTCATATACTGCTGGTGGGAATATAAAAAATACAACTATTTTAGAAAACAGTTTGACAGTTTCTTAAAAACATATACCTACCATATCATCTAGTCATTCCACTCCTAGATATTTACCTAAGAGAAAAGAAAATATATGTCCATACAGACTTGCATGTGAATGTTCATAGCAGCTTTATTTGTAATAGCCAAAAACTAAAAGCAGCTCAATGTCTCCCAGTAGGTAAATAGGTAAATAAATTGTGGTATGTCTCTACAATGGACTACTACTAAGCAATAAAAAGGAGTTAACTATTTACACATGCAAAACATAAATGAACCTCAAAATAGTTACACTGAGTGAAAGTGGCCAGATTATTTTTTAAAAGTACATATTATATAACTCCATTTACATAAAACTGTAGCAAATGCAAACTAATCTATGGCAGAAAGCAGATCAGTGGTTGCTGGAGGAGCAGAGACTACAAAGGACTATGAGAAAACTTTTAGGGGTGATTAATATATTCACTATCTTTAATGCAGTGATGGTTTCACAATTGTATACATGTACCAAAATCTTAAAAATAGTAAACTTTAGAGATTTACACCTTTTTGTATGTCAATTGCAACTCAATAAATATCTTTTTAAAAAGATAATGAAGTTGAGCTAAGGTAGTATCATAGGAGATGCACATAAGATATATTAAACAGGTAGAACCCTCAGGTGAGAGATACTCAGTTTTCTTATTTATTAAATGGGAATACCGGTAAAACTTTTTATCCTCAAGTGTCTATTTAAAATAAATATAAAATGACTGTGATAAAAGTTAAATCACTACATGGATGCTAGTTGTTTTTATTATCAGGATAAAAAAATTATCCGAAAGAATGTAAGGGAAAGAAAAAGCCAACCGTATGATTCTTCCAAAAAATACAGCAGCAAACAACTAATGTCTGAGGTTTTTAACTAAATGACTTGATGGTTCACTTAGAAAAATAATTTTTAATGACCAAAAGAAAATAATAAACATATCTCTCACTAGGTTTATGTAAAAGCAAAAATGGGCTGCCAACTCTTTCATACGGGTCTGACTTTTGAAATGGTTTAGACAGAAGTCTGATGCCACCTGGCCTCCCTGTGTTGTGTCAACAGAGAGGTCAGCAGGTCTGATGGGTGCTTTCTTTCTTTCTTTCTTTTTTTTTTTTTTTTGAGATGGAGTTTCGCTCTTTCACCCAGGCTGGAGTGAAGTCGTGATCTCAGCTTACTGCAACCTCCGTACCCTGGGTTCAAGCGATTCTCCAGCCTCAGCCTCCTGAGTAGCTGGGATTATAGATGCCCACCACCACACCTGGCTAATAATAAAAAATACATTTTTGTATTTTTAGTAGAGACAGGGTTTCACCATGTTGGCCAGGTGGGTCTTGAACTCCTGACCTCAAGTGATCTGCCCGCCTCAGCCTCTCAAAGTGCTAGGATTACAGGCATGAGCCACCGCACCCGGCCTGGATGTTCTTTCTAAAGGCTTCCTAGCTCTCCAGTACAGTAAGTCCTCAATTAATGTCATCAATGGTTTGTTGGAAACTGCAACTTTAAGCAAAAGCATGTCTAACAAAACCAATTTTACCAGAGGCTAATTAATATAAACAAAGGTGACGTTATTATGGCATATTTCTGGTCACAAAAACATCATCAAAATTACAAATAAAGACCCAAACACTTCTAATATTACACAATGAAATAAATGTGACCTGTACATACATTTAAGGAAGATTAAAGCAAGTAAGATAATTATTTACCTGCTTATTTCAGTTCAAGGTTGAGAGTGGCTGGAGCCTATCCTCAGCAGCTCAGGGTGCCAGGTGGGAACCAACCCTGAATCAGATGCCATTCCACTGCAGGGCACACACACGAACACACCACATACACACACACATGCACATTCTGTCTCTCTCTGTCTCTCTCTCTCTCTCCCTCCGCAACCCTCCTTCCCTCCCTCCTCTCTCTCTCTCTCCCTCACTCAGACTGGGACCATTTAGACACGCCAATTCACCTAAAGTGCACATCTTCGGGATGTGGGAGGAAACTGATGTACCTGGAGAAAGCCCATGCAGACATGGAGAGAATGTGCAAACTCCACAAAGAGACAGTGGTCCCAGTAGGGAAGCAATTTTTTTATTTTCATCAGCATTATAATCAAACAAGGTTGAATGAAGTGACATTATTCAGGAACCTGCTGTACTACTCCACTGCTTCCTACAGAGAAATTCTATTGTCCAAAGAATAGCACAGACAGAAAAGGAGATCTGTGAACTTATTTACTGTAATGTTTATTTTATTTATTTATTTATTTTTGGAGACGGAGTTTCGCTCTTTGTTGCCCAGGCTGGAGTGCCATGGCACAATCTCGGCTCACTGCAACCTCTGCTTTCCAGTTTCAAGCAATTCTCCTGCCTCAGCCTCCCAAGCAGCTGGGATTACAGGTGCCCACCACCACACCCAGCTAATTTTTTTGTATTTTTAGTAGAGATGGGGTTTCACCATGTTGGCCAGGCTTGTCTTGAACTCCTGACCTCATGATCTGCCTGCCTCAGCCTCCCAAAGTGCTGGGATTACAGGCGTGAGCCACCACGCCCGGCCTGTAATGTTTATTTTCTACCAGGCGTTTGGAAACAAAAACTTTTGGAAACAACTACTACGGCAAAGTCCACAGGCACACTAGACTACCAGGTTCTTTTGCTTTTAGCTGCAATCATATTTCATAGAATCAAAGATTGATAGTTAGAAAGTCTTGATTCATAAAAATGAGGAAAGAAATTACTACTTAAGAAATATTGGCCAAGTGTGGTGGCTCACGCCTGTAATCCTAGAACTTTGGAAGGCCGAGGCGGGCGGATCACCTATAGTCAGGAGTTTGAGACCAGCCTGGTCCAATATGGTGAAACCCCGACTCTACTAAAAATACAAAAATTAGCCGGGCGTGGGGGTTCACGCCTGTAATCCCAGCTACTCGGGAGGCTGATGCAGGAGAATCTCTTGAACTTGGAAGGCAGAGGTTGCAGTGAGCCGAGAACATTCCACTGCACTCCAGCATGGGCAACAGAGCAAGACTCCATCTCAGAAAAAAAAAAAAAAAAGAAAGAAAGAAAGGAAAAGAAAAAGAAAGAAAAAAATATATTCGCCAGGCACAGTGGCTCATGCCTGTAATCCCAGCATTTTGGGAGGCTGAGGCAGGTGGATCACTTGAGATCAGGAGTTCAAGACCAGCCTAGCCAACATGGCAAAACCCCATCTCTATTAAAAATACAAAAATTAGCTGGACGTGATGGTGCATGCTTGTAATCCCAGCTACTTGGGAGGCTGAGGCAAAAGAATCCTTGAACCCGGGAGGCAGAGGCTGCAGTGAGCCAAGATCATGCCACTGAACTCCAGCCTGGGCTACAGAGTGAGACTCTGTCTCAAAAGAAGAAATATACTTTGTTTGGCAGATGGCATCATTTAAAATCTAGTGTCCAGGAAAGGAGAAGAGAAACAGTAATGATGCACTTTGCTTAGAAAAAATGAAAGCCATGCTTTAGAGGAGAATTCCCTTAGGTCAGTGCCTCCCATCATTCTTCTCTAAAAATGACACTGTTATTGTTTCCAATGGCTCAAATATGCAAACAGTAATTCTATTTCTCAAGGATTCTACAAAATCTACCCAGCCACCCTTCCTTTAAAGAACTGCCACTCCTCTAACTTCATATGATCCTGTAGGGGCTGGAAATTGCAGCTCTCTCCAAACCCTACACACACACTCCCACTATCACCATCCTATTTAAATCTGTAATCCACACTATGCCAATCTGATTCTTCTCTTGTCATATCTGACTCTTGAGCAAAGACACTTAGAAATAAAAAATGAATAAAGCTGAGTCATATGAAAGTAGCTAATTAGAAAAGGCCAATCCCCCGGGCACGGAGGTTCACACCTATAATCCTAGTACTTTGGGAGGCCGAGGTGGGCAGATAATGAGGTCAAGAGATCGAGACCATCCTGGCCAACCAACATGGTGAAACCCCATCTCTACTAAAAATACAAAAATTAGCTGGGCGTAGTGGCGCACACCTGTAGTCCCAGCTACTCGGGAGGCTGAGGCAGGAGAATCGCTTGAACCTGGGAGGCGGAGGTTGCAGTGAGCTGAGATTGCGCCACTGCACTCCAGCCCAGGTGACAGAGTGAGACTCCGTCTCAAAAAAAAAAAAAAGAAAGAAAAGGCCAATCCCCTAGTCTCTGCTGCTGGATTTCCTGGAGTGGCTCTCATTCTTGGTCCTTCTTCAACTCTGCTTTACCAGTTCTTCCATACTTAATTATTCAATGTTGTATAATAAAGAATTTGGCAGATCTTTGTCCTGGGTTACTGGGAGGTACCCACTGAACTTTTGGAATATTCCCAGCGATAGGAATGTCTTTATTATTCCTGGTGGGTCCCTTGGATCACACATGAGTTCAGGCTAATAAGATGACTCAGGATGGGGGTTGGTCACTATAAAAATCAACCACGTGACTAGAACACTGGGGCTCTGAGCCCGGTGATACTAATCCAACCTTCATGGAGAAAAAGGGAGCTGGAAATTAAGTTCAATCCTGTGCCTAACAATTCAATCAAATTGCCTATGTAATGAAACCCTAAGAAAAACACTGAACACCAAAGTTCAGTTGAGTTTCCTAGCTGGCAAACACTCTGATGTGCTGGAAAGAGATATGTGTCCTGATCCCACAAGGAGAGGACACAAAAGTGCCATATTCAGGACTCTTCCCATATCTTGCCCTATAAATTTCTTGTTTTGGCTGCTCCTGATTTGTAACTTTTATAATAAAATTGTAATCATAAGTATAGGGCTTTCTTGAATTCTCTGAGTAGTCCTAGTTAATTATCAAACCTGAGAAGGCCATGGTAATACATGAATTGTAGCCAGCTGGTCAGAAGTGCAGGTGACCTGGGAACAGCTTGAAATTATGGCTGATGTCTGAAGTGAGAGTAATCTTATTGGGGGCTGTGAACTTAACTCGTGAAGTCTGTGCTAACTCTATATAATCATAATATCTATACTTCATATGGTTTCTGTGAGAAATAATTTAATATATGTAAAACACTTAGAAACAGTGCCTAGCACATATTAAATACTATATAAATGTTAAAGTAGTTTTTCAGTTTTTGTTGTTGCTGCTGCTGTTTTTATTACTAAAGCCCAGAGTTGGCTAAGATAGAGATTAGAAAACTTTTCTGCTAAGATCTATATAACACAGAGAAAAGATTGGCTCGCAACATTAGTCAGAAAAATGTTAACAATGCTAATCACACAGATGGTACTGACACTAGCCAGCTGATGTTCTGAACACAAATGACCACTGCTGACATCTACATCATCTAGCTAAACTCAGAACAGCTATTTTGAGCCAGTGCCAGAATATTAAATGCTTTTTGTAGCTCTGGAAATCATCACTCCAGAGAGATTAGGGGCCTTTCTCTGAATAATGAAGCAAATTATTGGGAGGAAGAGGACATATAAAAATTCTCACTTTTAGTCTGTCAAATCACCAGGTATAACACACAGTGAGCAAATTCTAATAGGGTACATATGTATATCATTTCTCATCTTAGCTGTGAACTACATCACTGCATTGAAATGCTTTTCTGCACTCATGGTTAATGAGGACTCTCCCCCAAAAAACCTCACTCCATTGTCTTTCATTTTCCTGTAATTTAGAATACACTGGAAGTGTTCCAAATAGTTGCTAAGTCCAAAAATAAAGTCCTTGCCAGAAAACTGCCTGGAGCTGTTTTCTAGCATTATGATTTAGTCCCTCTGTTTCTGCCCTCTCACTTTCCTTTCCTAGATACTTCCATGTGAGCTTTCAGAAAAGGCCAGAATGCTCTCCCTGCCATCTTTAATTCTAAGTTCCTATTTTTGAAACCCACTCTTAAAAACCAGCCACCCTGTCCTCATGTTATTAGAGAAAAATAAGAAAGCCAAAACTAAATGATGCTAATGGAAGATTTTTTTCCTGGCACCGCTGGTATAGTTCCAAAGCTCATGTCACTGCTTAATCTTCATCAGTACATAGCCTGAGTTGCTCCAGAGCTATTAAAGAAAAGCCCCCAGAAGGAACTCAGCTTCCAAAGATAACCAGGAAGCTCTCTCCTATAGCTGCCTAATTTTTCTTCTACATTGATAAAACATAGCGTTAACAGGAAGCATCAGCCTGTCCATCCCATAATCAGTTAGAATCCAGGTATTCCTGCTTCACATTTAATGCTCCCCATCTACAATATAGATTATCCCTTTCAGATCTCAAATTCTATAAGCCTAAATTAAAATGTAAATAAAAATAGAAACTGCCTCATTCCTACCGAAACTAGTCTTCTCTACCCTAGACTAATGCTTTCAACCAAGAGGGTATTGAAAAGCATTGGCTTACAGAGCTGAAGTTCTGGCTCTACTAAATGCATGATAATGACAAGTAACTTTATACATCTAGGCCTAAGGTTCTTCAGATAAAAGCCAGGGATCCTGATGGTTACTTACATTTAACCCCTGTTAGCATCAGAACCTGCCCTAAGAGACCCTGGGAAGAGAGATTTCTTCTAGTCTTATTGTTATCTGTGCCCTAGCCACAGATATAAATGGAGAGGAAGCTAAAGCCCTGTTCCCCTTCCCTGTCAAGTCTCGCACAATTAGACATGCTCTTTCACTAAGAACTCTGAAGGAAATGCTCCAGAAAAAAAAATGGTAATCATGGTTTAGCAGTTTTACAGAAATCTGAAGTTTTCATTAAGCTCAACATGGGTCAGCAGAGTGATATGACTAGTGAGGCACCAGTATCTAATCAGACTGCATTAACAGATGCACAGGATTCAGAAACAAGAAGGTGACAGTCCTGCTCAACTCTGTGATGATAAAATCACACTTGGAGGTCTGCAGCCAACTATAGGATCTAAGAAACACATTAACAAAAGTGCTTATAGGCAGGAAATCAAGATGAGAAGGAGGCTGAGAAAATGTTTTCTTCAAGAAGTAGGGCTATTTAACCTGGAAAAAAGAAGACTCAGGAGAGAGTCGCTCTACACTAGTGCTTTCAACCAAAATGGTATAGAAAAGCTTTCAATCAAGATGGTATAGCAAATGAGAGAGTCTGTCTGTACCCTCACCCAATCTTTGAATTGTCTAGGACTCAGCAGAGCTGGGACTAAGTGGGAAGCTAGAGAAGAAAGGGGCTGCCTCAAGAGACCAGCAAGCTCCCTGTCTCTGGAGATAAAGCAGCAGAACCTGGAAGATTCCTATGCCAGGGTCAGGTGGGTGAGGAAAGGGGTAGGAATAGGACAGAACTCAAAAAGTATTCTAAGGAAGAAAAACGCCAACTCTGGAGAACCTTCCCCCATGCCCAGCAGAGTGACTATATTCAGTCTTATTTAGTGACTGTATGTAGAATAATTTCAATAATTTGCCCTTTACTAAGCATTTTATATACATGTTCTTTTAAGGCCAAGTTGCTGCTTCTCTCTTCTCTAAACCTTCCCACAACTAGGATTGATGACCAGGCTGCCTATTACCTTCTGATGACTTCCATGCCTTCCACAGGTCCTCCACGCTGATGAGCTTATCCTCACCATGGAAGGTGCTGTGTTTCACTGTTGGGTCATGGTAATTGAGGTCTTCCCTCAGGAACTGCAAGGGAAAAGTACACAAGTCACAAGAGATACCTAGGAGTCAGCCCATCAAGATCTCCACACAGGTCACCTGCCTCTAGCTAGCCATAACACATTCCATCTACCCAACATACAAGTGTATCACATCACTCATGTATCCTTCCTTATGCACATGTCCATTGCCAACTAAACTATCACTTCCTCTTTGTTACATGTCTCACTTGAAAAATATATATAAATCAGAAATTCTTTCCTCATTTTTTAATTATGAAAAGACAATACATGAGAGTTAACTGAAAATCAATAAGCTAAAAGAGGAAAGAAAAAAGGAAGGAAGAATTTAAAATGTTTGAGTACTTGCTTATAAATTAAGCAATATTCTAAGAATTTCCACAATATTTTCTCATGATGGTTGTTTGTTTGTTTGTTTGTTTGTTTGTCTGTCTGTCTGTCTTGAGACAGAGTCTCGCTCATCGCCCAGGCTGGAGTGCAGTGGCGCGATTTCGGCTCACTGCAACCCCCACCTCCCAAGTTCAAGCAATTCTCTTGTCTCAGCCTCCTGAGTGGCTGGGATTACAGGCATGTGCCACCCGACCCAGCTAACTCTTTGCATTTTAGTAAAAATGGGGTTTCACCGTTGCCCAGGCTGGTCTCAAACTCCTGAGCTCAGGCAATCCACCCATCTCGGTTTCCCAAAGTGCTAGGATTATAGGTGTGAGCCACCGTACCCGGCCGAATGTGATGGTTTTAAAACATGTCCACAAATTGTTTGACAATCCTCCCATTAAAGGTGGATTTCTCTCCCCTTTAATATAGGCTGACATTAGTGACTCATCTTCTAACAAACAGAATGTGGCAGCAGTGATGTTGCATGACACCCAAGTCTAGGTTAGAAAAAGCAATATAAATTTCACCTGGCTCTCTCTCTTTTGGGCCCTGAGAGGCCCTGAGTCAAAATGTAAGAAGCCTGGCTACCCTGAAGCCACCCTGCTGGAGATATCATGTGGAAAGTCTATGCAGAGATAGAAATGTGTGAGTAGCCCAGCTGTTTGAGTCTTCAAGTTCAGGAGTCAGGTATGTGAGTGACTGAGACTTCAGTTGATTCCAGCCCCCAGCTCTGCAATCAAATTGGGTATAGAAGGAATATACCTCAACACAATAAAGGCCATATATGACAAACCCACATCTAATACATCGAACAGGGAAAAGTTGAAAGCTTTTCCTCTAAAATCTGGAACAAGAAAAGGATGCCTTCATTCACCGCTATTATTCAACATAGTAATGAAAGTCCTAGCCAGAGGAATTAGGCAAGAGGAAAGAAAGAAAGGAAAGGAAGGGAAGGAAGGAAAGAAGAAAGGCATCAAAATTGGAAAGAAGGAAGTCAAACTGCCCCTGCATGCAGACAACATGATCTTCTCTTTTTTTTTTTTTTTTTTTTTTGAGACAGGTTCTTATTCTGTCACCCAGGCTGTAGTGCAGTGACATGATCTCAGCTGACTGCAACCTCCACCTCCTGGGCCTCAAGAGATCCTCCCATCTCTGCCTCCCAAGTAGCTGGGACTACAGGTGTGCACGCCACCCCACCTGGCTAATTTTTTGTATTTTTGGTAGAGACGGGATTTTACCACGTTACCCAGGCTGGTCTCAAACTCCTGATCTCAAGGGATCCACCCACCTCTGCTTCCCAAAGTGCTGGAATTACAGATGTGAGCCACCATGCCCAGCCAATAACATGATATTAAATCTAGAAAAACCTACAGACACCACCAAAAAACTGTTAGAACTAGTAAACAAATCTGAAAAAGAAATCAAAAAAGCAATCCCATTTACAATAACTACAAAAAATAATAAAATATCTAAGAATAAATTTAACCAAGGAGGTAAAAGATCTCTACAATGAAAACTGTAAACTACTGATGAACTAAATTGAAGAAGACACAAATAAATGGAAAGATATCCCACGTACATGGGTTGGAAGAATTAATATTGTTAAAATATTCATACTACCCAAAGCAATCTATGGATTCAATGTAATCCCTATCTAAATTTCAATGACATTCTTGAAAGAAATAGAAAAAAAATCCTAAAATTCATATGGAACCATAAAGAAACCTGAATAGCCAAAGCCATCTTGAGTGAAAAGAACAAAGCTAGAGCAATCACACCATCTGACTTTAAAATATTCTCCAAAACAACAGTAACTGAAACAGCATGGTGCTGGCATAAAAACAGACATATAGACCAACGGAAAAGAATACAGAACACAGGAATAAAACCCACATATGTATAGCCAATTGATTTTAGACAAATGCATGAACAAACATTGAGGAAAGGATAATCTCTTCAATAAACGGTACTGGGGGCCGGGTGCAGTGGCTCATGCCTGTAATCCCAGCACTTTGGGAGGCCAAGGCAGGTGGATCGCCTGAAGTCGGGAGTTGGAGACCAGCCTGGCCAGCATGGTGAAACCCCAACTCTACTAAAAATACAAAAATTAGCTGGGCATGGTGGCACATGCCTGTAATCCCAGTTACTCGGGAGGCTGAGGCAGGAGAATCACTTGAACCCAGGAAGTGGGGGCTGCAGTGAGCTAACATCACATCACCGCACTGCCAAAAAAAAAACCACCACCACCACCACGGGCAACAAAATACAAAAATAGATAAATGGGATTAAATCAAAATAAAATGGAAATAATGAAAAGTGAAGAGACAACCTACAGAATGGGAGAAAACATCTGCAAATTATACATCTGACAAGGGGTTAACATCTAGAATATATAAGGACTTGAACAACTCAATAGAAAAAAAATCAGATTAAAAAATGGGTGAAAGATCTAACTAGACATTTCTCAAAAGAAGACAAACAAGACTGAGCACAGTGGTTCATGCCTGTAATCATGGCACTTTGGGAAGCGAAAGTGGGAGGCTCACTTGAGCTCAGGATTTTGAGACCAGCCTGGGCAGCATAGGGAGACTCCGTCTGTGCAAAAAATTAAAAAAAAAAAAATTATCCAGGTGTGGTGGTTTATGCCTGTGGTCCCAGCTATAGGCTGAAGCTAGAGCCTGAGGTCAGAGGATCACTTGAGCCTGGGAGATCAAGGTTGTAATGAGTTGTGATCATGCCACTGTACTCCAGCCTGGGTGACAGAGCAAGACCTTGTCTCAGAGAAAAAAGAAAACAAAGTCCAAAAGGTATGTGAAAAATATGCTCAATATCACTAATCATCAGGGAAATGGAAATCAAAACCACAATGAGATATCATCTCACCCCAGTTAGTATGGCTATTACCAAAAAAAAATAACAAATAACAAATGCTGCCAAGGATATAAAGAAAGGGGAACCCTTACACACTGTTGGTGGCAGTGTAAATTAGTACAGTCACTATATAAAACAGTATGGAGGTTCCTCAAAACATGAAAAATAGAACTACCATATGATCCAGCAATCCCACTATTGGGTACACATCCAAAGGAAATGAAATCAGCATGTTGAAGAGACATCGTCACTCCCATGTTTATTGCAGCACTATTCACAATAGCCAAGATATGGAATCAACCTCAGGGCCCACCAGCAAATGAGTGTTTAAAGAAAATGTCGTATATTTACACAACAGCATACTATTCGACCATAAAGAAAAAAAGAATGAAATTCTGTCATTTGTGGCAACATGGATGTGCCTCGAGGACATTATGCTAAGTGAAATAAGCCAGGCACAGAAAAATAAATACCACATGTTCTCACTCATATATGGAATCTTAAAAAGCTGATCTCATAGAAGTAGAACATAGGATAGTGGTTACCAGAATCTGGGAAAGGTAGACAGGGAGATGGTGAGAGATTGGTCAGTGGGTACAAATTTACAGTTGGGAGGGTAAGTTTATAAGTTCTAGTGTTCCATTGCACAGTAGGGTGATTTTAGTTAATAATAATATAGTGTATATTTCAAAATAGCTAGAAGAAAGGATTTTGAATGTTCACCACAAAGAAATGATATATGTTTGAGATTACAGATATACTAATTACCCCCTAATTTGATCATTATACATTGTGTACATGTATCAAAACATCACACTGTATCCTATAAATAAGTAGTTTTTTTGGATGGTTGGTTGGTTGGTGGAGTTTTTTGTTGTTGTTGTTTTTGAGACAGTGTCTCGCTCTGTCACCCAGGCTGGGTGATCCTCCTGCCTCAGCTTCCCAAGTAACTTGGACTATATGTGTGCACCACCGTACCCAGCTATTTTTTTAAATTTTTTGTAGAGACAGTGTCTCACTATGTTGCCCAAGCTGGTCTCAAACTCCTGAGTTCAAGCAATCCTCCTGCCTCAGCCTCCCAAAGTGCTCGGATTACAGGCGTCAGCCACCATGCCTGGTCAATATGTACAACTGTTATGTATCAATTACAAATAAAATAAAACTTTAAAAATGTTTTTAAATAAAATATAATTTAAATAAAAAAACAAGCAGGGAAGAGGAATAGGAGATGCCAAGAGTAGTGGTATTCACAATTTGTCATTTTAATGAGAGGAATCAAGGAGTCATTAAGAAGCTGACTTCATTTTCTTCATTTTTATTTTATGTACAAACAGCTAATATGATTTTTCATTGGGTGGATGCCTTGGATAATCCATTCAAGGAAGATCACTTAGTCCAATTTAATGAAACCTATATCCTTCACGTACTGATGGCAACACTGGAGGCATATATTGAGGCTATATTTCCAGATCAGACCATGCTGGTTTGAGCAGATGCAACAAAAGCAAGAACTGTGGCCAGATTTTTGTGGGTGGCTCCAGTAGAGCTGCTCGTGATCCATTTTGCCTTTAGGAGTGCAAGAAGGCAAAAGATAAGAAGGTGACTTTAAAGCAAATATTTAAAGGAGGTGTGGGAGAAAGGCATGCAGAATAACTGGGAGAAGAGTATCCCAAGAATGGAGAAGGGCAGATGCAAAGTCCCTGAGGCAAGAGAACATACTTGGTATGTTCAAGGAATAACAAGAAGGCCAGTATGGCTGGAGAGAAATGAGTAAGGTGGTAACTAGCAGAAGATGAAGTCAAAGAAGCCACAGGGTTCCAGAACACAGATGCCACCTTTTTAGGCCTTTTTTTTTTTTTTTTTTTGAGACGGAGTTTCGTTCTTATTGCCCAGGCGGGAGTGCAAGGGCACAAACTTGGCTCACCACAACCTCCACCTCGCAATTTCAAGCAATTCTCCTGTCTCAGCCTCCCGAGTAGCTGGGATTACAGGCATGCACCACCACTCCCGGCTAATTTTGTATTTTTTAATAGAGACGGGGTTTCTCCATGTTAGTCAGGCTGCTCTTGAACTCCAGACCTCAGGTGATCCACCTGCCTCGGCCTCCCAAAGTGCTGGGATTGTAGGCGTGAGCCACTGCACCCAGCTGCCTTTTTAGGCTATTATCAAGACTTTGATTTTTCACTCTGAGATGGGAGCTGTTACAGGGATTTGAACAGAGGTATAACAGGAAGACATTTATATTTTTAAAACGATTTCTCTGGATACTGTGTTAAAAAGTATAGACTATAAAAGGGAAAGGGCAGATACAGAGAAATCACTCAGGTGGCTATTGCAATAACATGAGCTAATGGTGGCTTGAAACAAGGTGGTAGCTGTGGAAGTGATGAGAATTTGTCAGAATTGGGATATATTTTAGAGATCAAATCTGCTATCCTCATGATTTTTTAGGTTTGATTAATCAGGTTCTTCAAGATATACCCTTCTTTGGTCCTCATAGGCTCAAACCTAGAACCTCTTAATCTAAGACTAGAAAGACAGTTATCACAAGCAGGCCTTGGGAGCAGAAATGCCAAAATCTCCAAGGAAGGGGATTTTCTGCCATTATCAGATAACTCCAGGAAACCATCTGATGTGAGATACCAGCTGCTTATAGGCAATCAACAAGAAATAGACTCATTTTTATAGTCAAGTCTGATCACCGAGGTAAGTGGAGAGCAGAGAAACTCAGAAAGAAAGTGCAAGGGACTCACATACAGACTCTACTGGTGCCACAAAGCACACAAAAAACAAGTAGGGTCAGAAAACAAGGTCAGAGAGAAGATGATGCCAAAAGAGGAACTGGCAAATAGAAGCTCTATCTGAAGGAAGGTACTTATGCTGAATGGGACCTCTTTAGAAAATAAAGAAATGAAGCTGCAACAATCAGGCCTCAAGAGTCAGAAAGGCAGAACCCGGTGGACTTCCAAGATGGCGAAATAGGAACAGCTCCGGTCTACAGCTCCCAGTGAGATCAATGCAGAAGACAGGTGATTTCTGCATTTCCAACTGAGGTACCTGGTTCATCTCATTGGGACTGGTTGGACAGTGGGTGCAGCCCCACGGAGGATAAGCCAAAGCAGGGCGGGGCATCGCCTCACCTGGGAAGTGCAAGGGGTCAGGGGATTTCCCTTTCCTAACCAAAGAGAAGCCGTGAGTGACTCCACCTGGTGGAATGATACACTTCTGCCCAAATACTGCACTTTTCCCACGGTCTTCGCAACTGGCAGATCCAGGAGATTCCCTCCCGTGCCTGGCTCGGCGGGTCCCACACACATACAGAGCCTTCCTTGCTGCTAGCACAGCAGTCTGAGATCAACCCGGGACACTGGAGCTTGGTGGGGGGAGGGGCATCCGCCATTGCTGAGGCTTGAGCAGGCAGTTCTATGCTCACAGTGTAAATAAAGTGGCAAGGAGCTCAAACTGGGCAGAGCCCATCACAGCTCAGCAAGACCTACTGCCTCTCTAGATTCCGTCTCTGGGGGCAGGGCATAGCTGCACAAAAGGCAGCAGACAGCTTCTGCAGACTTAAACGTCCCTGCCTGACAGCTCTGAAGAGAGCAATGGTTCTCCCAGCATAGCGTTTGAGCTCTAATAATGGACAGACTGCCTCCTCAAGTGGGTCCCTGACCCTCATGTAGCCTGACTGGGAGACACCTCCCAGTAGGGACCGACAGACACCTCATACAGGCAGGTGACCCTCTGGAGCAAAGCTTCCAGAGGAAGGATCAGGCAGCAATATTTGCTGTTCTGCAGCCTCCACTGGTGATACCCAGGCAAACAGGGTCCGGAGTGGACCTCCAGCAAACTCCAATAGACATGCAGCTGAGGGGCCTGTCTGTTAAAAGGAAAACTAACAAACAGAAAGGAATAGCATCAACATCAACAAAAAGGACATCCCACACCAAAACCCCATCTGTAGGTCACCAACATCAAAGACCAAAGGTAGATAAAACCACAAAGATGGGGAGAAACCAGAACAGAGAGGCTGAAAATTCCAAAAACCGGAACGCCTCTTCTCCTCCAAAGGAACACAACTCCTCACCAGCAAGGGAACAAAACTGGAGGGAGGATGAGTTTAACAAGTTGACAGAAGTAGGCTTCAGAAGGTCGGTAATAACAAACTTCTCCGAGCTAAAGGATCATGTTCTAACCCACTGCAAGGAAGCTAAAATCCTTGAAAAAAGGTTAGACAAATGGCTAACTAGAATAACCAGTGTAGAGAAGAGCTTAAATGACCTGATGGAGCTGAAAACCACAGTACAAGAACTTCGTGAAGCATACACAAGCTTCAATAGCCGATTTGATCAAGTGGAATAAAAGATATCAGTGATTGAAGATCAAATTAATGAAATAAAGCAAGAAGACAAGATGAGAGAAAAAAGTAAAAAGAAACGAACAAAGCCTCCAAGAAATATGGGACTATGTGAAAAGACCAAATCTACATTTGATTGGTGTACCTAAAAGTGACAGGGAGAATGCAACCAAGTTAGAAAACACTCTTCAGGATATTATCCAGGAGAACTTCCCCAATCTAGCAAGGCAGGCCAACATTCAAATTCAGGAAATCCACAGAACACCACAAAGATACTCCTTGAGAAGAGCAACCTCAAGACACATAATTGTCAGATTCACCAAAGTTGAAATGAAGGAAAAAATGTTAAGGGCAGCCAGAGAGAGAGGTCGGGTTACCCACAAAGGGAAGCCCATCAGACTAACAGTGGATCTCTTGGCAGAAACCCTACAAGCCAGAAGAGAGTGGGGGCCAATATTCAACATTCTTAAAGAAAAGAATTTTCAACCAAGAACTTCATATAAGCTTCATAAGTGAAGGAGAAATAAAACACTTTACACACAAGCAAATGCTGAGAGATTTTGTCACCACCAGCCCTGCCTTACAAGAGCTCCTGAAGGAAGGACTAAACATGGAAAGGACAACCAGTACCAGCCACTGCAAAAATATGCCAAATTGTAAAGACCATCAATGCTATGAAGAAACTGCATCAATTAATGGGCAAAATAACCGGCTAGCATCATAATGACAGGATCGAATTCACACATAACAATATTAACCTTAAATGTAAATGGGCTAAATGCCCCAATTAAAAGACACAGACTGGCAAATTTGATAAAGAGTCAAGACCCATCAGTAGCTGTATTCAGGAGACCCATCTCACGTGTAAAGACACACATAGACTCAAAATAAAGGGACAGAGGAAGATCTACCAAGCTAATGGAAAGCAATAAAAAGCAGGGGTTGCAATCCTAGTCTCTGATAAAACAGACTTTAAATCAACGAAGATCAAAAGAGACAAAGAAGGCCATTACATAATGGTAAAGGGATCAATTCAACAAGAAGAGCTAACTATCATAAATATATACACACCCAATACAAGAGCATGCAGATTCATAAAGCATGTTCTTAGAGATCTACAAAGAGACTTAGACTCCCACACAATAATAATGGGAGACTTTAACACCCCACTGTCAATATTAGACAGATAAACAAGACAGAAAATTAACAAGGATATCCAGGACTTGAACTCAGCTCTGGACCAAGCAGACCTAATAGACATCTACAGAACTCTCCACCCCAAATCAACAGAATATACATTCTTCTCAGCACAACATCACACTTACTCTAAAATTGACCACATAGTTGGAAGTAAAATACTCGTCAGCAAATGTAAAAGAACAGAAATCAAAACAAACTGTCTCTCAGACCACAGTGCAATCAAATTAGAACTCAGGATTAGGAAGTTCACTCAAAACCACACAACTACGTGGAAACTGAACAACCTGCTCCTGAATGACTACTGGATAAATAATGAAATTAAGGCAGAAATAAAGATGTTCTTTGAAACCAATAAGAACAAAGACAAAACATACCAGAATCTCTGGGACACATTTAAAACAGTGTGTAGAGGGAAATTTATAGCACCAAATGCCCACAAGAGAAAGCAAGAAAGATCTAAAATCGACACCCTAACATCACAATTAAAAGAACTAGAGAAGAAATGGCAAACAAATTCAAGAGCTAGCAGAAAACAAGAAATAACTAAGATCACAGCAGAACTGAAGGACATAGAGACACAAAAAAACCTTCAAAAAATCAATGAATCGGCCGGGTGCGGTGGCTGACGCCTGTAATCCCAGCACTTTGAGAGACCAACACGGGCAGATCACGAGGTCAGGAGATCGAGACCATCCTGGCTAACATGGTGAAACCCCGTCTCTACTACAAAAACACAAAAAAATTAGCCAGGCATGGTGGCGGGCGCCTGTAGTACCAGCTACTCGGGAGACAGAGGCAGGAGAATGGCGTGAAACCGGGAGGTGGAGCTTGCAGTAAGCCAAGATCATGCCACTGCACTCCAGCCTGGGCAACAGAGGGATACTCTGTCTCAAAAAAAAAAAAAAAAAAATCAATGAATCCAGGAGCTGGTTTTTGAAAAGATCAACAAAATAGACTGCTAGCAAGACTAATAAAGGAGAAGAATCATATAGATGCAATAAAAAATGATAAAAGGGATATCACCACCAATCCCACAGAAATACAAACTACCATCAGAGAATACCATAAACACCTTACACAAAAAGAATAAAATAATATAAAATATAAAATAAATAAACTAGAAAATCTAGAAGAAATGGATAAATTCCTCGACACATACACCCTCCCAAGACTAAATCAGGAAGAAGTTGAATCTTTGAACAGACCAATAACAGGTTCTGAAATTGTGGCAATAATTAATAGCCTACCAACTAAGAAAAGTCCAGGACCAGATGGATTCACAGCCGAATTCTACCAGAGGTACAAAGAGGAGCTGGTACCATTCCTTCTGAAACTATTCCAATCAACAGAAAAAGAGGGAATCCTCCCTAACTCATTTGATGAGGCCAGCATCATCCTGATACCAAAGCCTGGCAGAGACATAACAAAAAAAGAGAATTTTAGTCCAGTGTCCCCAATGAACATCGATGCAAAAATCCTCAATAAAATACTGGCAAACCAAATCCAGCAGCACATCAAAAAGCTTACCCACTACGATCAAGTTGGCTTCATCCCTGGGATGCAAGGCTGGTTCAACATACGCAGACCAATAAATGTAATATATCACATAAACAGAACCAACGACAAAAATCACATGATTATCTCAATAGATGCAGAAAAGGCCTTTGACAAAATTCAACAACCCTTCATGCTAAACACTCTCAATAAACTAGGTACTGATGGAACATATCTCAAAATAATAAGAGCTATTTATGACAAACCCACAGCCAATATCATACTGAATGGGCAAAAACTGGAAGCATTCCCTTTGAAAACCGGCACAAGACAAGGATGCCCTCTCTCACCACTCCTATTCAACATAGTATTGGAAGTTCTGGCCAGGGCATTCAGGCAAGAGAAAGAAATAAAGGGTATTCAATTAGGAAAAGAAGAAGTCAAATCGTCTCTGTTTGCAGATGATATGATTGTATATTTAGAAAACCCCATCGTCTCCGCCCAAAATCTCCTTAAACTGATAAGCAACTTCAGCAAAGTCTCAGGATACAAAATCAATGTGCAAAAATCACAAGCATTCCTATACACCAAGAATAGACAAACAAAGAGCCAAATCGTGAGTGAATTCCCATTCACAATTACTACAAAGTGAATAAAATACCTAGGAATCCAACTTACAAGGGATGTGAAGGACCTCTTCAAGGAGAACTACAAACCACTGCTCAACGAAATAAAAGAGGACACAAACAAATGGAAGAACATTCCATGCTCATGGATAGGAAGAATCAATATCATGAAAATGGCCACACTGCCCAGGGTAATTTATAGATTCAATGCTATCCCCATCAAGCTACCATTGACTTTCCTCACAGAATTGGAAAAAACTACTTTAAAGTTCATATGGAACCAAAAAAGAGTCCACATAGCCAAGACAATCCTAAGCAAAGAGAACAAAGCTGGAGGCATCACACTACCTGACTTCAAACTATACTACAAGCCTACAGTAACCAAAACAGCATTGTACTGGTACCAAAACAGAGATATAGATCAATGGAACAGAACAGAGCCCTCAGAAATAACACCACACATCTACAACCATCAAATATTTGACAAACCTGACAAAAACAAGCAATGGAGAAGGGATTCCCTATTTAATAAACGGTGCTGGGAAAACTGGCTAGCCATGTGTAAAAAGCTGAAACTGGATCCCTCCCTTACACCTTATATAAAAATTAACTTGAGATGGATTAAAGACTTAAATGTAAGACCTAAAACCATAAAAACCCTAGAAGAAAACCTAGGCAATACCATTCAGGACATAGGCATGGGCAAAGACTTCATGACTAAAGCACCAAAAGCAATGGCAACAAAAGCAAAAATAGACAAATGGGATCTAATTAAACTAAAGAGCTTCTGCACAGCAAAAGAAACTATCAGCAGAGTGAACGGGCAACCTACAGAATGGGAGAAAATTTTTGCAATCTATCCATCTGACAAAGGGCTAATATCCAGAATCTACAAAGAACTTAAACAAATTTACAAGAAAAAAACAAACGACCCCGTCAAAAAGTAGGCAAAGGATATGAACAGACACTTCTCAAAAGAAGACATTTATGCAGCCAATAGACACATGAAAAAATGCTCATCTTCACTGGCCATCAGAGAAACGCAAATCAAAACCACAATGAGATACTATCTCAAGCCAGTTAGAATGGTGATCATTAAAAAGTCAGTAAACAACAGATGCTGGAAAGGATGTGGAGAAATAGGAACGCTTTTACACTGTTGGTGGGAGTGTAAATTAGTTCAACCATTGTGGAAGACAGTGTGGTGATTCCTCAAGGATCTAGAACTAGAAATACCATTTGACCCAGCCATCCCAATACTGCATTTATACCCAAAGGATTATAAATCATGCTGCTATAAAGACACATGCACACATATGTTTATTGCAGCACTATTCACAATAGCAAAGACTTGGAACCAACCCAAATGTCCATCAATAATAAACCGGATAAAGAAAATGTGGCACATATACACCATGGACTACTATGCAGCCATAAAAAAGGATGAGTTCATGTTCTTTGCAGGGACTTGGATGAAGCTGGAAACCGTCATTCTCAGCAAAATATCACAAGGACAGAAACCCAAACACCACATGTTCTCACTTATAAGTGGTAGTTGAACAATGAGAACATATAGACACAGGGAGGGGAATACCATACACCAGGGCCTGTTGGGGGCTGGGGGGCTGGGGGAGGGATAGCATTAGAAGAAATACCTAATGTAAATGACAAGTTGATGGGTGCAGTAAACCAACATAGCACATGTATACCTATGTAACAAACCTGCACGTTGTGCACATGTACCCTAGAACTTAAAATATATAATAATAAAAAGAAATAAAGAAAGGCAGAACCTGTAGAAACGGGCTACTTACTTGCTGTGTGACTTTTGGGCAAGCTACTTTGCCTCTCTGAGTCTATTTTCCTCTCAAAATTAGGGTTAATAGTGCCCCTCATTCAGGTATGGTAAGGATTAAATGAGACATGTTTGCAGAAGTCATAAATCGCCTTTGTGTGTGTCTTTTACTGGCCTGCACAGCATTTTAAAAAGTTGAACCTAAATTTAAAAATCTGAAAATTTTGGCCGGGCGCAGTGGCTCATGCCTGCAATCCCAGCACATTGGGAGGATGAAGCAGGTGGATCACCTGAGGTCAGGAGTTTGAGACCAGCCAGGCCAACATTGTGAAACCCTGTCTCCACTAAAAATACAAAAATCAGCTAGGCAGGATGGCGCACACCTGCAATCCCAGCTACTTGGGAGGCTGAGGCAGGACAATTGCTTAAACCTGGAAGGCGGAGGTTGTAGTGAGTCGAGATCATGCCACTGCACTACAGCCTGGATGACAAGACTAGACTCTGTCTCAAAAAAAAAAAAAAAAATCAGAAAATTTCACTAAAAGTCCACCTTCTCAGGCTATCTTTTAAACAAATCAAAATCAGTTGGGCTCCATGGCTCATGCCTTAAATCCCAGCACTTTGGGAGGCCGAGGTGGGAGGAGATTGCTTGAGCCCAGGAGTTCAAGACTAGTCTGGGCAACATAGTGAAACCCCATCTCCACAAAAAATTTTAAAATTAGCTACATGTGGTGGCGTGCACTTGTGGTCCCAACTACTTGGGAGGCTGAAGTGAGAGGATTACTTGAACCCAAGAGGTTAAGGTTGTGGTAAGCCATGATCGTACCACTGCACTCCAGCCTGGGCAACAGAGCAAGATCCTGTCTCAAAAAAATAAAAATATCTAGCCACAGTAAGCTCCAATGACTTTAGAATTTTATACAGGAGTGGCTTAAGGACTAACAATTTAATTGGAAAAGGAGAGTGAGAGCTAAGGGACTTGTCATGAGGTTGCATTTGCATAGCAAGCACACTATTTTTATGAAGATTATTCATTACAAATTAATTTTATTTTACTTTATTTATTATTATTATTATTTTGAGATGGAGTCTCACTCTGTCCGCCCAAGCTGGAGTGCAGTGGCATGATCTCAGCTCACTGCAACCTCTGCCCCCCGGGTTCAAGCAATTCTCCTGCCTCGGCCTCCTGAGTAGCTGGGATTACAGGCGCCCACCATCATGCTAATTTTTGTGTTTTTAGTGGAGGCAGGTTTTCAGCATGTTGGCCAGGCTAGTCTCGAACTCCTGATCTCAAGTGATCCGCCTGCCGCGGCCTCCCAAAGTGTTGGGATTATAGGCGTGAGCCACCACACCCGGCCAAAAATTAATTTTAAAATGCAACTTTTTTTTTTTTTTTTTTGAGACACTCTTGCTCTGTCGCACAGGCTGGAGTGCAGTGGCGCGATCTCAGGTCACTGCAAGCTCCGCCTCCTGAGTTCATGCCATTCTCCTGCCTCAGCCTTCCAAGTAGCTGGGACTACAGGCGCCTGCCACCACACCCGGCTAATTTTTTTTTTTAATTTTTAGTAGAGACGGGGTTTCACTGTGTTAGCCAGAATGGTCTCGATCTCCTGACCTCGTAATCTGCCCGCCTCAGCCTCCCAAAGTGCTAGGATTACAGGCGTGAGCCACAGCGCCCAGCCAAAATCCAACTTTTTATGAAGACGTTTTTATTAACCTTTTACTTAAACTTAAGGAAAAAATCAATTCTCCATATCAAAGAATAAATATATACAGCAGCTCCTCAAATAACACCATTTCTTTCAATGTCATTTCTTTATAACATCAATGAAAAAAAATCAATTCCCGGCTGGGGCTACTGTCTATGTGAAGTTTCCATGCTCTCCCCATGTGTGCATGGGTTTTCTGTGCGTTCTCTGATTTCCTCCCACATCCCAAAGATGTACCTTTTAGATGACCATGTCTCCATGGTCCTAGCCTCAGTGAGTGTGGGTGTGTGAGTGTGCCCTGCAATGGAATGGCGTCCTATCCAGAGTTGGTGCCCACCTTGCACCCTGAGCTGCTGGCATAAGCTCTGGACACTCTCAACCCTAAACTGAAATAAGTAGGTAAATAATTATCTTACTTGTTTTTATTAATCTTTCTTAAATGTATATATAGCTCACATTTATTTCAGTGTTTCATATTGTAAGTGTTTTGGTCTTTATTTGTAAGTTTGGTGATGTTTTTGTGACCAGAAATATGCCATAGGAACTTCACCCTTGTTTATATCAATTAGCCTCTGTTAAAATTGGTTTCATTATATGTCATTTCACTTATGACATATGATGGGGATACATTCTAAGAAATGCATCATTGTGTCACCATCATAGAGTATGCTAAATGTGTATAGCTACTACACACCCAGGTTATATGAAATAGCCTATTGCTCCTAGGCTACAAACTTGTACAACATGTTACTGTACTCAATATTGTAGGGAGTTGTAACACAGTAGTAAGTATTTGTGTATCTAAACATATCCAAACATAAAAAAGATATAGTAAAATATGATATTATAATCTTATGGAACCACATTGTATATGTGGCCCACTGTTGACTGAATGTCCTTATGTGGCATATGACTATATATAAAATATGTATAATTCGTATTATATATATGTATGAACATATATATGTTGTACAATTTGGGGTATCTTAAAGGTTGGGGAGTTGGTGTTAAAGGAGCTAATGGAGGCCTCAATCCCCTATCTCTTAGAACTGCTCTTGGATTACATAACTACACGGCAACAATCTGCCAGAGCTGCTCCTTCTGAAGAGGCATGTGCTCTCCATTTTCCCACAGCTCTCACCACTCACAGACTTATGCACATGCATTTATACAGCCCACATTACTCACTTACAATGCCCTCTGACCCCTCAGGGGCATAGTTTGTAATTCCTGTTGTACACTAAAGTACTATGAGTTTGAAAGCACAATTCAGATATTAATTGAGATTATTATTGGAAGGAGAGTGAGATAAGGATAGGAAAGTAACAGAAAAAGATTCTTGATCAAAGGTGGCCTCTTCTGTGCTCCCATAGTGCCTGTGAATAACTTTATCAATCTTATTAGATGTTTATCTCCCCTGCCAAACCATATATCCCGAACAGAAGTTCCCAGTTACCCAGCCATAAGCTGGGTACTAGCACCCAAGAATATTATATTGAGCTGTAACTTTGATGTCCAATATACTTGAAGTAGGCATTACCACATCTTACTCTGAACACTGTCCCACATCCAGCTAATAGCTAAAGTCTGATTTAAGACAAAGTTTAAAAGTAACAAAAGGTAATAACAAAGCTAAACAGGCAGCTTTTGGATCCCACCAAAGGGATTTACTATTTCAGACTTAGAACAAGCAGCTCTTCTCTCAGGAAGACCTAAGGAGGCTCCCCAAGAGTCCTGCCTTACCACAGGGAATGCAGCATTGGCTAGAACTATACAGCTCAATAGCTCTCCAAAGAGCCAAGGTACCAGCTGTCAGTAAGTATATTTAGTTCCATGCGCCCAGAAAAGTGATCTCCCAGGAGGTGGCACAAGGCATAAACCCATCCCAAGTGTTAAACAGTAGTGAAATAGTGAGAGTGGGAGCAGAGAAGAGGGGAGACATCTCTCTATAATTTCTACAAAATAGGCCCAGCCAGCTTGATCCACCAGAGAACAGAATTCACTGACATAAAGCCAGAAGAAGAGCAGCACACCTTTGGGTACAGCAATCTGGATGGCTTTCCTGGGTTCTTCCTTAGAATCAATAACTCTTCCCTCCCCTTTCCAACCTTGTTCCCTAATACTTACCTTCCATATTTCCCAAACCAAATCGTCCCACTTCCATTCCCACTTTCTCTGCTGCTCTCCAACCCCCACCCAGCCCACAATATTTAGAACCCTACATTAGTCCATTATTATATTGCTATAAAGAAATACCTGTGGCCGGGCACAGTGGCTCACACCTGTAATCCCAGCACTTTGGGAGCCAGAGGTGGGCAGATCATTTGAGGTCAGGAATTCAAGACCAGCCTTTTAGTAGAAACCCCATCTCTACTAAAAATATAAAAAATAGGTGGTATCATGGCTTGTGCCTGTAATCCCAGCTACCTGGGAGGCTGAGGCAGGAGAATCGCTTGAACCCAGGAAACAGAGGTTGCAGTGAGCCGAGATTGTGCCACTGCACTCCAGCCTGGGCGACAGCATGAGACTCTGCCAAAAAAAAATTTAAAAAGAAAGAAAAAAAGAAATACCTGAGACTGGGTAATTTATAAGGAAAAGAGGTTTAATTGGCTCACCATTCCACAGGCTGTACAGAAAGCATAGCAGCTTCTGCTTCTGGGGAGGCCTTGGGAAACTTAAAATCAAGGCAGAAGGTGAAAGGAAACAGACACACCTTACACAGCCAGAGCAGGAGGAAGAGAGAGCGAAGGGTGAGGTGCTACCACACTTTTAAATGACCAGATCTCATGAGAACTCACTCACTATACAATACTAAAAGGGGATGGTGCTAAACAATTCATGAGAACATCACTCCGATAATCCAATCACTCCTACCAGGCCGCACCTCCAGCACTGGGGATTACAATTCAACATGAGATTTGGTGGGGACACAGAACCAAGCCATATCTAACCCATAAGTCACATGTTCCATATCTGAAAAGTTTACCAACTCTTATTCACCTCTTGAACATCTAGCAAGGAAGCATACCATATTTCAGGTACAATAGATCTAAATGTCATTTACAGAGTTCTAGGACATGTATGTGTCATGAGTGAAATATCTGTTTCCACTGAGATCAGAAGCTGTTGCTCAAGGCAGGGATAAGGCAGTCATTTCTCACTTATCTTTGTACATCTAGTCTCTTTTCTGTCAGTCTATCTACCATATTAGATGCTAGAATGATCTTAAAATAAATATCTATTCCAACTCCCTTACTTAACATCTCATGGCTCCCCATCACCTATAAGATAAAGCCCTAGCTTCTTGGCCTGGCATTCAAGGCCTTTTACAATATGACACATTAACTTCCTAAGTACCTTCCTGGCCACTCTCCCTCCCTACCAGACACCTTACACACAAGATATTGGGTCAGAAAACTATGGCCATAAGCCAAATCCAGTTTGCTGTTTGTTGGTTTTGAGACTGAGTCTCCCTCTATTGCCCATGCTGAAGTGCAGTGGCGAGAACATGGCTCACTGCAGCCTCCTGGGCTTAAACAGTCCTCCTGCCTCAGCCTCCCGAGTAGCTTGGACTACAGGCACAGGGGCTAATTTTTTCTTCATTTTTTGTAGAGACAGAGTCTTACCATATTGTCCAGGCTGGTCTCAAACTCATAGACTCAAGCAATCCTCCTGCCTTGGCTTCCCAAAGTGATGGGATTGCAGGCATAAGCCACTATGCCCAGCCAGTTTTCATAAAGTTTTACTGAAACATAGCCAGGCTCATGCATTGATGTATATTTTCTGTGGCTGCTTTCATGCTACAAAGACAGAGTTGAGTATTTGTAACAGAGACTCTATGGCTATCAAAGTCTAAAATAATTACTATCTAATCCTTTACAGAAAAAGTTGCCTGCTCTAGACACATCAAGTCATTTCATGCTCCTTGACCAAACCATTATCTTTTATACCCCCAAGATTTTGCACAAGGTGCTCCATTTAAAATGCTTTCTCCCACTCTTTGTCTATTAAATAAAAAGTCACTGCCTTCTGTGAAGTTTTCTAGATCTCTCCCAGGTGAGTTCATTGCCCTATCGTATTTGTTCCCTTAGTTCTCAGGGTATACATTATCCCTCTCTTACTCTCCCTAAGCAACTCAAAAATAGAGACTATATTTTATTTATCATTTATTCTTCACCAGCATCTTGCAAGTTTTCTGGAATACATAAATGAATAATTAATTTAGCTCCATAAGTCCATTTCCAAGCCAAGGGCCTGGCACAGAGCTGGGTGTGTGGTTATTAAATAACTGAAGGAGTGTCTCTCGAGTTTGTCCTATAACATGTAGCAGAGAGCTTAGCTTACAATAGCTAGTCAAGACATAATTGTCTATTGAATAGAAAAAAGAAAAAGGTCCCCAAACTGTCAGTCTATCTAAAACAAAGATATTTAGCCAGGAGCCAGAGAGTTACACTAGCTTGGATTCAATGTAGCATGATACTTTAGAGTTTTATTCTAGACCTGGCTGCCTGGGTTTGAATCCTCGTTCCACTACTTAGTTTCAGTGTATAACTTGCATCATTTGTAAAATGAAGATAGTAGCACAAAACCTAACAACCCTCATGTTGAGGGAAGCATAAATGAGTAAATTCAACTAAATACCTTAGAATAGTGCCTGGCACAAAATAAGCTCTCCTGTCTGTGTGTGTGTGTGTGTAATATGTTTTAAGAAGGATTAAAGATACTAAGAGAATGTACAATCCTAGGGCCCACTATTACAGTGATGCTGATCCCTCATATGTAAAGAAGACCTATAGAGGAGGTAGAAAATGGATATTTTCTAAGTGCTTGCTATATAAAGTCCATGTGTCAAGAGGTTAGGAATGGAGATAGTTAAGACAAGACATTGTAGTCTACTAACCTCTAAGGTCCTTTCTGTTCTACTCTATGATTCTTTGAAAGCTTTTAAAGCTTTAACTCCATTTAAAATCAAAACTTTACAACTGTATGCAAGACCCTCCCTCCTCTATGGGCTGTCCTTCCTCAGTGCATCAGTTGCCACTTCCTCTCATTCCCAATGATAATGAATTCCCAATTCCCAATGATAATGAATTACTTAAAACTCTCTGACAGTACCAGGCTTTTTACCTGTACAATATCTTTGTACATGCTATTCCCTCACTTAAAACATTCTCCTTATCACTCCTAGTCATCTGTTGAGATCTAGATTATGTGTCAGTGACTATAACATGGGAAAAGCTGACTTAGGGCGTCCTCTTCTGCAACTCTATCACAGTGTTCACTCTTAAAATTTTATTTTTTTTTAGAGACAGGGTTTCGATATATTGCTAAGGCTGGTCTTGAACTCTGGGCTCAAGCAATTCTCCCACCTCAGCCTCCCAAGTAGCTGGTACTACAGGTGCAAGCCATTGTGCCTCACAATATCCACTTAATAAATTATAGTGTCCTTATCTGTTTTATGGCTATCTCCACCACTAGTGGAACTTCTTCAAAGGCAGCAACATTGCCTTTCCTTTTACTCCTTTATTTCCAGCACCTAGCACATACATAGATACAGAGAATCCCTCTGAGGTCAATGAGAAAGCTCAGTGCTTGTCATGGAATCATCGTTGATGCCTCACCAAAACATAGGGCACATGACACAGGTCAAATCCTAGAGGCAGCATTAAAAGTTTCAGCTTGCCAGGTACCTGGCCAGAATGGCAAAGACAGAGAAACTCTAACATCTCCAGTCTTACAAACTGTCAGAACCAAAGTATCCAAGCTAGCCAAAGAATACCGTCTGGGGAATCTTTGTTTTATGAAAGGAGGACAGAAATAGATCACTAATTAGAAAATATTTCCCCAGAGTAAAGAGATTATCTTCTTAATTGGGGTAAATACTGCCACATTTATATAGGCTGAAATGCATAGCACTGGAGAAAACTCATTATGAGAAAGGACAGTTACAAAATTGATGCGTTAGAAGGGACTTCTAGTTTGACAGCATGGGAAGCTCCACAGACCCACCCTCCAGTAAAACTAGTGAAACTTATTTTTCAAAAGCAACCATTTAAAGTTTCTGGAAATGGTCTTAAAGGCACACAGCCAATGAAGAAACGTATGCTCAAGAAAATCTAAGAACAGCGGGAGTCCACAATATTTAAACCAAGACCTGTTCTCTGCCTTGCCTCTCCCAACTCAATGACACAGAAACTCCACTCCACACTGATGCAGCTAAAAACACAGACCTTCTCTCTCAAGCTCCCTGTTGAAGGGTTAGCTGCCTGGAATGTCCTGAGCAGGATATTAGCATTTCTGATCCTTCCCCCAGCTACCTGTTACTGAGGCTAAGTTCTAAGTGAGTGCAGCTAAAAGGTGGGCCTCTTTTGTCCCGTTTAACCCCCACTCATAGGATGGGAGCTTTAGCTTGGATGCAGTGCCACTGAGAATACTGGAGCCACAACTGGCATTGCCCTGGCTCATAAGATGGTGATTACACTCTGGGAGAAGCAAACCAAAAAGACCTGAGGCTACTGCCACCCCTCCACCAAGTCCTCAGCTCCTAAAGTGGTGGTGTCACTCAGAAGCATGTCATTGTCCCCCACCCCAGCTCCAGAACCGTGACTCAAAGATTTTGCCTGGCAGAGGAAGCAGGCTATAAAACAAAGAGCTCTGAATCTCTTCCCAGGGGAAATGACCTCATCTGCAACAGAGTGTAGAGAAGTTCAAGACTAAGGGTAGGGTACTCTCAAAAGAGTAGAAGTTGTGGTGAAAGGAAAAGATTAGCAGATTCATTGGAGATATAGGCTGAACTGTAGACTAGAGAATTTGCTGGAGATAACTAGGGAAAGAGACAGCTGGGAGGAGTCTCTTGGGGTAAGAACAAATTTCACCAGCCTGGGCAACATAGGGAGACCCCATCTTTACAAAAAATTTAAAAATTAGCCAGGCCACCTGCACATCCTGCACATATATCCCAGAACTTAAAAAAAAAAAGAAGCCAGGTGTAGTGGCACACACCTGTGGTCCCAATTACTCAGGAGGCTGAGGTAGGAGGATCACTGGAGTCCAGGAGGTTGAGGCTGCAGTGGGCCATGATCACGCCACAGCACTCTAGCCTGGGTGAAAGAGTGGGACTCTATCTCCAAAAACAAACCAAAAAAGAACAAATCTCAAACACTGATCTCAGGAACTATCCCTTCGAAGGAACCCTAATATAGTTGGATTAGTCTGGGAAGCAATTTATGCTTCAGGGCATTGCTGAAAAGAGCAGAGCAATCAGATGGCAATTAGTGAACCTAAAAAGCTGGGTGTGGCCAGGGAAACAGACAGTCAAAGTTCTGCCCAAACCATTATCATCCAAATATGACTGTAGGCATACCAAAGTCCTCTGAGGAGCAACATCAGAGGATTCACACTGTGAGAGGAGGGGGATCAACCACTTAAACAATCTAGCCAGTCATTAAATAAATAAACAAGCAAATAATAATAAGCCCCAGAGGAATCAGACAAGTACCCAAAGTTGCTACAATATATTATCAAAAATGTTCAGCTTCAAACAAACAAACAAAAAAACAAAAAACAAAGAAACACGAAAGTGTGACCCATATACCGGAAAAAAAGTAGGCAACAGAAACTCTCAATAAGAGGGACCAGATGTCAGATTTAACAGAAAAAGACTACAAATTAGCCATTATAAATATGTCCAAAGATTAAAAAAAAAAAAAACCATGATTTTTAAAGAGGTAAAGGAATGCATGATGTCAATGTTGCATCAAATAAAGAATGTCAATAAAGAGACAGAAATTATTGTTTTAAAACAAGAACCAAATGGATGTTCTGGAGTTGAAAAGTACAATAACTGAAGTGAAAAATTAGGAGAGGGGCTAAATAGTAGATCTGAACTGACAGAAGAAAGAATTAGCAAACTTCAAGAGAGACTGATAGAGATTATACAATCCTAAAAACATAGAGAAAAAGGAATGAAGAAAAATGAACAGAGCCTCAGAGAAATGTAGAACACCATTAATCACACCAATATATGAATACTAGAAGGGGAAGATAAAGAAAAAGGAGCAAGAAAACTCACACCTGTGAGAGGCCAAAGTGGGTGGATCGCTTGAGGCCGGGAGTTAAAGACCAGCCTGGACAACATCTCTACTAAAAATACAAAAATTAGCCGGGTGTGGTGGTGTACACCTGTGATCCCAGCTACTCGGGGAGGCTGAGACATGAGAATCACTTGAATCCAGGAGTCAGATTGGAGTGAACTGAGATTGTGCCACTGTACTCCAGCCTGGGTGACAGAGTGAGACTATGTCTCAAAAAAAAAAAAAAGAAAAGATAAAGGAGAAGGAAAAATATTCAAAGCAATAATGGCTGAAAAACCTCCCAAGTGTTTTGAAAAACATTAATCTACCCATAAAGAAAATCCAATAAACTCCAACTAGGATAAATGCAAAGAGATCCACAAATAGACACATTAAGTAAAACGCTAAAAGTCAAAGGCAATGAGAAAACTTTGAAAGCAGCAAGAGAAAAATGACTCATCACACACATGTGAACCCAGTAAGATTAACAGTTAACTTCTCGCCAAAAATAATGGATGCCAGGAGACAATGGGATAACATGGTCAAAGGGCTCACTGAAGTGAGAGGATGTCAACCAAGAATTGTACATCCAGCAAAACTCTCGTGAAAATAAAGACATTTCCAGATAAACAAACACTGAGAAAATTCACTGCTAACTGACACATCTTACAAAAAAAATACTAAAGGAAGCTTTAAGTGACCCCCCAGATAGTACTTTGAATCCATACAAAAAAGTACCAACACTGAGCCAGGTACTGTTCTAGGTACTGGAGATATAGCAGTGAACAAAACAGATCCCTTTCCCTTATGAACTTTATATTCTAGGCAATAAATAATAAAACAATAAGTGATTAAATAATAAAATCCAAATGATGATAAGTTCTTAAAAATTATTTTAAAAAGTGATTCATAATGAAGATCTGGGTGCCAGGAATGGAGTAGAGGTGCAGATTTCATTATTAAATAGGGTGGTCTGGGAAAGGTCTCTTTGATAAGATGAAGGATGACAAATGACAAAGAATATTTTGGGGGGTTTTTGTTTTGTTTTTTGTTTTTTTGAGGCAGAGTCTCCCTCTGTTGCCCAGGCTGGAGTGCAGTGGCACAATCTCTGCTCACCACAGCCTCCACCTCCTGGGTTCAAGCATTTCTCCTGCCTGAGCCTCTCGAATAGCTGAGACTACAGGCAAATGCCACCACGCCCGGCTAATTTTATATTTTTAGTAGAGACAGGGTTTTACTATGTTGGCCAGGCTGGTCTCGAACTCCTGACCTCAAGTGATCTGCCCGCCTTGGCCTCCCAAAGTGCTGGGATTACAGGTGTGAGCCATCACGCCCAGCCACAAAGCATATTTTATATGGAAATATGAGGGCATAAACTAAATATCTAAGGAAACAATAGTCCAGGCAGGGGCAAAGCTAGGACCAAGGCCCTAAAGCAGGAATACAAGAATATGAAGGAACACCAAAGAGTGTGGCTATAGTGAGTGACAAGGGGAATATAAGTCAGAGAGGAGATCAGAATAAGTGGGGACCAGAACCCAGAGGGCCTTGCTAACTTTTGTGGAGACTGTGGCTTTCACACCAAACAAAAAAATGAAGTTATCACAAGTTTTGAGCAGAGTGAAATGATCTGGTTTGCTTTTTTTTTTTTTTTTTTTTTTTCAAAAAAGCTCTCTAGCTGCTACATTGAGAATAAATGTAGACATGGTTATCTGCTAGGAGACTACTGAGCCTTGGTGCCTGCAGTGGAATGATAGTGAGAAATGATTCTATTTTGGATATATTTTAAAGGGAGAACCCACAGGATTTACCAATAGATGTGGAGTTGAGAAAAATTATGAATTATTTAGAATATTTTTTGCCCAGGCAATTGAAACAATGGACTTGCCCTCAACTGAGATGAGGAAGGCAGTATATACAGCAGGTTTTGGATAAGATAATATTTAGAATCCAGCTAGTGCACATTAAGCTTCAGATGCCTTTAAAACTCTTAGAAGAAAACACAGGGGTAAGTCATCCTGACCTTGGATTTGACAATGGTTTCTTAGACATGACCTCAAAAGTATGAGCAGAAACAACAGCAAAAAAATAAATAAACTGGACTTCATCAAAATTTAAAACTTCTGTGCTTCAAAGGACACAATCAAGAAAGTGAAAAAGCAACCCACAGAATGGGAGAAAATATTTTCAAATCATGTATCTCAAAAGGGATTTGTACCTAAAATATGTAAAGAACTTTAACAACTCAATAACAAAAAGACGACCCAATTTAAAAATGAGTAAAGGTTTTTTATTTTATTTTAAATTTTTTTTTGAGACAGAGTCTCTCTGTCACCCAGGCTAAAGTGCAGTGGCCCAGTCTCGGCTCACTACAACCTCCGCCTGCTGGGTTCAAGCCATTCTCATGTCTCAGCCTCCTGAGTAGCTGGAATTATAGGCACACATCACCACGCCCAGCTAATTTTTGTATTTTTTTTGTAGAGACCAAGTTTTGCCACATTGCCCTGGCTGGTCTTGAACTCCTGGCTTCAGGCAATCCGCCCACCACCCAAAGCGCTGGGATTACAGGCATGAGCCACTATACCAGGACACAAAGTTATTATTAAAAACTAAAAAAACAACAACAACAACAACAAAAAAAAAAACAGATGGCAAGGCTGCAGAGAAAAGAGAACACTTATACACAGTTGATGGGAATGTAAATTAGTCCAGCCACTGTGGAAAGCAGTTTGGAGCTTTTTTTTTTTTTTCTTTTTTTTGAGATGGAGTTTCACTCTTGTTGCCCAGGCTGGAGTGCAATGGCATGATCTCGGCTCACCGCAACCTCCGCCTCCCAGGTTCACGCAATTCTCCTGCCTCAGCCTTCCGAGTAGCTGGGATTACAGGCATGCGCCACCATGCCCAGCTAATTTTTTTGTATTTTTAGTAGAGATGGGGTTTCTCCATGTTGGTCAGGCTGGTCTCGAACTCCTGACCTCAGGTGATCCACCCGCCTCAGCCTCCCAAAGTGCTGGGATTACAGGCGTGAGCCACCATGCCCGGCCACAGCAGTTTGGAGATTTCTAAGAGTACTAAAAATAGAACTACCATTCGATCCAGCAATTCCATTACTATATACATACCCAAAGGAAAATATATTATTCTACTAAAAAGACATGCGCACTCATATGTTCACTGCAGCACTATTCACAATAGCAAAGACATGAAATCAACCTAGATGCCATTAATTAATGTGATACAGGCCAGGCACGGTGGTTCACGTCTGTAATACCAGCACTTTGGGAGGCCAAGGCGGGAGGAGAGCTTGAGCCCAGGAGTTCAAGACCAGCCTGGGCAACATAGCAAAACCCTGTATCTACAAAACAATACAAAGAAATTAGCCAGGCAGTGGTGCATGCCTGTAGTTCCAGCTACTCAGAAGCTGAGGTGGGAGGAACGCTTGAGCCCAGGAGATTGAGGCTGCAGTGAGCCGGAATCATGCCACTGCACACCAGCCTGGGTGACAGAGCAAGACCCTGACTCAAAAAAAAAAAAAAAAAAAAAAAAGAAAGGAAAGAAAATGTGGTACATATTGACCATGAAAATATTTTGCAGCAACATGAATGCAGCTGGATGCCATTATCCTAAGCGAATTAATGCAGACACAGAAAACCAGATATTGCATGTTCTCACTTGTAAGTGGGAGCTAAATCTTGGGTACACACAAACACAAAGATGTGAACAATAGATACTGGAGTCTCCAAAAGGAGTGGGGATAGCGAGAAGGACTGAAAAAATTCCCATTGGATGCTATGGTCACTATCTGCATAAGAAAATCAATAGAATCCCAAACCTCAGCATCACGCAATATACTCTTGTAACAAACCTGCACATGTACCCCGTGAATATAAAATGAAGATGGAAATTTTTTAAAATAATAAAAAATAAAATAAATGAGCAAAGGATCTGAGAAAATATTTCTCTAAAGAAGAAATACAAATAACCATTAAGCACATGAAAAGATGTTCAATACCATTAGTCATCAGAGAAATGTAAATCAAAATCATAATGCGATATTGCTTTATACCAACTAGGATGACTGTAATCAAAAAGGCAGACAATAACAAGCGTTGATGAGCATGTGGAGAGAACAGATCCCTCATATACTGCTGGCAGGAATGTAAAAATGGTTTAGCCACTTGAACCATTTTTACATGGAAAATACTGTGGCAGTTCCTAAAACAGGTAAACACAGTTACCATATGACCCAGCAATTCTATTCATATGTATGTACCCAAGAGAAATAAAAGTATACATCCAAACAAAACATAAAACACATGTCCACACAAAAACTTATACATGTCTATAGCAGCAGTATTCATTATAGCCAAAAAGTGAAACAAACCAGATGTCTATAAATTGATGAATGCTAAACAAAACTGGTATGTCCATGCAATAGAATATTATTTGGCCATGAAAAGAAATAAAGTACAGATATATATACACAAACATATACAGGCAGTACTGATACAACATGAATGCACCTTGAAAACATGCTAAGTGAAAAACGCTAGTTACAACAGACCACATATTATATGATTGAATTTACATGAAATGTCCGTAATAGGCAAAACTACAGAAAGAGAAAGTAGATTCGTGGTTGCTTAGGGCTGGGGGAAATTCGGAGAGAGAACAATAGCTAATGTGTATGTGGTTTCTTTTTGAGGTGACAAAAATGTTTTTAAATTGACTGAGGTGATGGTTGCACATATCTGTGAATATACTAAAACCCATTGAATTGTATATAAATGGGTGAATTGCACAGTATGTGAATTCTTTCTCCAAAAAGCTGGGTTTTTTTAATTGATAGGTTGGACTAGAGGCCAGATAAACTTTTTCTGTAAAGAGTCAGACAGTAAATATTTTAGGCTTGGTGGTCCATATGGTCTCTGTCGCAACTACTCAACTCTGCTATTCTTGTGTAAAAGCAGCAATAGACAATATGTAAATGAATGAGAGTGGCTGTATGCCAATAAAACTTTACAGACACTGAAATTTCAATTTCACATAAATTTCACATCTTGAAATTCTTCTTTACCTTTCCCCCTAAACTATTTTAAAATGTAAAAATCAGGGTTCTCCCACCGCCCCTGCTGGGGGTCTCAGTAGCTCGGGCGGCGGGAGGAGCGGCAGCGACCAGGCAGCCCAGCTTCGCGAAGGCTCTCGGTGCGCCGCCGCTCGCAGACATCCCTCACGCGCCCTCTACGCCGCCAGGATGCCTAAGAGGAAGAAGGTCAGCGCCGCCGAAGGGGCCGCCAAGGAAGAGCCCAAGAGGAGATCGGCGCGGTTGTCTGCTAAACCTGCTCCTGCAAAAGTGGAAGCGAAGCCGAAAAAGGCAGGAGCGAAGGATAAATCTTCAGACAAAAAAGTGAGAACAAAAGGGAAAAGGGGAGCAAAGGGAAAACAGGCCGAAGTGGCTAACCAAGAAACTAAAGAACATTTACCTGCAGTAAACAGGGAAAAGAAAGCTGAGGAGAGTCCAGCCTCTGATGAAGCAGGAGAGAAAGAAGCCAAGTCTGATTAATACCACACATCATATATTATCAGTGGTCCCTGTCTCCCTTCTTGTACAATCCAGAGGAATATTTTTATCAACTATTTTGTAAATGCAAGTTTTTTAGTAGCTCTAGAAACATTTTTAAAAAGGAAGGAATTCCACCTCATCCCATCTTTTAAGTGTAAATGCTTTAAGAGGTGAAATCATTCGCTGGTTGTTTATTTTTTGGTACAACCAGAAAACAGTGTGGGTTATTGAATTATGGGAGGCTTTGACTGTCTTTGGTGTCAGCTTAACATTCCATAGCTGGGGGGGTTAGTTTTTATATCCTATAATACAATGCATATTAAATGACAATATGGAGTCAGTCCTGCATTTAATGTCTTGAACATTTTAAATTACTTCTATTCCCATGTTATTTTTTAGTAGAATTGTTTCCTAAAGGAAACCACTCCTTGATCATGGCTCTCCCTGTCAGAATTGTGTGTACTCTGTAACATCTTTGGTTGTGGTAGTCCCGTTTTCCTAATCACTTGGTTACTGTCCTGTGAAAGATTAAAAATTTGAATATGTAGTATACACATGCTATTCAGTTGTGAATTGGTGAGACGTATGTAACAGCTTATCAACATGTGAAGATACCAGTACTTGATAGCCTCTTAAGGACAATTTGCTTCCAAATTTTAAGCTGGAAAGTCACTGGAATAACTTTAAAAAAAGAATTACAATAAACGGCTTTTTAGATTTTCGGTACATATGTTAAGAATTGTGTACAAATTGAAATGTCTGTACTGATCCTCAACCAGTAAAATCTCAATTATGAAAGAAAAAAAGTAAAAATCATTTTTAGTTTGCAGGCTATACGAAAAAAACAGTTTGCTGATCCCTGGACTAGATATAATAAATCCACTCTCTGCTCCGGCTTCAGGCGCTAAGGAAATCTCTCTCCCTGACAATCCCCATGAACAAACAGCAACTTCGATTCCCCGCTCAGTTTTCCCTCATGCTACCATCCCTATACATGGCTTTCAAACACCCTGAGAGGATCACAAACCCAGCCAAACACTCAACAGCAGGAAACCTCTAGGACTCCATTTCCAAAATAGAACACCCACTTCAACAGACTTGGCAAAAAGAATTAGAGCTCATCACGTGTTCCTTATAAATGACACTCACCTTTGGGCAGTGGTATGGGAAGAGGCTTAGGGACAAAGAATATAAGAGAATAAAACAAACTCATGCCTCTCCCAAGAAACTTCTGGCATCTAATCAACTCTAAGTGGGAGGATTTAGGCTTATGCATCAATGAGCAATACAAAATATATACACACACTGTGTGTGTGTGTGTCCTTAAGGACAAAATATCCTATTAAGAGTATTGTACTACACAAGAGAAGGCAGAAGAATAGTGCAGGCATTAGGAGTTCCAGAAGCCTTTGTTAAGCATCATTTGTTCTTTCATTTGCCTAACCAATATTTACTGAGTAGTTACTATGTGACAGGTCTTGTGCTGAGATCCAAGGACACACAGATTAATCAGACATATTGAAAGCATCTAGGTGAGACAGATATATAGAAGAGAGTCAGTCCTTGAAGGAAAGAACCACTGTTCTATGCAGAGGAAAGTGTTACCACTCAATCCCAAAGACAGAGCCAAGCAACTTTCTCTCCAACTCCTCCATCCCCATACTGCCTGAGACCGCACAAAGTTTTCCACTCTTAACTGATCACACAGCTTGGTCAACATCCAGAGAAATCACAAAGCTTATGAAGTGTCATAGAGGAAAAAGAATTTCACAGATAATGTCTTGAATCACATTTCTGCCACTTACCACTGTGTCACCTAGAGCCTGTAAAATGCAAACTACCTCACAGTTACAATGTGGAGAAAAGGAAATAATTTAAGGCACAGTCCCTTACAGTGCCTGTATGTAGAAGATGCTTCATATGTCCGTTTGACTATTCTGAACCTAGGTCCCCTTGACAAGGGGGCTCATACTATTTATACTGGTTTATCTAAGGAGAAACCTAGTGTCTGAGGATAAACAAGAATAAAGAGTATGAGCCCCCTTGTCAAGGGATCCAGCAACTTCTAATCTTACCAGTGACTTCCCAGAGACTTCTAATCTTACCTCTGCCTCCTCAAGACACCAAGTGGCTAGATAAAAGAGGGCATGCCTCTCATCAAGCCAGTGCCAAATTGCTGAGGTGTATGCCTATGTGGATCTATACCTGAGAAGGCCTGATGCATGTTGGGTACTGACAAAAAATTAGAAGAAACTGGATAACACAATTATAGAAATTTGCACACAGCTCTATGGTTTACAAAGGATATTTTTCAAGCCTCACATCAGCCATTGAAGGTATATGTTACTGGTGTCCCTATCTTATAGATGAAGTAACTATTCTCTAGATACTTCCCTACTTGATGTCTCCCAGAGTTGCCATATTTTTTGCCTCCTGCCTTTACTCGTTAAGTTCCCCTTTCCTGGAATGCTCTTCTTCCTTTCTTCATCTAGTAAGCTCCTGCTCATCTTTAAAAACCAAGTTCCAATTTCACCTCCTCTGCAAAACCTGCTCCTGACATACCTTCAGTCAGAATTAGGGCCAGCTCTGTTTACTTCTAGCTTTTCAACTTTAGGATGAAATCCAAGTTCCTCAGTATGGCACACAAATCTGGCTACAGCCTCCCTTTCTAATCTTATTCCCAACCTCTCCCTCCCTGCCCCACTATTACATTTGCTCAAGTTAAAAGAACCACTGAACCACAGATTCCCAAGGACATCATACTTGTTACTCCACATGATGTATCATGCTCAGCCCCCTCCCCATGTAAATCCCTATTCATCTCCAAAAATTCATCTCAGGCAATACCTTTTCTGGGTAGTGTTTCCTGTCATCCTCAGATGGGTTAACTCTTTTCTGTACTTCCAGAGCATGCAGGGCTCATCTCTTGTTACAATATCTATGGGGATTGAATATGTGTTTTTTTTGCCTCAATAATATGTGAGAACTTTGTAGGTAGGAAATTCATCTTATTAGTCTTTAAATGAGTATGCAAAACATATCCAGCATCCAGCACATAGCACACACTAAATACATTTGAAGAAAAAAGAGAGAAAGAAGGCAAGGAGCACATCAAAAAGTAAGAAAGATTTCAAAGGAGGTATTTATAAGTGAGGAGAAGAACACAAGAATGAATGAAAGGAAATGAAAGGAAACTCACTGAACTTAAGTGAATCAGACAATTCTTAATGCTATGAAGTACAAGTACACTGAATGTGAGGCATATGCAGACACAGACATGCACAGAAGGACTTGAAAAAATACATATATAGTCAGACAAACACAGACACCAGTTAGGTCTGAAGGGAAGCAGGGCCTTGGGAGCCAGCTGCCAATTCCTCCTTAGACAGGAAGAGTCAGAAATTTTCAATTTCTGAAGCATGGCTTTTCTCTCTCTGCTAGCTTGACCATTCCCGGCTGCTAGGTGATACCTGCATTCTGCCTACCACTTTGTGGGGCCCAGATTCTGCCTAGACTGACAGCATCTTTGGGCTGCTGATTACATTTCTGGCTCTGCTTTTACTTCCAGGTCCTGTGTCCTATACCTCAGGCCAAACCCTTTGTCCCTAACCTTCTCCTTGATCCTCAACCTCATTTATGACCTTTCTTTCAGCCCCTACTTTCTTGGCTCAGTGTTCCTCTTCTCCCTCCACTTCTTGTCATACACAGACACATCTAAATGCAGAAAGACACATACCCACACAAGCACAAAATGGTGTATACACACATATAAAAAAACACAAACACAAAGGCACATATAGACATATACACATATATAGACATCTATACAAACAAGTCTTACAAATATATCTCATCCCTGTCATCGACAGGATTACCATCCAGAAAAGACAAAGCAGACTCAATAACAAAGAGAGGGGGAAGGAAAACAACAGCCTGCTTAGTGAGAAAGAATTTCCCTATCTGTCAAAGCAAGCCACCGTCAGGTTTTCCTGGAAACATGAGGGGTACCATCTGGGGGAGCTGCTGCCTCATCTTGTATCTGGCTAAGGTACTGGGACAGATTGCAAACTATGCCTACTCTCACTGATATTTAGCTCAACTTGTCTGGAAACTGGTACCCTTGCCTGCGTGCTGGCTGACAATATGGCTTCTGCTACACCAGTACATATAAGATCACTGCATCCTGATTCCTCTGGAAACTCCCACAGGCCCTATGGATACTATCATTACAGCCCTTAAAATGTGCTATTGTCACTGCCTGTTTATATAATTGTCTCTCTCACTAGCCTAGGGCTTGTTAATGGCAAAGAGTATCTTATTTTCATCACTACTTAGTACATTGCAAGGTTTGGATTTGAACCCAGGTTGGACTCCAAAGCTCATGCTTAGACTTTTAAAAAGTCAAAGTCCAAATAGTTTATTCTAAAGTTATTCTAAGAAACTCACGAAAGTTAGGACTGAATGTATGAGCTGGGCCAAATAACTTGAACTCAATGGAAGTTGCGGCCTATAAACTAATGAGCCACTCCTGGTAGGTGAATTCTACAGCCACCCTATATGTACTTACAAGGAAGAATGGGAACAGGACATTTCTTTAGCCTAAGGAGCAGGTTTCACTTGAAAAATTATGTCATTCATGGTGTCAGCTATCTCTGTTCTGTCCAAAGGACCTGAGCAGACTTCAATCCGTGCTTTGCCTGAATTAAGAGCAGGGGGTCAGAATGCTCCATGAAGTAGGAGACAAGATGATGACTGCACCAGGATACAGGCAGAGAACTAGAAAGAAAAAAGGCAGAGAGGTGCCTCCAAACTGAAGTCAAAGAAGAATTACTATAGCAACAAAATGTATATACCAGAAACCAATGCTCAAGTAAATTTGCATATAGTAAATTTTTTTAAGAAAGAAAGAGGCTGGACACGGTTGCTCACATCTGTAGTCCCAGCACTTTAGGAGGCCAAGGCGGGCGGATCACTTGAGGTCAGGAGTTTGAGACCAGCCTGACCAACATATGAAACCCCGTCTCTACTAAAAATACAAAAATTAGCCGGGCATGGTGTCATATGCCTGTAATCCCAGCTACTCGCGAGGCTGAGGCAGGAGAATCACTTGAATCCAGGAGGCGGAGATTGCAGTGAGCCAAGACTGCGCCACTGTACTCCAGCCTGGGCAACAAGAGGAAATTCCATCTAAAAAAAAAAAAAAGAAAGGAGAAAGAGGAGGAGGAGGAGGAGAAAGAGAAAAAGCAGCAGCAGCAGTAGCTCCAGGCTGTCAAAGCTGTGTGCAGGGAACACAAAGAAAAGTTATGTTCAGAATTGGGTCCAGGGACCAAAAGGAGAGCTCTGCTTCCCAGGTGCCAGTATGGCCTCTGGGAGTGATATAGCAGCCATGGGAATCAGAGAGAGGCCCTGAGCACGAGGTGAATCAAGGAAAAATAAAACTAGAGCCACTTGGCTAGCTGTCTTTGACAACTCCTCACATGTAATGTCACACAGTAGGGGTCAAGAAATTGATTCAGGCCCCTGGTATATGGGCAAGAGGGAATTGCCACCATGGTTGTCCCACAGATTCTTTGACATCTTAACTTCCCCAGAAGCAGTACTAACTACAAAAAAGGAAAAGGAAGGAATAAAAAGAGAGAAAGAGGGAGACATTCTCCAAAAGAGAATGTTCCAGGACTCTTCAGTCTGACATTCTCAAAAGTCATCTATACCTCCCCAGGAACTGAGGCAACCTCGCTGTCAGTTAGCTAACCAGGGATCTGCTTCCAGCAACCATGGTACTTCAGACTTCAAAGCACCACTGCATCTCTATCAAAGTTGGAGGTAGGGGAATGGAGATCGAGGCAGGGCACGGTGGCTTACACTTGTAATCCCAACACTTTGGGAGGCCAAGGCAGGCTGATTACTGGAGACCAGGAGTTCGAGACCAGCCTGGCCAACATAGAGAAACTCCTTCCTACTAAAAACACAAAAACATTTGCCAGGCGTGGTGGTGCATGCCTGTAGTCCCAGCTACTCGGGAGGCTGAGGCATGAGAATCACTTGACTCTAGGAGGTGTAGGCTGCAGTGAGCAGAGATCACGCCACTGCACTCCAGCCTGGGTGACAGAGTGAGACTGTCTCAAAAAAAAAAAAAAAAAAAAAATGGAGATAGAAATCAACATGACTTTCAAAGTGCTTTCTACAGGGCCCTAAGGATTGTTACGGGCTGGGCTACAGAAAGGCAAGCAAAAGGTGACCACCACTCCAACCAATGCAGTGACACTTTTTTAAAAAACATCTTTATTGAGATTTAATCACATACTAATTGTAGTATAAAACCCAATAGTTTTTAGTATATTCACAGAAGTATACAACTATCACCACAATCTAATTTTAGAACATTATCATCAGCCTGAGGCACATCTGAGTTACAATAACCTCAAAAATGGTTAACTATGATCTAACTCCGTCTCTTTCCTTATTGGTTATAAGGAAAAAAAAAATGTCTGTCTCAGAGATTTCTTGTAAGGATTATATGAGACAGCGTATGCAAGAGTACACAGCACAAGGCTAGCACATCATAGCAATGGTAGTACGAGTTAAAGAAGTAGAAATACTGCTACTATAAACTAGACCACAGGCTGGGTACTTGATATACATGATTTCATTTCATCTTTGCCATAATCTTTCCAGGTAGGAATTACTGACTAATTTGATGGTAAGGAAATGAAAGTTCACAGAGTTTAAGAAAATCTTCCAGGCTGGGTGCAGTGGCTCATGTTTACAATCCCAGGATTTTGGGAGGCTGAGGTGGGCAGAGATTGCTTGAGCCCAGGAGTTTTGAGACCACCCTGGGTAACATGGCGAAACCCCGTCTCTACAAAAAATACAGAAATTAACTGGGCATGGTGGCGTGCACCTGTAGTCCCAGCTACTCAGGAGGCTTTAGTGGGAAGATTGCTTGAACCCAGGAGTTTAAGGCTGCAGTAAGCTATGAGCATGACACTGCACTCCAGGCTGGGTGACAGAGCAAGACTCTATTTCAAAAAAAAAAAAGAAAGAAAAGAAAAGAAAAAAGAAACGAAAAGAAAAGAAAAAGAGAGAGAGAGAGAGAAATTTTCCAAAGTCAAACAACTAATAATTGGCAAAAGTATACCTGAAACTATCATCTTTCTTGCTTTAAAAGTACATACTTTTGCTCTACTACATAGCCTTTGGGCATTCTCAGTGTTTTCCTTTTTTTATTCACTTGTGCTCCTACAGTATGTGTTATTCTCAAAGTCTCTCCTATCATTTTAAGTACAATAATCTTACCTCCATCCAGACTCTGCACATGATTCATAACATAGGGCAGAAGGGTAGGGAAGAAGGTCACAGAGGAGATCAGACATATAGGTCATATACTAACATGTCTAGAGCCCACACTGTAGCAACTCCAGAAAAACAACCCAACACTGACTTCAGCTTTTATCCTGACAGGGAACTCACAAGTCCAAAGCACTCTGTCCCCAGTACCATTGACCAGCCCACTCTGCACTCCTCCTTTGCACTAGAGAAACAATTTAAAGGGCATAAAACAATAAGATAGTATCTTTGTTTTCAAATTCAAAATTCAAAAAAAGTCAACTCAGCACCCTTATGAGAAAGGTCCTGAACCAAACACAATGTTATGAGAAACAGCAATGAATAAAACCTAGTTCATGACCCCTAAAGGAACCCACAATCTGGTAGGACAGTTAAGGATGGACCCAATTACAATACAGAACAGAGCAACATGACAAACATAAGGTTCATGCCAAGTACTCTCGAACATGAGAAAGGATTACTTCCCACTGTAGGAGAACAAACAAGATTTCTTGGATTGGCCAGGAGTGGTGGCTCACGCCTATAATCTCAGCACTTTGGGAGCCAGAGGCGGATGGATCACAAGGTCTGGAGTTCAAGACCAGCTTGGCCAACATGAGGAAAGGGAGCCTGAGGCAGAAGAATCATTGGAACCCGGGAGGCAGAGGTTGCATGAGCCGAGATCACACCACTGCAGTCCAGCCTGGGCAACAGAACAAGACTCCATCTCCAAAAAAAAAAAAAAAAAAATATTTCTTGGATGAAGCAACATTTAATCTAGGCCAGTAGTTCTCAACAAGGGGCAGTTTGAAAATTGACAACTGACAATAGTAACTGGCAATATTTTTTATTGTCAAACTGGGTTGCAAGGGCAGTTACATGAATCTATTAATAAATATGTATTAAAACTCATAGAACTATGCGCCAAAAAGTTAAATTTCATCATATGTTAATTTTTTTAAAGTTCCCAGCATAGTACCTGACACGTAATTCAAGCTCAGTGAATGCTCGCTACTTACCCTTTTCTCTTTTCCTCTATATATCCAGGAAATCAACTAGCATCTGACAGTTGTATTTTTCTTAGATAGGGGTCTCACTATGTTGCCTAGGCTGGTGTTGAACTCCTGGGCTCAAGAAATCCTCCTGCCTCAGCCTCCCAAAGTTCTGGGAGCCACCACGCCTAGCCTGACAGTTGTTTTTTTTTTGGAGATGGAGTCTCACTCTGTCACCCAAGATGGAGTGCAGTGGTACAGTCTTGGCTCACTGCAACCTCTACCTCCTGGGTTCAAGCGATTCTCCTCCATCAGCCTCCCTAGTAGCTGGAACTACAGGTGCGTACTGCCACACCCAGCTAATTTTTGTATTTTTAGTAGAGATGGGGTTTCGCCATGTTGGTCATGCTGGTCTTGAACTTCTGACCTCAGGTGATCTGCCCGCCTCCAGCTCCCAAAGTGCTGGGATTACAGGCGTGAGCCACCACGCCTGGCCCCTGACAGCTGTATTTTAATGTTTGTCTGATGTATTTTGAGCCCCTTTAGGGAAAGAACTGCTCTTAGCTGGTTTGTCTCTCTTTTCTCCAGTGTCCAACAAACTCTGTTATAGAATATGTGCTTAATCACTGTGTTGAATGACTGACCAATATTGCTATAGCAGAATGCTATCATTCTGCTATGGGAGTCTTAGCAAGGGTGTGATCACACATTTTAGGGGATAAGGATGAGTAGGTAGCAGTATGAATCCAGGAAGCTACAAGATCTACTTATGACTTCTGTTGGTGTCTGTGGTGTCTGGTATAGAAGTATAACACAGGGTTATGAGCTTATGCTCTGGAATCATGCAAACTCCATTCTGCCTCTTCCAGCTGTGGAAACTTGGGGAAGAAGTTACATAATCCCTTTCCACCTCAGTTTCTTCATTAGAAATTGGAGTAATAATAGTAGTAGGCCTTTCATGAAGTTGTTGCAAATATTAAATGAATAATGCATATAAAGCACTTAATACAATGCCTGGCACGTAGAAGAGGCTCAATTAAAGTTTTTATGTTTATTATTGTTATCATCAGAAAGAACATATATTTTGATGCAAACAAGCCTATACTCAAAACTTGGCTTTGCCACTTACTGGCTATACAACTTTAGGCAAATAACCTTACCTTTCTGAGCCTTGATTTTTTTTTAAGCTATTTGAGGAGGGATGTTGCAGGGATGTTGTGAGAAATTAATGTATGTAAAGCCCCTAGCACAATGCCTGGTACATGATAGGTGCTAAAGCCATGTTTTTTTTCTCCCTCAACATGAGGGTACAATAGTGAGGGCTGGCCTGTATAGCAAAATTCCAGATCAGCTCTATCACCATCCCGTGGCACCACAGCATTCAGCCATGGGAGCCACTCCCAGCAGTGTGCCTGACTTGACTAGGGCCAAGACACTGTAGGAGGTAGAGGTAGTTCTGTTTTTGCTTAAGTGGTTGATATTAAGAGGGAGGGCATGATAAAGCAGGATCACACATTTATAGGGACTACAACTTTTCTGGCAGCTCACCCAGCCTCCTACATATGCCTGTGTACTTTTTTTTTTTTTTTTTTTGAGATGGAGTTTCACTCTTGTTGCCCAGGCTGGAGTGCAATGGCGCTATCTCGGCTCACTGCAACCTCCGCCTCCCAGGTTCAAGCGATTCTCCTGCCTCAGCCTCCTGAGTAGCTGGGATTACAGGCATGCACCACCACGCCCGGCTAATTTTGTATTTTTAGTAGAGATGGGGTTTCTCCATGTTGGTCAGGCTGGTTTCGAACTTCCGACCTCAGGTGATCCGCCCACCTCAGCCTCCCAAAGTGCTGGGATTATAGGCGTGAGCCACCACGCCCGGTGCCTGTGTACTTTTAAAAAGGTCTGGCTTTTGGGCTGGGCACGGTGGCTCATGCCTGTAATCCCAGCACTTTGGGAGGCCGAGGCGGGCAGATCACTTGAGGTCAGGAGTTTGAGACCAGCCTAACCAACATGGTGAAACCCCATCTCTACTAAAAATACACAAATTAATTGGGGTTGGTATCAGGTGCCTATAATCCCAGCTGCTCGGGAGGCTGAGGCATGAGAATCACCTGAACCCCAGGGAGGCGGAGGTTGCAGTGAGCTGGGATTGTGCCACTGTACTCCAGCTTGAGCGACAGAGTAGAAATGTCATGAGACCTGTTTAGAGTTTAGTAGGGGTAGAAATAGACTTGTTTTCTATGTTTTTCATTGTCCCACCCATTCTAACAGGCATGTGGTGATACCTCATTATGGTTTTAATTTGCATTTCCCTAACGGTTAATAATATTGAGTATCTTTTCATAGCTTATTAGCCATCCATATATCTACTTTGAAGTCTCTGTTCAAATCTTTTCCCATTTTTTATTAAGCGGCTTATTTTCTTCTTCTTCTTCTTCTTTTTTTTTTTTTTTTTTTGAGGCAGAGTCTCACTTTGTGGCCCAATCTGGAATGCAGTGGCACAATCTCCACTCACTGCAACCTCCGCCTCCCAGCTTCAGGCGATTCTCCTGCCTCAGCCTTCCCAGTAACTGGAATTACAGGCACGTGTCGCCACACCAGCTAATTTTTTTGTATTTTTAGTACAGATAAGGTTTCGCCATGTTGGCCAAGCTGGTCTCAAACTCCTGACCTCAAGTGATCTGCCCACCTCAGCCTCCCAAAGTGTTGGGATTACAGGCATGAGCCACCACCACACCTGGCCTGGCTTATTTTCTATTGTCGAGTTTTGAGAATTCTTTATTTGTGTTGGGAATTTTAAACAGCACTTTTCTCGCTTAATCCTGACAACAACCTGCAATAGTAGGAATCATTAACTACCACTTTACCTTGAGAAAACCAAAGGAAAAGTCACTAGACTACTATAATCTGATCACAGTTCTGCCTAATTTCAAAGTTTTCTTATCACTTAATCACCTGTGCCATACAGATCACTAGAACGCAAGCTCCCTAAAAGCAGGGATCTTATCTGTTTTGTGCACTGTGGAATCCCTAGCCTTCGAATAGTGCCTGGCTTTAATACGTATTAAATAAGAATTTGTTTAATGATTGAATAAATGCCCTGATTTACCATGTAGGCTCCAGAAAAGAAAATAGCACTGCTCTCAAAAAGTCTGGTCCAGTCAAGGGGATGGTGGTCTTAGGAAGGCCCTTGTCTGCCCAACTCATACTGTTAAGGACAATCTAACAGTACCATCCCACTGCAACAAATCTTTTGCCCATGGAGCAAACCCCACCAGAGGTTTGAATAGAACACAGGTCATGAATTCTCATACTGCCAGCCTGGTAGAACTCCCTGCCAGCTCTGCAAGAAGGGCACCATCACCAATAGAGCCATCTTGCACATCTGAAGGGCCCAGAATACATAGCCTCTGCTATCCAGAAGAGAAGCAAGCAAAGATGGCACTTAACCAAACTAGCTGCCCCTACACAAATGATTATATATTTTTCTTTTCTTTTAAGAGACTCTTAAGTCTCTTTTAGGGTCTCTGTGCCAATATCTGGCTTTTTTTTTTTTTTTTTTTGGTAGAGATAGAGTCTCCCTATGTTGTCCAGGCTGGTCTTGAACTCCTGGGCTCAAGCAATCCTCCTCCCTCAGCCTCCCAAGGTGCTCAGATTACAGCTGTGAGCCACCACAACTGGCCTGATTATATATTTTTCTATAACATGCCTACTGAGTCTCAGTTTGCCCTAAGTCTAATTTCACAGCAGAGTATATTCAGCAATTAGAAACGAGAATGGCTTTTTCTGCCTATGGATGCCGCTGAAAACATCATTAAAGTCTCTCTTCCCACTGCTATCGTGTCTAAGTCAGTCGCCTAAGAAGTCCCAACAGCTGTAGAAGTTCTTCATCAGAGAGTTGAGCTTTGAAATGACCAGTGAGGGTCCAATGAGCCATTCTGAGCAACAGGGAGCGCTCACAGACTGTGGTAATGAGAGATCCAAATACCAAGTGCTCCAGGGGCTTTGGGTTTGTCACATATGCCACTGTGGAGGAGGTGGATGCAGCCATGAATGCAAGGCTACATAAGGTGGATGGAAGAGCTGTATCAAGAGAAGATTCTCAAAGACCACGAGCCCACTTAACTATGAAAAGGATATTTGTTGGGGGCTTTAAAAAAGATACATTTTAAATTTAAAAAATATTTTTTTAAATTAGCTGGGTGTGGTGGCATGTGCCTATAGTCCCAGCTACTCAAGAGGCTGAGACAGGAAGATCATTTGAGCCTGGGAGGTAAAGGCTACAGTGAGCCATGCTCACACCACTGAACTCCAGCCTGGCCAACAGTGTGAGACTTTGTCTCAAAATAAATAAACAAATATTTTTAAAAGAAATACTGGCTGGGTGCAGTGGCTCATGCCTGTAATTCTAGCACTTTGGGAGGCCGAGGCAGAGGATCACTTGCCCAGGAGTTCAAGACCAGCCTGGGCAGCATGGCAAGACCTTGTCTCTACAAAAAATACAAAAATTAGCTAGGTGCAGTGGTGCGCGCCTGTAGTCCCAGCTACTCGGGAGGCTGAGATGGGAGGATCACTTGAGCCCAGGAGGTCCAGGCTGCAATGAGCTGTGTTCACACCACTGCACTCCAGCCTGGGCAACAGAGCAAGACCTTGTCTCAAGAGAAAAAAAAAGAAATACCATACTGTGAATGGCCACAACTATGAAGTTAGGGATGCCCTGTCAAAGAAAGAGATGGCTAGTGTTTCACCTAGCCAAAGAGGTCAAAGTGGTTCTGGAAACTCTGGTGATGGTCGTGGAGGTGGTTTTGGTGAGAATGACAACTTTGGTCATGGAGGAGAAACTTCAGTGGTTGTGGTGACTTTGGTAGCAGCCATGGTGGTGGTGGATCTGGTAGCAACGGGGATGGCAATAATGGATATGGTAACAACAGTGGTTATAGAGGGGCGACCCTGGTTATGCTGAAGGAAGCAGAGGCTATGGAAGTGGAGGCAGGATTATGGAAATCAGGGCAGTGGCTACAGCAGGAGTGTCAGCTCTCACAGCTATAACAACGATGGAGGCAGAAGCAGCTTTGTTGGTGGCAGTGAAAGCAATTTTGGAGGTGGTGGAAGTTACAATAATTTTGGCAATTAAACAATCAGTCCTCAAATTTTGGATGCACGAAGGGAGGAAACTTCAGAGGCAGAAGCTCTGGATTCCATACTGGCCAAAACACAAAACCAAGGCAGCTATGGTGGTTCCAGTCAGTAGCTATGGCAGTGGCAGATTTTAACTACTGCCAGAAAAATGCTTAGTAGGAGAAGAGAGCCAGAGAAGTGACAAAGAAGCTGCAGGTTACAACAGATTTGTGAACTCAGCCAAGCACAGTGGTGGCAGGGCCTAGCTGCTACAAAGAAGACATGTTTTAGACAATATTAATGTGTATAGGCAAAAAAAAAAAGGACTGTATTTATGACTAATTGTATAACAGGTTATTTTAGTTTCTTTTCTGTGGAAAATGTAAAGCATGCCAACAAAGAGTTTTAGTGTAGATAATTTTTTTTACTCGTGCTGTTAATTGCTAAATGTAATAGTTTGATCATGATGCTGAATAAATGTGTCTATAAAAAAAAGAAATGAGAATGAATCAAAGAAGAGATAAAACTATAAGAAGAAAACTATAAGAGGCAATCATAAGAATGTATATAGGAATCTAGGTACTGGGGTAATAGTGCAAGAGGCCCTGAAGACATGCTTTGATTCATACAAAGAAAAGTTAACACTCTAGTCACAATAATCTGTAGGAAGAAAGACTTACTTCAGAAATGGCTAAAATTTTAAAAGATCTGTAACTGGGGTTACAGTCCAGTTACATAAAAAAGTTACCAGTAGGAGGCTGAATACATGAGGCCTCAATAGAGCACCTCTTCAGACTTCTACTAAGGCTCTTGAGTAATCAGCAAGGCTTTTAGATGACTTACAAAAATCTCAGGTCCTTCATCAGAACCCAAGGAAATGAAGCTGAAGCAGGAGAACGAGGGGAAAATTAACCAGCCTTCCAACTTTGTCTACCTCATTCTAAAATTTACATAGTAGACCATTTGTCATCCATGCTGTCCCACAAAGAGTTTTTGTTTATGATTTATGACAGGTTTATGCTACTTCTACTTGAATATCTATATTTCCCATGTGGTTTTTATGTTTAATATTAGGAGAGTAGAGCCAGTTAACATTTAGGGAGTTATCTGTTTCCATCTTGAGGTGGCCAATATGGAAATGTGGAATTTTTATGAAGGTTATAAATGTTTGGCATAGTACTTTTGGTACATTGTGGCTTCACAAGGGCCAGTGTTAAAACTGCTTCATGTCTAAGCAAAGAAAACTGCCTACACCTTGGTTTGTCCTGGTAGGGAGTAAAAGGGATCATTGGTTCCAGTCACAGGTGTAGTAACTGTGGGTACTTTAAGGTTTGGAGCACTTAAACGGCTGTGGTAGAAACAGATATCCCATGGATATCACATGTTACATCTTGTATATCTATGGAATATTCAATCTCGCTGTGCACACCTTTGACTGTGGCTGCAGAAGTATTCCTTTAGACAAAGTTGTGACCCATTTTACTCTGGATAAGGGCAGAAACAGTTCACATTCCATTATTTGTAAAGTTACCTGCTGTTGGCTTTCATTATTTTTGCTACACTCATTTTATTTGTATTTAAATCTTTTAGACAACCTAAAAACAAATGTAAAAGTAAAGATGCAGTAAAAATGAATTGCTTGATATTCATTACTTCATGTATATCAAGCACAGCAGTAAAACAAAAAAAGAAAAACCCATGTATTTAACTTCTTTTTTTTTTTTATTAGGTTTTTTGCTTTTATGATTTTTTTTTGATACTTGCCTAACATGCATGTGCTGTAAAAATAGTTAACAAGGAAATAACTTGAGATGATAGCTAGCTTTGTTTAACATCTTCTGAAATTTTCATGAACAATCCAAGCGTAATTGTTAAGAACACGTGTATTAAATTCACGTAAGTGGAATAAAAGTTTTATGAATGAAAAAAAAAACCCTTCAGGTCCTCGATGGCCAAAAGAACCAGGGTTTCTGGTACCCCACCATCCATTACACAATATTCTAAACCCTGAGATATCTACCCAACTTTCTAGTTAGATCCTGAACTCTTAAGGCTATCTTATACATGTTTGAAGTGACTTAGGCACACACATTTTGGTACTTTCTCTCTCAGGAAGGTAGCTTGTGATTGATCATGCAAACCTAGACCAGCAGGCCTCTCTAACCATGTGAGGCCTGAGATTGCAGGGAGAGCAGTGGAAACCAAGGCAAGGCAAAAACTATACTGAAAAAGAACAGCTCACCACTGGCGCAGAGAAGAGCAGGGTAACAGCTTTTGTGTTATTTCGGAACGGTTTGTGCTGATGAGCTTTTTGTTGTGGTAACATTCCTCTAAAAAGAACATTTTATTCCTCCCCTCATTGACAAAGCAACTCATGTAACAAAATGTAACAAAAAAAAAAAAAAAAAAGGACGAGGAGCAGATAACAAAGATATCCAAGAATTTATAGATCTTGGGTTACATCACCTTCTTCATCCATTCCCCAGTTTTGTGGCCAGGCCCTGGGACAGTGATCAGGACGCCACTAGGCCTCATTCACCCCCAGGAACATGGCTGTATTCTCAGGTTAGACAAATAAAATTTTGATCCTTTACAGGTCAGTGACACTTCTGGATGTAACCAAATTTCACATACTTATATCATGGTCGTTGTCTTTGCTCAAGAACCTACAGTTGCCTGGTTCAACAAGTATACTTATCTCAGCCTGGGCCCCACTTTCCTTTCCAACTTTTTGTTCTGTGGTTTTCTACCACAGTCCCTGTCTAACCAAACCAACCCACTATATTTCTTACTACCTCTACAGCTTTGCTCACACTGATTCTCCACTACTCAGTAAGCCCAACCCTTTCCATTCTATCCACATTTTACTTTTTCTCCAGGAAATCTATTTTTCTCTTCCTTTAAATTCCTTAAACATTATCTGGTTCATCCTTACAGACAAATCCCCTCTGTTGACCAATCAGTGAATTTTGTGTTTTGTTTTGTTTTAGAGACAAGGTCTTGCTCTGTTGCCCAGGCTGGAGTGCATTGGCATGATCATAGTGCACCACAGCCTCGACCTCCTAGTTTCAAGTGATCCCCCAGCCTCAGCCTCCAGAGTAGCTGAGACTACACGTGTATGCCACCACGCCCAGCCAATTTTTTTTTTTTTAGAGACAGGGTCTCGCTGTGTTGTCCAGGCTAGTCTCAAATTCTTGGCCTCAAGCTATCCTCCTGCCTTGGCCTCCCAAAGTGCTGGGATTACAGGCACGGGCCACCACACCCAGATTCAGTGGAGTTCTGTATGCTACTTGCCTATCTTCAGTGATAGGGAGTTCACTGTCTACCAAGGAAGTCTCTTCTATGACAAGATAGCTCTCACCGTTAGTCAATTCATTATTCTAAAAGAAAATGCCTACTTTTTACTTTCCCCACTTTACTTTGGACCTGGTTCTGCTCTTAGAATAGGAGAAACAATATAGCAGTACTTAAGAGCATGGGCTTTGAAACCAGATCTGCACTGATATTCACTGTGTCCCTGAAGAAAATGCTTAACCTTTCTAAGGCTCCATACCCTAGTAATAATACCAACTTCATAAATCTGTTGAAGTTAAAAGAGCAACTATGCAAAAAGCTTAACACTGTGACTGGCATAAGGTAAGAGTTAATCAATGAGAGCTAGTATCATGGTTTTCACTTTACTATCATCATTACTTAAGTCTGATTTATTTACTTCTTATGTATTTAAAGATAGAAATTATATTACCTGAATCTCCTCTTCTCCAGGCTAAAGTCTCTTCACTAGACCTTAAGTTATATAAAGACAGACTGTATCTGTTTTATTTACAGTCCCATCTCCACACCTAGCACAGTGCATGGTACATAGATGCTTAATAAACATAATTGTGTTGAATGCTCTTTGTTTCATACTTTCCAAACTCTTCATCACTCATGTCACTCCTCTCTGTATAGGCCCTCACTGTTCCAAATCCTTCTGACAATGTGGGATCCAAAATTGAACTCAAAACTCAAAGGTAGGCTGGCAGGAAAGAGAGAGTGGGGTTATCTCCCCCATTGTGATATAACTACATCACTATTGAAGATTTGGCATAACTTGATAGCTTCACCAAACTACTGGTATATGTTGAGCTTTAAATGAAAAAACTTTTAAATCTTTTCACACATAATGACCTTATACTCTGGGATCTGCTGAGCCACAGGTACAATAATGCCAAAAGATGAAACAACAACAGAGCTTTTTTCCATTTAGAGACTCCTCTAACTCTTACTATCTAGACCACTCAACTGGCTCCCAAAAACTTCAGCCTGGAATTCAGAATGATCTTTCTAAAACAATTTGTTTCTTCTTCCCAAATAAACTCCCAGAGGGCAGGATCTGGGTGTCTTATCTTCTATCCCTCACGCCAACACAGGGCTGAGAACAGACTGATGCCCTCCATCTATAGCAGGATTGCAAGAGGGATCCAAGGAAACCATAGAGACCAGCCTCGGGATCTCTCTCCCTCCCAAACAACACAGCTTAGTCAGTGTTATACAACTAGCCAGTAGGCAGGGGGCAGCCAGCCCAGGCACAGACACAGGCATAAAGCCTACACTCTGACAGGCTGACTCCTGGAGGGCTGCTCTTCTGGGAGCCACCTTCCCTGATCGGGATGAGTTCCTAAAGAACAAGCCAGCAGAGAACATCTCTCCACAGGGAAGAGCCTGTCTAAGCAGCTTTCAAAGACTAATTCACACAGGAAGAAAAGAGAGCCATAGCAGGATGAGAGAGCTCACCTCATCACTTTCTTCCACATCCACATCACCATTGGCATCATCATCCATCAGTTTGTGGATGTTACGGACTGCCTCGAAGCTGAGTTTCTCATCCTCACTGTGACACAGGGGCTTGTCAATTCGGCAAAACTCTGTGTAAGAAAAGCAAGAGACAAGATTACTCAGAGCTGCCACCCAGAACCTATCACCCACCTGTGTCAGTATCCTTAGCTTCTAGCATCTGACTCCTCATGTAGGCACTTAACTGGCTACTTGTACAGTGACAGAGGTGTTTCATCTAGACTTTAACTGTCTCCCCAAGAAAATGCTGAGCTCCCCCACAAGCACAATGCTTTATCACCCGAATAGTTTCTTGGCAGGGAAGTCTTGCATAGGACTGGGAGTATACTGGGATCTAGACAAGAACGTGAATCAGTAACACACAAATGACAGAAAACATAAATAGCCAATGAACACAGGAAAAAATTTGGCTTCATTAGTAATCAAAGAAATACACATTCAGTTGAGCTATTAATTTTAATCAGCCAAATACACAAATGTAAATCAATATAATCTTTCTGGAAACAGAACAACAGCCAATTAGTCCCAGTGCCCAAATAATGTGTAATTTTCCTTTTTGTTCATTTTGTCAGTGCTGATACATATAAGGTCAGCCATTGACTGGGGAAACCTCTCACATCTCATGCCTTCTCACAGACAGTTATATCAGGCAAATATTTTTTAGATATCTGAAGGTCCTGAGCTCATCTGATACAACACCTTAGGTGGTCTGGGATACAGTTTCTTCTGCCTACCATTACATGTCCATGCAGCAGTAAAACCAGCACAAGAGCCTAGGCCACCTTAGTTCTTTCTGTGACACCTAGTCCTCTCTTACAAGCCTGGAAAACACCTAGTCTGAATGATGCACACAATAGAAGGAGCCTGAAATCTAGGCTTAGCTATACCATGTGATCTAGGGAGGTCATTTCTCTTCTACAGGCCCCAAGGTCAGTATTTGAAAAAGGTATTTTGACTGAAGTTTCTAGTATTTCTTCCAATTCCTAGATGCTAAAATTCCTCTTTCCTTTTGACCTGGATCTTGACAACTACTTCCTTGGCAAAATACTCTTCAGATGACCCTCAAAGAAGATAGATCTTGACTTCCTAGGCAATAGAAGAAGCTGTCACAGGACAGAAAGTAAGGACAGGGTGAAGAGGCTGTGGTTGTGATGCCTTTTAGAAGGCACTAATCAAAGGCCTAAAATACCCTAATCTGTTTAATCATCTACTTGTCTGCCAGCCAAAGACAGTGATAAGACCAGACAGGTCACCTCTCTACCTCTTGCTAGTTATTCAAATCCTTTTCAAAATAAGGGAGGAGTATAAATATTAAATTTTAAAGTGTTCCAGATGTGATTCAATAGAAGTATGTTGAACACTGAAGCTCACCAATGTTAAGTGATGTGCCAAAGTCAAAGGCAGCTAAAGAGCCACAGTGAGAGCCCAAGTCTGCTGACTCCCAGGCCAGCACTTCAAAATTCCATTTTCACCACTGCCTTTTTGCTAGGGTGACCAGATAGCTGGCCTTGGGTTGCTTTCATCTTTTAGAAGCCACAGGTGATAATATGGGCAAGAAGAACATTGAAGAAATGGGTTTTTTTTTTTTTTTTTGTTTGTTTGTTTGTTTTTTGAGACAGAGTCTCACCCTGTTGCCCAGGCTTGAGTGCAGTGGCATGATCTCTGCTCACTGCAACCTTCACTCCTTGGGCTCAAGCAATTCTCCTGCCTCAGCCTCCCGAGTAGCTGGGATTACAGGCATGCGCCACCACGCCCAGCTAATTTTTTGTATTTTTAGTAGAGACGGGGTTTCACCATGTTGGCCAGGCTGGTCTCGAAGTCCTGACCTCAAGTGATCCGCCCACCTCGGCCTCCCAAAGTGCTGGGATTAGAGGCATGGGCCACCACGCCCAGCCTGCAATGGTTTGATAAAAGAAAAAAAGTATGATGAACAGTATGCATACAAAAAGAAATACCTCTGCATAAACTTATTTCTCTCTGCATTTGTTCTGCTAAATTGGGGAGTGGGATGAAGGGGTAGTGGCAACTTAGGGAGAGAGCAGAATGCATCCAAAGATTAAGGCATTGTTTCGCTACTATCCCACCAACAAAAACATATATAATTGCATATTAGAGCTTTTTGATCAGCCCATGATATGCCCATTTAAACATTTATTGAATGTTCTTCATATATCACGCCCTATGATCAGCATGGGGCATAAAAACATGAATCATATCTCATTTTTCTCTCAGAAGGCTAATTACAAAAGTGGGAGAGACAAGCAATTAAAACACCATGTGCTAAGTGCCATGATAGAAAGGATCATAATTATCAGCAAATTTTTCTGTAAACGGCCAGATAGTAAACAACTTAGGATTTGTCAGCCATATAGTCTCTGTTGCACAACTTAACTCTGCCATTGTAGCACAAAAGCATCCATAGACCAAATATAAGTGAATGAGCTTGAATGTGTTCTAATAAAACTTTATTTATAAAAGCAGGCAGTAAACTGGATTTGGCCCACAGGCCATAGTTTGTTGAACCCTGTTCTAGAACATCATTAGGTAGCATACCTAAATCATATTGGATTGACCTAAAAGAAAGAAATCCAAGGCTGGGTGTGGTGGCTCACACCTGTAATCCCAGCACTTTGGGAGGCTGAGGTGGGAGTTCCCTTGAGCCCAGGAGTTAAAGGGCAACATGGTGAAACCCTGTCTTTACAAAAATTTAAAAAATTAGCCAGGCATGATGGCACACACCTGTGGTCCCAGCTACTCAGGAGGCTGAGGTAGGAGGATCGCTTGAGCCCACGAGGTTGAGGCTGCAGTGATCCATGTTTGTGCCACTGAACTACAGCCTGGGCAACAGAGCGAGACACTGTCTCAAAAAAAAAAAAAAAAAGAATTAAAGAAAGAAATCCAATCTTTTCATTAGCCTGTATCCACACATATCCTACGTAAAGCAAAACTTCTAATAGGCTTTTCAAAATAATGGAAATAGTTTACCAAGCTCTAGGGTTTGGGGCCTCCAGGCTGCACCACTGGCCTGAGGTCAATTAACCAGCACCTTTCCCAAAAGCCTACAAGATCCAAGAAGTTTGGGCTTCAAATACCCAGCCTCTGGTTTGTAACCTAATCAGACAGACAGGTGATCTTTGCTGCTAGCATCAGCTGACATAGAGAAGGATTAAAGGAATTGAGGGTTAGGGAGTACAAAAGCTTGATTCCCCTATGGCAGTTGAATCCTGTACAGAAAAACCATATCAGCCAAAACTCACAAATAACTCCTTCAACCAAGCATGTCCTAAGCTGTCTCTCTGTTCTTCCTGAGACCTTTCCTACCTTCTCTTATGCATTTCAATCTGGCAAGGTTTCCCACAACCATCTGGAAATACCTTCAAAGAGCCATCCATTTAGCAACACGTAACTACCATGAAAAAGCCTGAACTTAGAGTCAGAACACTATCAAAATCCCATCTTCACCAATTACAAACCATAAGATATTGGACAAGTTAATTTATTTGAGCCTCCAATTTCTCATTTGCAAAATAAGGATAATGATCTGCTGCACAGACTTTTTAAAAATAAAATCACATTTGTTAAAACATCCAGCATAGGGCCTGGTGTAGGCTGACATTTAATAACATTTGTAGTATCCTTCTTTACCCCTAGAGCAGCAAGTACACAGTTCCCATCTTCTTTTAACTTCGGCCACTTTCCCTGTCTGACTATGAAGAATCAAATATAGGAGGTATAATCCAATCAACCTGACCAGTCATATGTTCCAGGTGAGTGGGAAAGTGGCTCTTTGCAAGACTCTGACAGCAGCCTGTACTCCCACAACATTTATATGCTATCACTGGTAACATTCAACATACTGGGTTTAATGTGTCTTCCCCGCCAGACTGTGATCTCCATAAGAGATTGGTACCATGTCCCCAACAGCAACAAAAAGCCAGGTTCTTGATAAGATGCTCAGTAAATGTTTTTTAAAAATGAATACCTAAATATTAACTCTACAATTATGTGTAGGATTTCTCTAGAGAAAAAAGAGAAGAGTTCTAGGCAAAGAAAATAGCATAGGCATATGTTTTTAAACTTTTTGGTCTCAGGACCCTTTTATATGCATAACATCTTTTAATTACAAAGAACTGTTTAATATTTACCATACTAGAAAGTAAAACAGATGCAGCCATAAAAAAGAACAAGATCATGTCCTTTGCAGGTACATGAATGGAGATGGAGGCCATTATCCTTAGCAAACGAACACAGGAACAGAAAACCAAATACCACACATTCTCACTTCTAAGTAGGAGCTAAATGATAAGAACACATGGACACACAGAGGGAAACAACACATGCTGGGGCCTTTCGGAGGGTGGAGGGTGGGAGGAGGAAGAGGATGAGGAAAAATAACTAATGGGTACTAGGATTAATACCTGGGTGATGAAATAATCTGTGCAACAAACCCCATGTCAGAAGCTTAGTTATGTAGCAAACCTACACTTGTATCCCTAAACTCAAAATAAAAGTTAAAATTTAATTACCTATATTGCGTTAACGAATATTTAGCAACTTAAAACTTTTGCAAACTGCCTCAGTAAGATTTTTTCTAAATTGATAATATGTTTCATAAGGTATAGATCAGAGCATTTCAAATAAAATTTCCACAAAATTTTGAATTAAAAAAAGGAAAGTAAAACACAAATTTTTATATTTAGTTATTAATTCATTTTATTTCTTCTTTTTTTTTTTGAGACGGAGTCTCACTGTCACCCAGGCTGGAGTGCAGTGGCGCAATCTCGGCTCACTGCAGGCTCCGCCCCCCGGGGTTCACACCATTCTCCTGCCTCAGCCTCCTGAGTAGCTGGGATTACAGGCACCCGCCACCTCGCCCGGCTAATTTTTTGTATTTTTAGTAGAGACGGGGTTTCACTGTGTTAGCCAGGACGGTCTCGATCTCCTGACCTCGTGATCCGCCCACTTTGGCCTCCCAAAGTGCTGGGATTACAGGCGTGAGCCACCGCGCCCAGCTTATTTCTTCTTAATAATCAAAACAGATTAACACTAAATGAGTAACACTAAACTCACTGTAGAACAGATAAGCCAAAAGAACAAACAATTGTTAAAGTCTTTGTATACATACTCCCAGAGCAAGACTTTTCTAAAAAGTCAATAAACAACAGATGGTGGTGAGGATGCAGAGAAAAGGGAATACTCAAACACTGTTAGGGGAATGCACCAGTACAACCTCTATGAAAAACAGTATGGAGATTTCCCAAAGAACCAAAATTAGGCAGCTAGCCAAAGGATAAGAAATCATTATATAAAGAGATAGCTACCACTCATGTCTGTTGCGGCACTATTCACAATAGCAAGACATAGAACCAACTTTAGTGTCCATCAATGGATGACTGCATAAAGAAAATATTATTTTTATACACACACACACACACACACACACAATACTACTCAGCCATAAAAGAAGAATGAAATCATGTCTTTTGCAGCAACGTGGATGGAACTGGAGGACGCTATCTGAAGTGAAACAACTGAGAAACAGAAAATCAAACACCACATATTCACACCTATAAGTAGAAGCCAAACAATGTGTATACGGGGACATGGAGAGTCCCTGGAGGCAGTGGAGACTTTGAAAAGTTGCTAGGGGTCGGGGAGGACGGTAAGGGATAAGAAACTACCTTTTGGGTACTTTGGGTGATGGATACACTAGGTACACTAAAAGCCCAGGCTTCACCAATACACAATATATCCATGTAACAAAACTGCATTTGTACTCCCTAAATCTATAAAAATAAAATATAAGACACTTTTCTAAAAGAACTTTTACAGACACCTAGTTTAAGTAACCACAGTTTAGTTAACTAGGTAGTTTCAATATACTCCTAATTATTACAATTCATGCTAATAGCAAAAATGTAGATGATACATAGAGTTAAAAGTGCATTTCCCCCTCTAAATGTTAGGTCATGATACCAGTATGAAGGCTTCCAAAGGACAATTTTCTCCTATGCTTTATCCTAAATTCAATCTTTTTCTATCAGCTCCTTTGCTTAGAAATACAGGTATTTGGCCGGGCGCAGTGGCTCACGACTGTAATCCCAGCATCTTAGGAGGCCAAGGCGGGCGGATCACAAGGTCAGGAGTTCAAAACCAGCATGACCAACATGGAGAAACCCCATCTCTACTAAAAAATACAAAAATTAGCCAGGCATGGTGGGGCACACCTGTAATCCCAGCTACTCAGGAGACTGAGGCAGGATAATCGCTTGAACCCGGGAGGCGGAGGTTGCAGTGAGCGGAGATCGTGCCGTTGCACTCCAGCCTGGGTGACAGAGCAAGACTCTGTCTCAAAAAAAAAAAAAAATATATATATATATATATATATATATATATACTCATCACATTGTCCTTTGATATCCCATTTTGGAAATTCAATGCTTCTCATTTGGCCTTGTCTTTTAAATCTAGCATTCCTGGACACTCAATATTAATGTCCCCAGTTATAGCTTGTTTCTAAAGCCCATAGAGTTGTTTCAGTTCTTCCTCATCTGGTCTTGTTTTCAGCTTCCTCACATCTTCTGCAACACTGTCAAAATCAGCCTGCAGGGCCAGGTACAGTGGCTCACTACCTATAATCCCAGCACTTTGGGAGGCCGAGGCATTGCTTGAGCCCATGAGTTCAAAATCTGTCTGGGCAACATAGTGAGACCCCATCTCTATAAAAGCCGAGCATGGTGGTGCATTCCTGTAGTCCCAGCTACTCAGGAGGCTGAAGTAGGAGGATCACTTGAGTGCAGGATGTTGAGGCTGCAATGAGCTGTGATTGCACCACTGCACTACAGCCTGGGCAACAGTGAGACCCTGTCTCCAAAAAAAAATCACCTTTCAGGGACATTGTGACGACAGCCAGGCTGCTACTGCTCTCCAGGCTCTCATTAATTTATTTTAGAACAATAATAAATCTCTTACATATTAATGTAAATAATATTTTTATGGAAAATAATTGTTTTCTGAAAAAATCTCGAGAAGGGTAGAATTGTTGTACATTTTTGCAAATCTTTTAAATGTCTGGCTTAATAGAAGACAGATAGAATCTTATAGCTACATTCAACCTATTGTGATGTGTTGTTTTGACTGAAGATCAAAACATAGATATGAAGTTGGAAAAGACAGGAATATTTTACTAGTCATACTATTGTGGATACCTTATACGAGACTATACCCAAACTCAACAAGCTGTAGGTTTCTTAAAGGTTAGTTGCAATGTGAAATCCCAAACTATATGAATAAACTTTTTGTGCCCTCTAACATTAAAATCCATTGGTCTATCTTACACTTTGGATCTTTTATACATGCATGACTTTGTAACATGATGCACTTGTCATTTGGAAACTATTGGTTAGGAGTTAGTGCAGAGCTTCCAAATGTTGACACTTTCATTTATACAATATCAAAATAGTCACAATTATTAATATCACCACTGATTTCATCAGAAAAGCTTTTAATCCAGGAAAACTGTCAATTTCACAGTGACAAATACAAGTTTTCTAAAATCCAGTTTTCACTTAAAAGCTGGAATTTTATCATTGGCAACAAATACTACCAGTTGTTTTCCTTAAAGCAGAAGACGCGTTTCATTTATTTACAAGAAAATGTCTGCCAAATACTGAATAACCATAGTTATCTATCAAGGATTCTTTCAAGTAATGATAGTGCCGCCTGAAAAAAAAGAGGTATGTCAGCTTACAACTCAATTGCACAAGTGCTTTCCTTGAGATAACCATCAAACTTCCATATGCAGCAGAAATGCTTTATGCATACTTATATTTCATCACACAGAATACTAAAAGGTGTGAACTCATGGGATGCAATTCAATAAAATTAATGATTTCTACTTCTTTGTTGAAAACTTTTATTTTTTTTAACTGACAGTGTGTGGAGGTGAGGAATACAGTCATTACTAGCAGTTCAGTGCCACTGCTTTGATTTGTGTTAAGGTGCCAGCAGTTTTACCTACCACTGTTTTTGCAACATCAATACAAAGGTATACATAGTTTTTTTAAGGCAAATAATATAATATTATGAAATGGCTTTGATCTTCTGGATGTCCTGAAAAGGCCTTGCTGCCACCCGCCATGGTCTGAAGACTACACTTTGATAGCTATTGGCAGACAAAACCACAAAGTCCTTTCCCTCCTGTCCAAATCTCCTCACCTTTCTCCAGGCAGAGCTAATCATTCACTGTTCACTGTTCTATGCTCCAAAGCACTTTGTGCATAGCTCTGTTATATTATTTCTCATGTTATGAGTTGTTCACATACCACATCCAAGTGGTAAGAACCAAGCTTGAGTCACTCTATCCCCCAGGGCCCATTATAATATTACCACTAACATCTACCCTGTCAAGTATGAAATCAGTATGTGCTGGCTAAATGAATGAATGAATGAAGAATGTGTGAATTAATTAATTAAAAAACAGTATCTCCTGAAAAGTCAAGGGAATTCTTGAATACAACCCATGAATTCCCACCACCAATATCCACTGTCCATCTAATGCTTTGACTTTCCCAACCACTTTCTGTTTCTCGTCACTAAACAGTAATTCATCCCTATAGGACGAATTGGAAATTGCCAAGTTTTACCAGCGGGGGCCCCATCAGTAAGAAGAATTTCTCCCACTTCACCTCTTATTCCTCAGCCAGGACTAGCAAATTCTGCAGCTACTCTTGATGGGATTAGAATCCACCCTCACTCTTGGAAAGGGATCAAAAGACTAAGACTTGAGACCACTAGCCTTGGGAAGATTTTCAAATTTGGCCAAGGACCATGAAGTTCAAGAGATAAAATAGCATGGGGCTTAGAATGGGGATGAGGTGAGGGAGGAGTAAGGGATGGACGCTCTGGCCAGAAATGTAAAGTCTTTTTTTTTCTTTCTTTCGACAGAGTTTTGCTCCTGTCACCCAGGCCCAGGCTGGAGTGCAATCAATAGCTTGATCTCAACTCACTGCAACCTCTGCCTCCCGGGTTCAAGCGATTCTCCTGCCTCAGCCTCCACTGCCACGCCTGGCTAATTTTTGTATTTTTAGTAGAGACAAGGTTTCACCATGTTGGCCAGGCTGGTCTCAAACTCCTGACCTGAGGTGATCCACCCGCCTCAGTCTCCCAAAGTGCTGGAATTACAGGTGTGAGCCACCGTGCCTGACTATGGAAATGTGAAGTCTTAAAAAATGAACAGGTTTGAGACCTGGAGTTATCCAAGAAAGGTCCCCAGTGAAATACAACATCTCAGCTGAGGCACACAGCAGGCCTAGCCACAGAAAGAGGAGTCATACCTCTAGGCTAGGCAAAACTCAGCCTATCTGACAGACATTCCTGCACCTGTTAGAACCACTCGTCCTCATATCCAAGAAGAAGACCAGCTCTTCTCAGCAGGGGGCAGGAATTCAAAAGATCTTTTCTTCTGGATAAAACTGGCACTGGTTTCAGCTGCCCAAGCAACACTAACACAAATCACTACAGATTCTAAGCTCTAACTTCCTTTTTCTTTTTGAGAGGGGAGTCTTGTTATGTTGCCCAGGCTGGTTTCAAACTCCTGGCTCAAGCAATCCTCCTGCCTCAGCCTCCCAAATAGCTAGGATTGCAGGCTTTTACCACTGCACCCAGCTTCTAAGCTCTGAATTTTGACCAAGCTCACTTCTCTCCCTGAGGTCGCTCATCAAAAATTAATCAGCTGGGAGCAGGGGCTCAAGCCTGTAATTCCAGCATCTTGGGAGGCGGAGATGGGCGGATCATGAGGTCAAGAGATCGAGACTATCCTGGCCAACATGGTGATCCCCTGTCTCTACTAAAAATACAAAAATTAGCTGGGCATGGTGGCACGTGCCTATAGTCCCAGCTACTTGGAAGGCTGAGGCAGGAGAATCGCTTGAACCCGGGAGGTGGAGGTTGCAGTGAGTCAAGACTGCGCCACTGCACTCCAGCCTGGCGACAGAGTGAGACTTCGTCTAAAAAAAAAAAATTAATCCATTGGCCAGCCTTGGTGGCTCATGCCTGTAATTTCAGCACTTTGGGGGCCAAGGTAGGAAGATCACATGAGGCCAAGAGTTCAAAATCAGCCTGGTCCACATAGTGAGATCTCATCTCTACAAAGGAAGAAAAAAAATTTTTTAATTAGCCCAGTGTGCTAGTGTGCACCTGTAGTCCCAGCCACTTGGGAGGCTGAAATGGAGGACTGCTCGAGTCCAGGAGTTTCAGACTGTGTCAGCCATGATCATGACACTGCACTCCAGCCTTGGTGACAAAGCAAGACCCTGTCTCAGCATTAATAATAATAATACGCCAGGCGCAGTGGCTCACCCTTGTAATCTCAGCACTTTGGGAGGCTGAGGCAGGCGGATCACGAGGTCGGGAGTTTGAGACCAGCCTGGCCAACATGGTGAAACCCCGTCTCTACTAAAAATACAAAAAAATTAGCCAGGCATGGTGGCGGGTGCCTGTAATCCCAACTACTCAGGAGGCTGAGGCAGGAGAACCGCTTGAACCCGGGAGGCAGAGGCTGCAGTGAGCCAAGACCGCGTCACTGCACTCCAGCCTGGGCAACAGAGCAAGAATCTGTCTCAATAATAATAATAATAATAATAATAATAATAATAATATAATAATAATAATAATCCACAGCATCAACTATATATACAGGTCCATGTTGAGCAAGGCAATGAGATAACACTTCTGAGTTCCACCAGCAATTCTGACTTTGCACCTCATATGGCCTTACCTCAGTCAGTTTATAACTATAGTTATTTGAAGATATCTGAGGACACAGCTTGTGATTCTCATTTTTCATAGCATTTGATTCCACCTGACACATGATATATTTATTCCTTGGTTTGCTTATCATCTATCTCCCTCCACTAAAAGTAAGGTCCACGAGAGCAGTTGCTTTTTTGCTCACTGCAGTATCCCAAGGGACTCGTACAGTGCCTGACACATACTAGGTATTCAATAGAGAATTTGCTGAATGAATGAATAAATCTTCGCTTTCCCTAATTTGCAAGGTAGGTTTCTCCTCTCTGACTTTTTTTTTTTTTTTTGGAGACAGGGTCTTGCTCTGTCACCCAGATTGAAGTGCAATTGCATGATCATGGTTCACTGCAGCCTCTATCTTTTGAGTTCAAGCAATCCTCCTGCCTTAGCCTCTCATAGTGTTGGAATTACAGGCATGAGCCACTGCGCCCAGCCTTCTATGTGAATTTTAAATGTCAGAATTTTTTTCTAAATTCCGGGTTCTCTTCTTACTATACTCTTTCCTAAAGTGATTTTACCTCTTCTCACACCTTCAGTTACTATTTAAAGAAATTACTATTACCAAGTCCTAAAATTATGTTTCTGGTTCAAGTTTCACTTAGGACCTACAGAAACCCACAGAACCCATCTACCTAGTAGACATCACATGGATGTCTCTCAGGCACTTGAACTAGTTAAGTTCCAATTCTAAATTCATTTTTTCCCTAACATTCCTACTTTTCCAGGTGCTTATGTCAGGCTTGACATCTCACTCTCCTTTACTCCCCACATTTAATCAATCACCAATCCTAATTCAATATTCCTTAACTATTCCAAATCTTATCCTTCACACAGCATGCCTCTCCCAGAGGAGATAATCTAAATACTTAATGACCAATCAGCAGAAATGCTAGCTATAGGTGGTGCTAGTGTATGCTAGCTGAATATCCAACCTAGTCACTCTCTGCTTATAACCTTTCAAAAATTTCTCATTATTCTTAAGATAAAGTTAAAATTTCTTAATGTGGCCTGCAAGGCCCAGAATGATCTGACACCTGCCATCTTTCTGATTTCATCTCCAGTAACTTCTGCTTTTTTTTTTTTTTTCTATAAGTTCATATTAGAAGTGAAACTCCTGACTACTCTGGGCACACTGCTTATGGGGTAGCCCTGCTGCACAAGGAGCAGTAAAAAATAATAAAATTTTTTAATTAAAATTTTTAAAAATAAAAGAGAAGTGAAACTCCTGCTTTTTATGATCCTTCTTTACACACCATTTCTTCCCTCCTCAGCCTTTCCACATAGAGCAGTAGTTCTCAACCCCGGCTGCATGGCAGAATCACTTAAGGAGCTCTTAAATTGCTGATGCCCAGGCCCTACCCCACACCAATTAAATCGGTATCTCTCTGGGTGGGGCCAGGCATAAGCTGGGTTTTTGGGGGTTTTATTTTTTCTTTAATAGAGACACACACAGTAAAGTACATAAGTAAATATACAGACAATTTTAAATATATATTTTTACATTATATAAATTCAACTTTTATGTAATCTATATATTCATGTAACTACCACTGAAATAAAAAATATAGAACATTTCCAGGAAGGCTCCACCCTTCTTGCCCCTTTCCAGTCAATACTACTATGAGTAACCATACCCCATAGTAACCACATTCTGACTTGTATCATCATAGACGAGTTTTACCTGTTTTTGACCCTTATAAAAATGAGGCATGAATATTTTTAAGGTACAGTTACACATAATAAAATGTCCTCATTTTTAATGTACTGTTAAATGTGTTGGACAAACATATACACCTGTGTAACCACCACCCCAAACAAGATGCAGAACCTTTCCATCACCCCAGAATATTCCTACTTGGTCCTTCACTGCCAACCCTCATTCTCCCTCCCCACACAACCACTGATCCAACTTCTATCACTATAAACTAGTTTTGCCTGTTCTAGAATTTCAAATTAAATGGACTCATCAGTATGTACTCTTTTGTGCCTAGCTTCTTTTACTCAGCAAGATTTGAGATTCAACCATGTCGTCACATGAATCAGTAGTTTGTTCCATTTTGCTGCTGAGTAGTATTCCATCGAATGGCTATACCACCACTTGTTTATCCATTCATCAGTTTTTGGCTATTCTACAAATAAAGCTATTCAGCAAACCAACACGGCACATGGATACATATGTAACAAACCTGCACATTGTGCACATGTACCCTAAAACCTAAAGTATAATAATAAAATAAAATAAAAAAAGAAAGCATTTTGCAAAGCATTAAAATTAAAAAAATAAAAAATAAAGCTATTACGAGTATTCATGTACAAGTCTTTGTGTGAACATATGTTTTCATTTTTCTTGAACAAATATCTAGGGTGGAACTGATGCATTTACACAATAAAAGTATGTTTAACATTTCAAGTAACTGCCAAACTGTTTTCTAAAGTAGGCATATCACTTTATACTCCCACCAGTCATGCATGATATGTCCAGGTGCTCCATATACTCCCTTATACGTGGTGATGCTAGACTGCAGCCCAGGTCAAGAACCACGCAGAATTCTTTCTGTATGGAAGGCTCTTACTTCTTTTTTAACCTGTAAATTCTGACTCATGCTGCTGATCTCCACTTAAATATCTTTTCTTCAAAGATCCTGACTCATTCTCCCTCCCAAACTGGCTTAGGCCCACATTATACATTCTCAAAACAACATATATTTTTCATTTACAGCACTTTTCACAATAGTAATTATTTCTGTGATAATTTGCTCAGTGTCTACCTTCTCCACTAAATTGAAAGCTCCATAGTGGCAGGAACCATAGCTGTCTTGTTCATGGCTGAATCCTGGCTGCTAGCACCTAGCTTAGTCCCTAGGACAACAGTTAGACTTCAATGAACATTTGTTGAATGAACAAATAAATGCACAGAAAAACTTGTTGAATTAACAAATTCAAAAAGAGATGAATAAACACCATCCTTTGCTCACAAAAAGTACTAGGAGAATGAGCACAGTACATGAATTACAAAGTAAAATATGGCAAGGGGCAAGAGACCACACCAGCAGGAGTTACCACTGAAAAACAGGTAGAAGAGAACGGGAGAAGAAGGAAGGGCAACCCAAAGAAAGCCCAAAGGCAAGGAGCACAGCATCTCACACAACTTGACTTATTAAAAGATCAGGAAGTCAGGCCAGGAATGGTGGCTTACGCCTGTAATCCCAGCACTTTGGGAGGCCAAGGATCACCTGAGCCTGGGAGTTCAAGACCAGCCTGGGCAATATAGGGAAACTCCATCTCTATAAAAAATACAAAAATAAGCTGGGAGTGGTGGCACACACCTATGGTGCCAGCTACTAGGGAGGCTGGGATGAGAGGATTTCTTGGGCCTAGGAGGTCAAGGCTGCAGTGAGCTGTGAGCATGTCACTGTACTCCAGCCTCAGCAATAGAGCAAGACCCTGTCTCAAAAAAAAAAAAAAAAAAAAAAAAAAAAATCAAGGAGTCAATACCGATCTTGCAAAAACTCCTGGCATAGAATGGGAATAATGGATGTTGAGATCACATATTATACTCAGACTCTAAATGGCAGAATTGAAGGGGATTTGGAGGGCCTCAAGAGCCATTGCTCTTTTAACACCTGGAGAAGAAAATTGAGGCCATAAAATGGGTTGTTTTGCCCTAGGTTGGCCAGCAAAGAAGTGGCAGAACCAGATTAGAAGCCACACTAACTTCCTATACCACGTCCTGTGGCAAGGTTACAGTTGGGTGATCTGGATCAGCCTATGCAACAGGGCTCCCTGGCATTACTAACTCTTACTTTCCAAGGCAACAAAGCAAGGGCTGTGGGGTGAGGAAGCAGGGGTTCCATCAGGGGTTTTTGGTCTATTAATGACAAATACAAGAAACTCTATCTGGGCTTGAACCATTCCCCAAACGGTAAAATAGAACATCCTTGCTTTGCCTTAAATTTTTTAGTGTTCAACCCTCTGAAACAAACTAGCCAAAAACCTCTTTCTCATTAGAACTTAAATATAAAGTTTAAGAATCACTAGAGAAGGAGAACTGAGTCTCTGGTACACCATGCTGGGAGGAGCAAAAAGGGAAAAAGAATATGCTTCTGCTAAACCTAACCATCTGCTAGAAGAGAAGTCTCTGGCTATCTCTCCTCCAGGGTGCACTCAGCTACTCCTTCTTGCGTCCCATTTCTACCTTCCTCCTCCTCTAAGCATTCTTTTCTTCAAATTTTGATCTCACAAGAAGCCTCCTTCCAGAAGAAAATGGCTAATCCCCACAGCTAGTCACCACCAAGCAGGCCTTGACCTCAATAACACAGGCTTCTGATGCAGGAGCTGTCCAACTGTTATGACATCCTTTGCCCACTCCTTGGTTTCCCATAGGGCTTCAGACTCCTGGTAGACAGCCTATTTGCCTGCCCTTTTGTTTCTATGACCTTCCTGACTGAATTGAAAGTGTCTGACTGACTCCCAGATCGGTGTTCACATGCTGGAATACCCATTTCAACACTTATTTAACACTTTCAAGCAGCTTTTGCTGATGACTGAACTAGCTGAACTAGGCAAAGGCACTGGGAAATCAAACAATAACACACGCTTCTCTGGCCTCCAGGATCCCCTTTTTCCCCAATCCCTAATTATTGAAATAGGTATTGAATTGCAGAGGTAGCAAATATGGGTCTTTGAATTCCAACTTTCCTATACATTGACTACTCCTAAGGATTAATGTTCTTACCTGAAAAATCAGTCAAGTCTTTTGAAAAATAGTAAAGCTCTATACAAATGTTAGTTGTTCATCCGTCAGTTTTCTAGTCTCTGCTTAACCTGGAAGACTTTATTTTATTTATTTATTTATTTATTTGTGAGACAGAATCTCACTCTGTCACCCAGGCTGGACTGCAGTGGCAAGATCATGGCTCACTGCAGCTTCCACCTCCCAGGCTCAGCCTCCCAAATAGCTGAGACCACAGGCATGCACCACTGTGCTCGGCTAATTTTTGTATTTTTTGTAGAGATGAGGTTTCACTATGTTGCCCAGTCTGATCTTGAACCCCTGGGCTCAAGCAATCCACCACTTCAGCCTCCCAAAGTGCTGGGATTGTAGGCATGAGCCACTGAGCCTGGCCCTGAAGTCTTACCTTCCCAACAATAGCAAAGAGAGTCTTTGATTCTTCTGGTGTTCCTCTGTGTCTAGCCCAGTGCTGGGCAGCACAATATCTGGTCTAGAGACAACTGAAAGCTGCATACTGATTTTGAAGATTTGCTATCCCAGGTTTGGAGTCCCACATACCACAGGTCTTTATATACTAAAGCTTCCAAGAAGAAAGACAGCCCCAGAAGAATTAAATCAACACATACTTGTTCAAAAGCTACCCCAAATTATCTGACTGGCGCCTGACCCAAACGTTCTTGTGCCCTAGCCAGCACTCATCAGGGTCTGAGATAGCCAAAAAAATAATTACAGACAACTCAAATGGCTTTCTGCTGGGAAAAGTTTTCTGAAAGTGTTGGAGTGGGCACCCAAGGACTTGCCCAGATAAAGGATAACGCCTAGGGCGCATGTCCAACCTATCAGTGGACCCTCTAAGATTATACCCTTCTGGGTTCAATCAGTAAGGCTGGTTCCCAACAATCAGTCCCAATCACAGCGGCTCTAAGAGCACAGTGATAAAAGCCTTGAAAATATAAACACTGAGGAACTAGGCACACCACTGCATGGGGTAAAAACAATGTGGATTCCAGTTTCCATAGTAATAAGAGGACAGACTCAAACCTCCCAGGCCTCTTGCTGGCTGGTTAAAAGAGAACACATTCCTGGGCTCCAAAAGAGGCATGAACTAGGAAAGAGCTTCTCATTATCTTTCTGCCCCATATAACCCTCTACTCGGACAATAAAAGAAAGATAACTGGCCCCTCTCTGTCTTTTCTTGGGAGAAGATAACCAACAGCATCTACTAAACAACATTGCAGTCAAGATGGTCATTCTAGGAACCAGGTTCTGACTCTCTTCCTGCTCCTGCAGCTGAAGAGCAGCCCTTCCTTACAGGACGCCTTTCTCAGCTGGGGTAGCACAGTGTCCTCCCTGAAAGGAGACTATCCAGAATGAAGTCTGCCTGAGTCTCCTGGCAGCCCAGGCTCCATAGCCCTGCTCCCTCCTCTGCACAAGCCTGATCTGATTTCTGAGGGCGATACCTCTATGCCAAAGCAGTTCAGGCTTCTACATCTCTTGCCTGGGTTACAACAGTTTCCTCACTATTCTCCCTGTCTCTGTTCTAGTTTCTTTCAAACTCATCCTCTACCAAGCAGTGAGTACAATTGTTCTAAAATTCAAATCTGGGCCAGGCACAGTGGCTCATGCCTGTAATCCCAATACTTTGAGAGACTGAGGTGGGAGGATCACTTGAGCCAGGAGTTCAAGATCAGCCTGGGCAACAAAGCAAGATGCTGTCTCTACAAAATAAAAATTTAAAAATTAGCTGGGTATGTGTCATGCACTTGTAGTCCCAGCTGCTCAGGAGGCTGAGGCAGGAGGATCCCTTGAGCCCAGGAGTTTGAAGTTGCAGTAAACTATGATCGTACCACTGCACTCCAGCCCAGGTGACAGAGTGAGACCTTGTCTCAAAAAAATAAAATAAAATTCAAATCTGACTAGATAGCCCTCCTGAATAAAATCCTTCACAGGCCCACACAAAAACCTGTACATAAATGTTCACAGAAGCTTTATTTGTAATACCCAAAACTGGAAGCAGCCCATATATTCTTCAACAAGTGAACGGTTAAACTCCAGTACTTATGTACAATGGTACATGACTTAGCAATAAAAAGGAATGCTCAGCCAGGCGTGGTGGCTCATGCCTATAATCCCAGCACTTTGGGAGGCCGAGGCGGGCAGATCTTGAGGTCAGGAGTTCAAGACCAGCCTGACCAACATGGTGAAACTCCGTCTCTACTAAAAATACAAAAATTAGCTGGGCGTGGTGGTGCATGTCTGTAATCCCAGCTACTCAGGAGGCTGAGGCAGGAGAATCACTTGAACCCGGGAGGTGGAGGTTGCAGTGAGCCAAGATCGCACCACTCCACTCCAGCCTGGGCAACAGAGCAAGACTGTCTCAAAAAAAAAAAAAATGAATGACCTATTGATACACACAACTTGGATGACTTTCCAAGGAACTGAACTGAGAAAAGAAAAAAAAGAAAGAAGCCAATTCCAAAAGGTTATATACTCTGTGATTCCATTTATGTAACATTTTTGAAAGGATAAAATTCTAGAAATGGAAGGCAGAGAGAGGTTAGGAATGAGGAATGGGGTTGAAAGGAGATGGGAGTGGTTATAAAAGAACAGGAAGGATCTTTGTAGTGTTGGAATAGAACTTCATATACATAGATGAGTACAAGTAAAACTGGGAAATCTGAACAAGATTGGTGGATTTTATCAATGCCAATGTCAATATCCTGGACATGATATACTACAGCTTGTCCAAAATGTTACCATGGAGGAAACTGCAAAGTTTTCCAGTGATCTCTCCATATTATTTCTTAGGACTCCATGTAAATCTACAATCATCTCAATAAAAATTTTAATTTAAAAAATCCTTCACAGGGTTCCCAAACTCCCTTAACAGTGATGCCTAACTTTTTTCAGTGAGGAATTCCAAAGAGCTCCATGTAATGATAGGTGTGCTTTTACTAACCACTGGTTGAAAAATGACTGAAGAAATAATATGGATTCATGAGACACCCCTCAAGGACCCCTTTCAGGGATTCAACTCCCCAAGACTGTGAATGCTTGGCCGTTGTAATGAATATAATTTAGAAAAGCATACAAGACTTTTTCAAGAGGCTGTCTCTATAGCATTTTCTAGCCTTATCTCCCGCCACTCACCAGCTCACATATACCCTACACTCCCACCATACTAAATTACTTTCAGTTCCATAAATATGCAAGGCTCACTTTGTGGCTTTGTACATGATGCTCCCTCTGCCTGCAATATCCTTGCCCCATTCTGCACCTCACTAATTCATACTCAGGTTTAAAGATTCTACTCAGGCTTTTTCTAATTTCTCTAGGAGCCTTCTCTATACTGACCCCCGGGATTTGATTAGGAGTCCCTCTTCTGTGCTCTTACAGTCCCTGTGCTTCTCTTTATCACACTTTGGACCAATTACTTAAATTCTCTATGCCTACATTTCTATCTGTAAAATAAGGAGAAAACAGTATCTACCTCATAGGGTTGTGAGAATTAAATGAGTTAATACATATAAAGTACTTCAAATACAGCATGGCACATAGTAAGCGCTCAATTATTACCATGTTATTTTTGTTGTAATTGTCTAACTAGTACACTGAAATATCTAAGCAGAAATTGGTATTTGCATTTGTGTCTAGTCTGGCATATAGTAGATGCTTGTAAATGTTTGAGAAGAGAATTAAGGGATCTAAGGTTGGGGCAGGAAGGTACAATCTAAATTAATAGTAGAACTGGAGATTTAGAGGATTGGGAATAACTGCTAAGAGCAGGAGGTGAGTACAGGTTGGAACTAGGAATAAGATAGACATATTTAGAAGATAAGTTAAAAAGACCCAGACTATTATAGATTGAGAAGTTGGATGAATAAGCACAACTGAGACCTGCTAAATTATACATATCTTCTAAACTGGCTCACGTACGGCTCCTTTGATTTGTCATCATAATTTGTTATTGTAGAGCTAGAAAAGTTGTCTAACCTTTTGGGGGCACTATTTTTTCATCTGTAAAATATGGCATAATAATGTATTTTTCTAAATAAGTAAGATTATGCAAGCAAACTACATAGCCTATAGATTCAAGTAAAACTAGCTTGTTCTTAATAAATATTAGGTTCTCCTAATCCCTTAATTTTTTTCTCTTATATATTAAAAAAAGAAAAGATAAGCCCCTTGGATAATAACTGCCTAGAAGAAGAGAAAGGGAGATATACGGGAAACTGACCTATACAAAACAAAGCACCAGGGCTTGAGACAGAGTAGATAGGTACCTAGAATTATTCTCTCTAGCTTTTCATGTCTAATACTTTCTGACCCTTCAAGGCCCAGGGAAGGCCCTGGGATGCCTTCTTTAACTACTCCGTGCCCTATAAGTCTCCCATTTTGAGGTCAGAGTATTGAGCCTACATTGGCCAATGGACCACCTCATAAGAGCTCTTCTAAACCTAATTGTATTCTGTTCTCATGTGGCCTGTTAGCTCCTCTAGAATGGAACTTGAGTGTCTTTTTGCTTTCTCCACAAGAACAGAATTAAGAATACTGTAACTGTCTAAGGGAGAAAGGGAGGATGAACATGTCAGGAACTATGTTGAGCACTTCTACATATGTTGTCTCTTTGAAACTTTGTAAAGTCAGTACTTTTATTATCCCCAATAAAAAATGAGAAAACTGAAGCCCAGATACAATAAGTGACTTCCCCAAGGTCACATATATGGTGAAAGTAGGGCTGGAAGTAGGATACAGTCTGTCTCCGGAGCCTTGATAAGAATAAATGTATACAGGTGCCTACCTGGTTACCAACCACACAGCTGATTTACTGGGCAATTCGGTGACACCAGCTTCTCACCTCAACTCCTCCCTGCTGCCAACTGAGCCTGGGAGAGCTGTTTGGCTTCCTTTCTTCCTCTTATTTTGTCCAATATAGGAAATGCAAAGGTAGCCCACTGTGTCTCTTGTAGGATGCAGTATGTGGAAAAAACAGGTGAAACAGAGGGCCCCCATCAGCGGTAATAAACGAGAGCCAAATATTCAACATCAGAGCCAGAAAGCCTCCCTCGTTAAAACTTTCTGGCTTCAGAGAGGAGGAAATTGAACCCTGAGAGGGGAGGTCACTTGCATAAGGTCATACAGCCGAGCAGAGACTGAAACTCTGTCTTCTGACACTCAAATTGGTGCTCACTTTGGTCTACCCTGTACCAGGCTATGGAGAGAGAACTACAATATGACCTGTCAGGCCTGTCACTAAGTGCAAAACCCAAAAGCTGTAAACACAGGAAATGGGCTGGGATGAGGTTCAGAGGAGCAGCAACATTTGCCAAGTTAGAAGTGTTCGAGGGTTTCCTGTCCACAGCTGTTAACTGTCACAGAAATGTTCCAGAAAGCAATACGAGGCAGAAAGAAAGAAAAAAAAAAACACTAAGAATGAGGAGAAAATATTCAGGCTTAGATATGCCTTTGTAAATTATTCAAGCCAACATACTTAGTTTTACAGATGAGGAAACTAAGACCCCCCCAAAAGAGAAGTGATTTGTCCAAACTCAAATACAGAACTTAAGGACTCTTACAAAGCACTGAGTTGGTTCAAATCATTCATTTTAATGATGAGAGCCTGAGACACAGAGAGGGAAAGGGTCATGCCCAACGTCACACAGTCATACAGTGGCAGAGCCAGCACTGGAACTCAAGGCTTCTACCTCACAGGCCACTGTGCTTCCCACTGGTTAGAGTGAGCCAAATAAAGTTATTTACCTGGAGTGATGTGGGTAGTGTTTTGGCCCTGGAAAAAGTATAGCAGGTCAGGAAACATAATATAAGCAGGATATGGTAATGACTAACAATGACAGAACCAAACAGGGCCACCCTAAAGGAGCCAAAATTAAAATGCTTCTGATTGCTTAAGACACTTGGAAAACTAAGAGGCAGAAAAATATTCTGGCTATTTTAGGAACCTAGAATCCAACAAAGAACAAGCAGGGCAGGCAGATAGAAAAGGCCAGAAATGCTGAGAATAATCTCAAAGTATGCTACTTTCTTTGTCCTAGGCCAAATATCCAGAAAACATCACCTCAGAAGCATCTCTGGGTTTAGCTCACTATAGGGGTACTATAGTAACCAGCAGATTCTTGGGTTCCACATGCACACAGCCAACAGGTATGGAGAGGAATGACATTTACACACTTCCTGGCATTTCATATTAATTTAATTCTCACATCAGGCCTACAGGACAAATATTTTGATTCCCATTTAACAGATATGAAAACTGGGGTGTAGCGAGGGCAAGTCTGTTGCTCATGATCATAAAATTAGTATTGTATATGGCAAATTCAGTATTCAAATGTATACTATTATTCAAGAAATTCCTATCCAGTGCCTGCTGTTCCAACCCCATTGATATAGTTGGGATATTCGTCCCTACCCAAATTTCATGTTGAATTGTACTCTCCTATGCTGGAGGTGGAGCCTGGTGGGAGGTGTGTGGGTCATGGGGGCGGATCTCTCCTGGCTTGATGCTGTCTTCGTGATAGTTCTCACAAGATCTGGTTTAGAGTGTATGGCATCTCTCCCCACCCACTCTCTATCTTGCTCCTGCTTTTGCCATGTTAAGTGTCTGCTCCGTCTTTGCCTTTCACCATGATTGTAAGCTTTCTGAGGCTTCCCTAGAAGCTAAGCAGTTGCCAGCACCATGCTTCCTGTAAAGCCTGCATAACTGTGAGCCAATTAAACCTCTTTTCTTTATAAATTACCCAGCCTCAGGTATTTCTTTATAACAATGCAAGAATGGCTAATACGCCTGTGCTAAGGACTATAGATATAATAATAAAATAGACATGGTCCCTGGCCTAACAGAGTTTCAATCAGGGAAGAAGTTAAGCAACAATGATTATTATAATAATACACAACATTATTTTTTTTGAGACAGAGTCTTGCTGTGTCGCCCAGGCTGGAGTGCAGTGGTACAATCTCGGCTCACTGCAACCACTGCCTCATGGGTTCAAGCAATTCTCCTGCCTCAGCCTCCCGAGTAGCTGGAATTATAGGCATGCACCACCATGCCCAGCTAATTATCTTTTCTTCTTCTTTTTTTTTTTTTTTTGTATTTTTAGCAAAGATGGTGTTTCACCATGTTGGCCAGGCTGATCTCAAACTCTTGACCGCAGGTGATCCACCCGCCTCAGCCTCCCAAAGTGCTGGGATTACAGGCATGAGCTACCACGCCCAGCCTACACAACATTTTTGAATGCTTACCATATGCTAGGCACTAGTCTACACTCTCCATATATACTGCCTTATTTAAATTCTCACAATATCTGCCAGTAAGGCAGTTGCCATTATTCTCTTCATTTTACAAATAGGAAACTAAGGCACAGAGAGATAAGTAACCTGCTCAAGAGCACATAGCCAGTGAGTTGTAAAAGTAAGGATTCAAACCCAGTCAGCTTGACTCCAAAGCCTATACTCCTAATAGCTACCTCCAGACAAGCAATGGTAAGAGCCTGGTGATTACTGTGATAGAGGGAAGTCAGAGAATATGGAGGGCCTTGCTGGGACAACTGGGTCACCCATATTATATAATGAGGAGTCACTAGATAAAGACAGGAAAGAACAGAAAGACGAAATTGAGCATTGAGGACTAGGTTATAGTAGCTGATTCCTCCAGAGATAGGAAAACCCTAGCAAGAAATGAGGGGATGGTGACCACAGTCACTACACTCTTGCTCTGATTAGGGTACCATCACCTCTACTATGCAGAGCTCTCTCATCCAACATCTCACCGATGTTCACTACAATTCAAGGAGTCAGGCAGAGCAGAGATTCCTAATCCCACTTGACAAATGAGGCCCACACAGCGGTAGTGATTTGTCCTAGGTGGCACAGTGAGTTGGTGACAGAAGAAAGTCTCTTACTTAAATTGTGCTCTTTCTACTAGACTACTCTGTCACAAGAGGAAAATCCAAAACATAGTATTGATGAAGAGTTAAAAACTGTAGATTTCTCTGACCATTCTCTTTTCATCTTACCATCACTCCCATCCCACTCCCCGCTCCACTCCCACTACACAGGCACAGAGAGTTCTGGCTGCTTAAATATACTCATGCTCCCTCCCTTGGTGCCTCCAGAGGCCAGTGATTCAATCAGTGAGTTAATCAGGCACAAAACCTTGGCTGCCATGAGAAGACATGTCCTCAGGGAAACATTCCCCTCCAACAGCTCATCCACAGCATACAAATCTTTAAATGGCAATTAAAGAATTGAGAAGAATGCTGAAAAGAAAAGCCAGGGGAAACACCCTGTAAAAGGGAAACATTTCTCATTATCTCAAGTCTTCACAGAAGACATAGAATTTGGCCCCAGCCTAAGGCCCCTTCCTCTAAACAACTCAGTTGAGGTCTTAAGTTCCTAAAAAAGAGAGAAAATGTGCTAAAAATCCATCATTAACTCATTAGTTAATTCATCTGTTCATTCATTATTGATGTCTATTCTGTACATAACCTATGTTAGGTGGTAGAGCCACACAACTTTAAAAAAAAATCTCTGCCTTCAAGAAGTTTACTTTCTAGCTTGTACTTCAATATAGATGAAGATATCCTTTGACTAATACATTTGCTTCTGTCACTTATGTGAATCTGTGTATATACATGGTAATTTGTTTTCTTTAAGTCATAGTTATATGACTGTGTAAGATATGCAAAGGAAAAATGAAAGGAAAGTTGTCTTTGTTCCTTAGTATGATTTTCCATCTATTCTAGGATAATTTTTTATTTGGTTGGTTTTTGTCTTTTGCAGAGACAGAGTCTCTCCTGTTGCCCAGGCTAGGCTCAAACTCCTGGGCTCAAGTGATCCTCCCACCTCGGCCTCCCAACGTGCTGGGGTTACAGGAGTGAGCCACTGCACCCGACCTAGAAGATGTTTTTTTTTAACTGTGAATTGGCCTGTGGCTCTCTTGGAGAAACCTATATTGAGCAATAATCTTTTTTTATTAAAGCACAATAGCTTTACCAGAAGAAAAAAAAAGTTTACCAGCTTACAGTCTTTATTGTCTGGCGAAGAAGACAGGTAATCAAGAGGCATTGCACGGAGGTAAGAATAGGTATGGTGTGTGATCAAGTTACCAGCCAAACCAGGACTTCAACCCAGTTTCTCTATTCCAGTTAACGATGCAGAAAAGCACTCCTTAAATGGCCATGTAATATTTAGACAGCATGTGGCAATCTTATCATGTGAGTAGTCCCCATTTTCTACTAGGAAATATCTACAATCACAGGATATAGCAGGTTCTGTGGAAGCAAGTTGACTAATTCTTTCTTAGGAGTCAGGGAAAGGCTTCCCAAAGAAGATGCCCTCAGAGCTTGGCCTTAGGAAATACAAACATCCAGATGACAGAAGGCTGAGCATGCACAGACACAGCTGGCAAGGTCTCTAAAAGCAGAATAGAGGGTCCTAGGCTCCTAGCAGAAGAGTTGCCTTGGGGTAAAAGAAATGATATAACCCTGGTTGCTTTAGCAATGATAACATCCTTCTAGGGAGTCTGTTCCAGGCAAAGTCCATCTAACTCTGTAAAGGACCTAACTACTCTGCACTCAAAAAGCTCTAAGCATTAGCTTAAGACTCTACAAGAGGTTTCTCTATCTTGCTCTCAAACACTTACTTCCTGCCTTGCATACTAGCCCCCAAAGCAACCAGGAACACATTACCTCATAAAGAGGTCTGCTGGTACCACAAATGGCCTTAAGACATGAGACTTAAAGCCAGCCAAAACGAGAAATGATCCAGTTCAAATGCAACCTTTGGAGGTTTTAACCTTCAGCTGGCCAAAGATAAAGATAAAAGTCCTTTAATGCTGTATAAACAGAGAGCAAAGCAAACCATCCATACGAAACCACAGTTCATTGAGAGGAAATCCAAAATCCAGTAGTCCCTGCCACCCTACCGGTCCATCACCAAACCCATGTTCCAGCTAGGCCCACTCTAGGCCCACAGCACAGGCAGCACTACAAAGAAGGATAGGTTAGGTTCTCAGGAACTCTCCTGAGGCACATCCAAATGGAAGAGGGCAACTGTCTATGGTTCTTTCCCACCCTCAACACTACCCCAAATGCCAGATCAGCCTGGCCCTTATGGGACTTAGAAGTCTACAAGGAAGCTGAAAATGTGTCATCCAGGCACCTCAGACCACTCTGCCCAGGAAATGGAGGCTACGCATAGTGAGACTGCCTGCTATAAGTGGTCTAGATATTACATGGCCATTAGTGCTTCTCAGCACAGCTCACTGGAGTAGACAGACCAGGTTGAAGTCCTGGTTTGGCTACTAACTTGATCACATACCATATCCATTCTTACCTCCATGCAGTGCTCACCTATGATCAAATTCTACCCTACCTTCAAACCCAATCCAAGTACTGCCTCCTCTAATGAGATCTTCCTGCCTTTTACAGTCATCAGTGATCACTCTATTTGTATTTGAACATTTTTTAATTGAGATGTAATTAAAGCCTGTTTTTGATCATTTTATACACTCAAAAATATGTATTCACAGGGCTTGGTGGCTCCTGACTATAATCCCAGAACTCTGGGAGGCAGAGGCAGGAGGGCTGCTTGACTCCAGGAGTTCAGGACCAGTCTGTACAACAATATAAGACCCTCTCTCTACAAAAATAAAAAATTAGCTGGGTGTGATGGTTCATACCTGTAGTCCCAGGTACTCAGGAGGCTGAGGTGGGAGGATTGCTTTAGCCCAGGAGGTCGAGACTGCAGTGAGCCATGATCATACCATTGCACTCTAGCCTGGGCAACACAGTGACACTGAGACACTCTCTCTCTCTCTCTCTCTCTATATATATATATATACACACACACATATATATATACACACACATATATATACACATATATATACGTATATATATACATATATATACATATATATGTATACACACACACACACACACACACACACACACACACATATATATATAGGCTTCTTCTATGACAATACTGTTTGCTACAACACTGCTGCATTCCTTTCACCAGAACTCAAGTTATTTGACAAGGCTGCCCAAGTCCTACACATCTACTGCTTAACCCTACCAAGAATTACTTTCAAATGTAACAAATGTTTTGTACTGCTAGGTGATTTAACATGGACACACCCTATCTCAAGAGCCCATTGCCAACTCTCCTCCCTCTAATTCATCCTGCACCTCCCAGTCAGATCTGTTTTGTTTAATATCACTTTATGCAGGCCTCACCTTGCTTACCACTTTCATGGATCTTCATTACCTACAGCAGAAGTCTTCGAACTGTAGATATCAATCCCTCAGTCAGTGGATCATTTTTGTTTTGTTTAATTATCAGCGTTCATCAGTAGAGGCATGTACTCTTTTGTAAAAGTTTTATTTCATTTAAATAATAACAATAAAAATTATAGCACCTTACATGTATGTAGCATTCTGTGTCAGGTACTATTCTAAGCACTTTATATTTGTTATCTCATTCATCCTCACAACAACCCTATGAGGTATCATTATCAACATCTCCATTTCTCAGCTCAAGAAACTGAGGCACAGAGAAGTAAACTAAGTGGTGGCATATAGAGACAGGCAGTCTGGCTCTAGAGTCCAAGCTCTTAGCTACTACACTACACCGAAGAGTACAAGAAAGGCCTTTCTATAAATATAAATATGTGCATATGGCATAAAAACACTTCCTATAAAAACATCTCTTTTAAATAAAGTCCAAACTTCTCTGTTTCTTTAATTTTACTCCACTGCTTCTTCCATGTATCCTCCACTTCCCCAAGATTGACATTCTCTGTGGGACCTGTTCCTTCATTCATGGCTTGCCATCCCCCCTTTTCTCTTTCTCCAAATGCTAACCAACCTTTCCAGTTTAGGTCCTCCAGGATGGCTCCTTGAAAGGGACATAGGGGAGGCAGTTAGTGCATGGGGGTATGCTGCTTCCCAATAGTCCAATGCCTACCATGATGCATCAGCCATTATGTTGGTGCTTTACACACATCACCTCATTATTCTTCACAACCCTGTGAGTCTGCTGTTGTTATCCCCATTTTACAGAAAAGGAAAAAGTAGTTCAGAGAATTATGTTAACTTGCCAATGGCCTACAGTTCTAAAGCATACACTCTTTCTGCTATACCTTCTCAGCCCCTTATGATCTATTCCCCACATTTAAATATTTACATGTATACAATTTGATTTTGCATTTTATTTAAACTGCCTCAAACTATTTTCCCATTTATATATGTGTCTTATCTCCCCAACTGGACCTTGAGTGAGCCCCTCCCCTCCCCTCACACCAATGGCTTCCCCTGTAGCACCTAACAGAGCTAGGCACTCAGAGTTTTGGCCAAACCAAATTGGTAACTCTGGGCTCACTAGAAGACAGAACTGCTGTGTTCTGGGTAAAGCTGCTAAATAGCTGTGCTTTAACCATACAAAACTACTAATTAATGTCTTCTGGAGTTAAGGAAAAAGGTCTCTTAACCAAGAAAATCACATAGTGAAGTCTATGAGTCACTCTTGTCAGCAATGATATGAAGATCCCAGAAAACAAGTAATAAAAAAAGAATTACAGTGGGTGGAGTGTTTTTTCCCTTCCCACTCCTTAGGGAACACAACTGGGATGATGATCTCTAACGAGTGCACACAGCTTCAGCTACAGAACAAGGGAATCCCAAAGAGAAGGTCAACCAAAAACAGCCAACCCAAAAGGTGCTCAGAGAAAGCCCCCAGGCAGCTCAGAAGAATAGGGAAAGAACAATACTGGCCAAGGAAACAAAGAATCTTCCTTGTTCCTAGTTCTATGTTCTGATTCATTCATTTATTTAACAAATATTTATTAAAAGCACTGAGGATACCAGCTGATCTAGTGTGTAATCTGGACAGGTAAATTATTTAACTTCTCTGAATCTCAATTTCTTCATCTCTAAAATGACTTAATAAGCACTTTCTTGCCTATATCATAAGGTATTGGGAGGGTCAAATGAGAAAGGATAGACTAACATTGTGGACAAATAATAAAACTGTATTTTTTTAATTGTGGTAAAACAGGCATTTAAAAGGCTGTGTTTTACATCTGTATCTCTCTGGCCTAAATGGAATGCAGTGGTTGGGAGAAATGCAGAAATGAGATCAGTGGTAACCTCAACTATGTCACAGTCACTACTTTCCTGACCCCACTGTTGGACCTGTAAGATTCGCAAGAATCACAGAACAAAGTCAGTTCTAGAATTTTCAGTTTGGAAAAGCCTAGAAGAATCACAGAATCTCAGAGCCCGAAGGATCTTTAGAAGTCACACCTCTCTTTTCCATCATAACCAGATAATCATGATGGCACTGCCTAAGTGTATATCCTCTGATAGCCCCAGAGATCAAGCAGCATTTTATAAGCTAGTATATCTAGTCTCAATTCTATTGCTATCCCTTAGTTTTTAGAAAATTCTTGTCTAAATATTTTATGTAGGGCTCAGTTATATGTAATACAGAAAAGTTCTTTGCCCAACTTGGGGCCAAACATAAAGGGAGAACAGTACCTTGCTGAAGCTAGTATGGCAGTAGTGGAGAAAATTAGTAAGAGTCCCTCCTAGGAGAAAGGGGTTTCAAGATACTGGTTGAGACTGCATGGCCTCTTGCCCCTTCTCACATCTTCTAATGTTAACCCTGCTCATTCTGGATGATGGTCTTAAACTGTCTTTTTTTGGGACAGTCTTGCTCTGTCACCCAGGCTGGAGCGCAGTGGTGCTACCTCGGCTCACTGCAACTTCTGCCTCCCGGGTTCAAGCGATTCTCCTGCCTCGGCCTTCTGAGTAGTTGGGATTACAGGTATGCGCCACCACACCAGGCTCATTTTTATATTTTTAGTAGAGACAGGGCTTCTCCATGTTGGCCAGGCTGGTCTCAAACTCCTGACCTCAGGTGATGTGCCCACCTCAGCCTCCCAAAGTGCTGGGATTACAGGTGTGAACCACGTGCCCGGCCTTAAACTGTCATTTTAAAACTGTCAGTCCCTCCTGTCAGTCCCTTTTAATGTTTAGAAACACTAAATCATTCTGGGACAGAACCTCACTCTTGAGGAGCCCTGTTTTAATGATAAAACATAAAGCAAATGAGCACACATTGCTCTTGGGGAAAAGGATACGACAGGATATTTTGTGACTTGGCAAAGACTGTTCTCAACACCCCTTGGTATGCAAAGCTGAAGAAAATGAAAACAAATATGCATAGGGTCTAAAGCTCTCCTAGGGAGAGACTGAAACTTTGACTCCCCTTACTTCTGAAGTTCAATGCTATTAGAATTTCTCTAACAGGCCAGGCGCAGTGGCTCATGCCTGTAATCCCAGCACTTTGGGAAGCCAAGGCAGGTGGATCACTTGAGGTCAGGAATTCGAGACCAGCCTGACCAACATGGCAAAACCCTATCTCTACTAAAAATACAAAAATAAATTAGCTGGGTGTGGTGGTGGGCACCTGCAATCCCAGCTACTCGGGAGGCTGAAGCAAGAGAATCGTTTGAACCCAGGAGGCGGAGGTTGCAGTGAGCCGAGATCGCCCCACTACATTGCAGCCTGGGCGACAAAGCAAGACTCCATCTCAAAAAAAAAAAAAAAAAAAAAAAAAAAAAAGAATTTCTCTAATAGACTCAAGATCCTAGGTGAAGTTAAAGGTAGGGAGGGACACTAACAGCCAACAGTAAGAGCTCATGCTGAAGGGATGTCCCAATCTCTATATTATAACCAAAATGATCATGAGAGAAGGTTCTGGAGCTAGAATGTGGTGGAAGCTAGAAACACTTCTAGACTTAGCCAAGTGGGAAACTGTGGGGGTTTCCTCCTCCACTGGATGAGCTTATATACATATAAACTTGAGCATTCACCTTGAGAGCTCAAGCAGAGTGAACCCTAGGACCAAGAGTGACATTGAAGGACTTTCCATCATCCTCCCTCAATGAACCACTGTGACTTATGGAGAATCAGGTTCTTGTGGTTACAGTAAATACGGAAACCACATTCTGTGAAAGATCCATTTTTAAAAGCCATACTGTGCAACACCAACAGAAGCTAAAAATGGGGCCCGCTAGCAGGCCAGTAAAATTCTTTAGTTCTCTACTTGGAACTAAGCCTGACCCCTTTGGATTGAATAAGCCCTTAGAGTTTTTGAATACTTCATAAAGAGAAACAGGGAAGAAGAATGGCCCCAAGGGAAACATATTAAATTTCCAGATAATTTCATACTCATTCCAGAGATTTTATTATTATTATTATTGAGATGGAGTCTCGCTCTGTTGCCCAGGATGGAGTGCAGTGGTGTCATCTCGGGTCACTGCAACCTCTGCCTCCTGGGCTCAGGTGGTCCTCCCACCTCAGCCTTCCAAGCAGCTAGGACTACAGATGCATGCCATCACACCCAGCTAATTTTTATAGAGATGGGGTTTTTCCATGTCACCCAGGCTGGTCTCCAACTCCTGGACTCAAGTGATCCGCCTGTCTCAGCCTCCCAAAGTGATGGGATGACAGACGTGGTCCACTGCACCCGGCTGCAGAGATTAATTTTAATATTGAAAAAAGATCTGATCTTATTTGTACTCCAAGCTAATGAGATATGAGATATGTCATATTCACTGTACTTTAATTTTTCCAAAATACTCTACACCATCCCACCCATTGGGTTCTAATTACCCCTTCTGAAGCCACAAAGAAAAACAAGTTGGTTTTCTCTGCCAAAGAACAGCCTTTCAAGGATATGAAGCCAATGATTACATTTTCTCTTCAGGGCATCCAATCTTGGCTCCTTCAACCTCTCCTCAAAGGATTGGATTTCAAGGCCACTCTCCATCTCTAGACTGTCTATGTTGCCTCTATAGTGCCAAGTCCAGAATGGGTTGCAGCCACTACTAAGATCACTCTCAGAACATATGAGACTATCATCCCTTCTCATTTTCTATATTTCTATTCCAGTTATGTGAGCCTAGGAGCCGTCCTTTTTTCAGATACTATATCATACTGGTAACCTTATTATAAGACTCCCTAGTCTACCCTATTCTTTGCAGGCCTGGAGAAGCAAAGGCTGGGCAAAAGGCACGTTGTTCTGCATTCTTTGGGTCCTGGAACTGTAGGGGTACTGAGATAGCTATCTCATTCCTCCCCACTGCCTATCTCTGGGCCTCTTGCTCCCCAACACCCCTCTTTAGTGCTTAGATTGTAAGTCTATGTCATCTCAGTCCTTAATGCACTTGTCCACCAGGACAAGAGAGGCAATGGCTTGACCACAAATTGAGAGATGAAAGGTAGTACAGCACAGAAGAATATGGACTCTGGAGTCACACAGCATGGATTCAAATGCTGGTTCTATTACCATGGGGTCCTGCACAAGTCACTTAACTTCTCTGTCCTTCAGTTTTCCTCTTTGTAGAATGAGGATAACAAAAGTACCTACTGATGAAAATGTTCTATATAAAAAAAAAAGAAAATGTTCTATATCTTGATTGTAGGGGAGAGGTTACACAGGCATATACTACATTTGTCAGAATTCAAACTGAGCACTTACAATTAGTATATTATATGTAAATTATATCTCAATAAAGTCCATTTGAAAAGTTAAAAGAATTATAGTAACTACTCATGGATGATTGTGACGATTAAAAGAATTGTAAATACCTTAAAAAGTTCCAGAAAATATAGTAAGCATTCAATAAATGTTACCTATGTATAATGTAGTTTTCAGTGATGCACACAATCTCTGTCTTATGATTGCTGCTAGGGAATAAGGGGGGCATCTGAAGACTCAAAGACATCCTCAGTTAGCCCAGGTGTGGTATTTTCACAGACATTTAATTACAGACCTGGTTTTCACCAGGTAAAATACCATGGTTACAATCCATACTTCTTCCACGCTCCAGCCAAGGTTGCATTTAACACTGGGAAAATCGAACCACAGGAATGAATCATCATCAAAACCAAAGATGTCCAGTGAAACTGGGAGGGATCTGCTTTCATTAGTCTTCTTCTGGCTTAGACCATGCAGTTTTCCTGGGCCAACTTTGTTTTTTATTTACGCCTTCACTAAGTCTTCCCAGAATGTCTCCTGTGCCCTGATGTCCAGAAACTAGGAAGGTGACAGAAGGAAAAGAAACCAGGTTTCCTGGTTACTTCAGCCTCACCAACTTCACAATCTACAGGCATTACAAACATAAAAAAGAAACTGGTATCAGAGACAGCAGGGTATAATGAAGAGAGCACCTTGCAGGGAGTTGGAAGACCAGTGTCTAGCCTCACCTGACACTAGTCACCCAACCTTGAACTAGTCCTATGCCCATGGTGGGCCTCAGTTTCCCCATGTATAAAATGAAGGGCTAAGGGTACACAGTCTCACAGTCTTTGGCCTTACAATGGTAGAAAAACAAGGGTAAGATGACTTGTTTCAGGCTCTCAGCCCTATGAGAAATCTCAGGACAAGCCAAGAGAGCCAATTTAAAAGATGAATTGATTTTGTCTTAGATGCAGAATGCAATGAGGGGAGTGTCTCAATGCTGCAACTGCAGCTGCGAAAAGATGACAGTAATAATCTGTAGAGATCCCTTTCAGCTGCTGTTACAGGGAACAGGTTCTTTTCCATTTGTTCACCTTGCACTGCCCCACAGGGCCAAACCTGCAAACCAAGGAGTTAGGATGCCAAGGGTGGCTCATTTCTGGCATTTCCTCCCTACTCATTCCTTGGGTCAAGCCCAGGGACTTAGAAGAGCACTGTGAGGTGAAGGGCAAAGCAGGCAAAGATAACATCTGTGCTATGTTCTCTCTCAAAGTCAGCTACTGCAATGCATGTTTGAAGGGCTATGGGCCTGGGAGATACACAAAACAGTGAAGTATGGAAGAGAAACTTATTTAGTTTATGGAAGTACACAAGATAGTTGTACACAATCATTTACTTTTGATTTGGGCATCAGTGTCCCAAGGTACTGATGTAATGAATTGAATTGTTCAATTCTACAATTTTTGAGACTCTAGTCTCCCTCATACCCTGTGCTTGCTAAAGAGAGGTGAAACTAACTCAGCCTCTTGCTCTTAAGAGGTTCAAGATGTGGAGAGTGAAGCAGACAGCTAAGTGAATAAGACTATATAAAAGGCCTGTACAAAGTGCTATGGAGGCACAAAGTGGGCATGACAACCTCCAGAGAGAAGAGATCAAACTGGGCCTTCAAGGATGAGTAGGTATACATGGAGTAAAGAACATGGGAAGGATATTCCTGACAGAGGGAACAGAAGGTACAAAGACCCAAGATATGAAAAAGCCTGTCAGCCTTCAGGAAAAGGAAGCAGAGTTGGAACATAGGATGGGTGAGTGTACCAGCCTTATTTTATTTAGGACCCCACTTCTCAAATGAGACTGCAAAGTCTCCAGAAGAAGAAAAGAGGAGGAAAAAAAAAAGAGTGCTGAAAAGCTATTGAAGACACAAATACATATTACACTTCCTCTTCCACTATTCCCTGGATTCTGCCTTACACACAGACCCCTCTCCCACCCCGTACACAACCCTGACAACTCTGTGAAAGAAAAAAGTCTCTCCAGGCCGGGCGCGGTGGCTCACGCTTGTAATCCCAGCACTTTGGGAGGCCGAGGCGGGCGGATCATGAGGTCAGGAGATCGAGACCACGGTGAAACCCCGTCTCTACTAAAAATACAAAAAATTAGCCGGGCGTGGTGGCGGGCGCCTGTAGTCCCAGCTACTCAGAGAGGCTGAGGCAGGAGAATGGCGTGAACCCGGGAGGCAGAGCTTGCAGTGAGCCGAGATCACGCCACTGCACTCCAGCCTGGGCGACAGAGCGAGACTCCGTCTCAAAAAAAAAAAAAAAAAGAAAAAAGTCTCTCCACTCTAATGTCAGTAGCTCTAGAATCTCCAGATGATGAGGCAGGGCTTCTATGGGAAAGAGAGGAAAGAGAATCTTAGGTCCCTGGAAAAGGGACATTAAGTACTAACTTACAAAGATCCAACCAACTTCAGTAGCCATGCAATTTAGAAAGGCTGAGGGAAGCTCTTTCCACCACTCAAGCCAAGCCCCAATGCCTTTTTCATTCAAACTCATTTCTAGTGAGCCATCCCCATCTTCCGTCTTCCTGAGAATGCTGTGGGAACTGGATTAAGAAAAGCAGCCCAACAAATTTAGAGCTAACTTACTCTTTAAAAATGACTCCAATTATAGTTATAATGTTGCCTCACATTAGACACAAAAATACATTGTAGACAGGGGAAAAAAAAAAAGAGAGAGAGACTCTAGGTTATCTACCAAACAGGATATACTCCTGAGCCTCAGCCATGTTGAGAATCCTTAGATTACTGACACAGGGAGGCAAGACAAATAAGTCAAGGTAGACAAGGCCAAAGAGGCCATGGAAACAAGATGACATGCAAGATCTGAAGTCTGTAACTACATTGGGAAACAGCTGGATGAGAGAGGGAAACATGGACTTTAGAGTTGGACCTAAATTCTAACCCCAAACCACTACTTACTAGTTTACTTAGTTCACTAAACTTTAGTCTCCTTATTTGTAAATTAGAATAAAAGTACTTATTTCAGAGCATTACAGGGAGTATTAAATGAAGTAAAGAATACAAATCACATAGCCTGAGGCACACAGTCCATGTTTCAATAACTTAACTTCCCTTCCCTTTAACCAGGGCCACAATGTTGCATTGTTGCACAATTGGGGAAACGTCCCATTCACAATACAGCCTATGTGAACAACACACCCAGGACTTAGGCAATTTACAGTCCAAGATAGCCAGCCACTAAGACTTTTGTCTATAAGCAGTAACAGAATCCAGAAAAACAGAGCTAAAATACCACCTTAGATGTACTCAAGACAATGGATGGGTATGAGAACACACGATCAATTGTAATAAATATGAGACACCAAGGACACAAAGCTCTGAAAACAGAGGCAACTTCACCTCAGCCAAAAAGCTCCTTCTATGTTTTCTACTGGGGACAAAAGCCAATCTCTGGACCCCAATAACCTCAACTCTGTAGAGGAGCCTGTCTTAGTCCATTCAAGCTGCTATGATAAAAATACCATAGACAGGGCGGCTTAAACAACAAACTCATTTTTCACAATTCTAGAGGCTAGGAAGTCCAAGACCAAGGTGCCAGCAGATTCAGTGTCTGGCGAGGGCCCGCTTACTGGTTCATAGATGGCTGTCTCCTTTCTGTGTCCTCCCACTGCAGAAGGGGCAAGAGAGATCTCTGGGGTCTCTTGCACTCTTGCCCAGGCTGGAATGCAGTGGAGCGATCTCGGCTTACTGCAAGCTCTGCCTCCTGGATTCATGCCATTCTCCTGCCTCAGCATCCCGAGTAGCTGGGACTACAGGTGCCCGCCACCACACCCGGCTAATTTTTTGTAATTTTAATAGAGACGGGGTTTCATGGGTTAACCCCGATGGTCTCGATCTCCTGACCTCGTGATCCGCCCGCCTCAGCCTCCCAAAGTGCTGGGATTACAGGCGTGAGCCACCGCGCCCAGCCCTCTGGGGTCTCTTTTCTAAGGGCACTAATTCCATTCAAGAGGGCTCTGTCCTAATGACCTAATCACCCACCAAAGGCCCTATGTCTGTTGTACCAAATCCCTGTTAACTTCCATAGGGAAGGCAGCAGGTTTAAGAGGCCAAAGAAGAGACCTAGAGCCAGCAAACAAGACACAGGGTTTTATTAGGGAATTACATACAGGGGAGAGAGTCCAATGGTGGTGGGCTGGACAAGAGAACTGCCTTATGTACAGATACGGTCCAGTAGTGGTGGGCTGAACAAGATATCTGCCTTACATACAGTCCAGTCGCAGCAGGCTGGACAGGAAAACCACACAGCCCAGGAGCAACAGGCTGGGCAGGAAAATCGCAACCGCTTGCAAACAGCATGCAATTTACATAGCATTTTCACTTAACACCCTCCTCTTAATGGCCTCACCTGGCAGCCTTCATTCAACTCAAACCCAGGGCCTCAATCCCCTGTATGGCCCGTGTTCCACAGGATAGGCTAGGGCTCAGATATTACTTATAGTCAAGGAACGAAATCTCTGGATTGGCCACTCCCAGATTCCCTAGCTTGGAACACACATTCAGGTGTGTCTGCCATACAGGGTCATTCTAAGGGAATGCTTGTTATTGCTCTCAGGTCCATTTACCCTACAACCTCCTAATACCATCACATTAGGGGTTAGGATTTTAATGTATGAAATTTAGAGGGATACAAACATTCAGTCTATAGCAGATCCCCATTTATCATGGATCTGCTAAGTGTGAAGCCAGGGATAAGAACAAACACTGCAAGTTTTCATCTGAGGTCCATGTCCTCTCGGCTTGACAGATGGACCAAACACTCAAGGGCAGGCAGTTTTTCTAAAGGTGTTAAGTCCTATCACATGGGACCCAAAAAACTGAGTCCAAGATCTAGGGTGAACTTAGCACCCTGGTTACCAAGGAGTGACATCACTACTCCTTACTGAGTTTATCCAGGGCAGGTAGGGACCATGTCTTATTGTTTTTTATGTTCCCAGAACCTAGCACACTGCATGATATAACCCAGCAGTTGTAAATGATTGCTGAATAAATGAAGTGACATGGACATGGCTTTATCCTTATTGCCTGGCCTGTAAGCCTTTACATACTCTTCCAGCTGCCTAGCATTACCTTTCTTAACCCTTACTTATTTTCTCTCAATTTTCAGATCCAACTTAAATGTCACCTCCTCAGGTAATGTCAGGTCTTTCCTAACACCCTAAACAATATTAAGTTCCTCTGATATATGCACCCTCTCATCACATCCCTTATTTGCACTTCATGACATTCATCAGACTTCATTATGATTATTTTGTTCATTTTTGCCTTCCCTACTACACTGCAAGCTCTAGGAGAGCAGGAACCACATCTATCTTGTTCATTATTCTGATTACCAGGGCCTAGTACAGTACCTGGCAGAGAGGCAGTGTCCTATATGTTAAAAGAATGATTGAATACATGAATGAATGACAGAGCTCCAGCCTAAAATGATTCTGGAGTAAATGGAGATTCAAAACTGTCTGCTCGGCCCTAAGGTAGCAACAGTTACTTTTTTACTAGAACCTTAATAGAGCCTACAAATGCCCATGCATGGAAGATGACAGCAGATCTGGCAAACAATAGAATGAAAAACAGTTTGTATGATAGGAAGTAAGAAGAGATAAAATGGGATGAAGCAGGAACCCTAATTCTGAATGCCTTATATTCTAAGCTAAGAAATATGGTTTATTAACCTGCAGGACAGCCACTATCTGACTTGGGTTCACTAAGGTCACATGGACCTATATAGTAGGTACTATCCTGCTACATGACCCACTGAGCTCCCTTTGTTGCCCACAGCCTGATAGGCCTTATTCCCCTCCCTTCATGTTTGCCCCCATTTTCCTGAGCTATATGAGATAATTCAATAATACAAGTGTCCCCAAAGATAGCATGGTTAAATTATCCTAGCCCAATTTTACTATAGAAAGTTATAAACAGGGAAGCTGTCATTTTTGAAGGACAAAGTCAGAAGGCCTGGATTTTAGTCTTGCCAGCTGTGTAACGTTAGGTTACTAAGTCAATCTTCCTGAGTTTTAGTCATCTCCTCCGTAAAATGAGAATATCTATCTCACAAGGTTCAGGGAAGATTGTGGTAAACACATGCAAAGTGCCTAGTACAGTGCCTTACATATAGTGAAGGTCAAATACACGTTTGGGTTTTTTTCAATCCCATCCAGGGCAAAACAGAATTATTTCCTCCTAAATGCTAAGCATTTCCACTTGACCTGATGCAGCACAGACACCCATGAGGCGAGAGGCTACTCATATACACCTGGGCCTGCATTACCTCCTAAAAGGGGATGGGCAGATTGCCCTGTTTCCATTCTCTGTCCAGTTGTCTGGGCACTGAAGAAATTACCGGCAAGCAGGCTGCTGGAAGTAGAAAGGTGGGGGAAGAGCTGAGGCTCTCCCAGAACTTCAGATCTATTAATAGACCAGTCACATGTCCAGAGAGGCACAAGATTGTTGTCTGTAAACTTGGTAACCTGTGGCCCGAGACATGCAATTTGGGACCGGGGTTGAATTTCAGACCAGCGATTGCAGAACGGGGTCCACTCTGAACGAAAAATGCAGGAGTAAAGCAAAGCGATCAGAGGTAAGGTGTTGACCCTTCCCTCGCCCTCCTCAACCCTTCTAGCTTTGTGTTACAGTAAGCCTCTGATAGGGCTTAGCCTTTTTAGGGACTTCAATTTGGCTTGGGAAGTATCTTCAGAGACCCACGCTACTCATGCCTGTGCCACCTTGAACAAGTTACTGTTCTCTAGGCTTGTTTCTACATGTGAAACTCAAGAAGACTAGGCCAGATGACCCCAATATCTTGATGAACTTGCTCACAAATCTTCTCAAAGTCCCAGCTCTGATTTATAAGCCCAAGTCTAAAGCACTGTGTTCTAGAGACAAAAAGACAGGGATTCCAGGTGTACTACCTTTGGCACCAGCTTCAGCCACTCCACCAGGAGAGAGGCAATAATAAACTGGGCAACAAGCCATTCCAATCTCTCAAAATCCTGGCACCTCCAGCCTCAGAATGCCATTATCTCATAGCATACAGCAAGGGGCTCAGTAAATGCAAGCAAATGACTTCATGGAATCAGAATGTGGGGTGCTAACTGCCAGTTCCCACAGTTCCTTAACACACAAATCTGGAGCAGAAGTTCACCTGCTTTAACATAAAAAAGAAAGAAGTAAAAAAAGGACCTGTATTTCCTGCCTTTCCCAATCTTAGCATACCATCATAGGAAAAACAAAGCAGGACATCTGTAGAAAATTTAACAAGAATCATCAGCCGGATGCATGCCTGTAATCCCAGCACTTTGGGAGGCTGAGGCAAGCAGATCACTTGAGATCAGGAGTTCGAGACCAACCTGGCCAACAGGGTGAAACCCCATCCTGGGTGTTGTGGCACGCAACTGTAATCCCAGCTACTTGGGAGGCTGAGGCAGGAGAATTGCTTGAACCTGGTAGGCGGAAGCTGCAGTGAGCCGAGATTGCTCCAATGCACTCCAGCCTGGGCTACAGAGTGAGTGAGAGTCTGTCTCGAGGAAAAAGAAAAAAAAAAGAAAAGAAAATGTAACAAGAATCATAAAGTTGTTAGGTGGCAGATAGAAGATTTAAATACAGTTCTATATTTGTGTATGAATGTATGAAATTTTCTGTGGGTGTATGGTCTTTTCTTTACTCCATCAACAAGCCCCTTGAGGAAGACTTAAGAGATGCCTTCCAGAATCCCAGGAAAGATGTTAGACTGCCTTGTGACACCAGGAAGGGATTCTTGTCAGCATTCTGGGGCTCTATAGATGCACATGCGTGCACACACGCACACACACACACATCCCCAGGCTAAACTACAAAATCCACAGAATAAAGATACGCCAAGTGAGTTTAAAAAACAGAATAGCAGCCGAGGGTTGTGGCTCACATCTGTAATCCCAGCACTTTGGGAGGCCGAGGTGGGTCATCATCTGAGGTCAGGAGTTCGAGACCAGCCTGGCCAACATGGTGAAAACTTCATCTCCACTAAAAATACAAAAAATTAACTGGGTGTGGTGGTGCACACCTGTAGTCCCAGCTACTCAGGAGGCTGAAGCAGGAGAATCACATGAACCTGAGTGGCAGAGGTTGCACTGAGCCAAGATTGCACCACTGCACGCCAGCCTGGGCGACAAAGTGAGACTCTGTCTCAAAAAAAAAAAAAAAAAAAAGGACTGTTACGCAGGATAACATATCTAAAGAAAAAATATGTCCTTCCTTAGGGAGATCAGTCAACCATGAAAGCTGAGAAAAAGCAGAGTAACAGATACATATTGGCAGTACCCATCATTCTTTCATTCCACAAAAGGTTTACTAAGCACTTACTTTATTTCAGGCACAAATCTAGGCCCTGGGAATAGGGTGATCTTAACACGCTCAAGGGGAGAAGAAGCCAAGAAAGTTTAAATACTTCATTTGCTTTCCCATGACCTTTCTATCTGTATTGCAAGACAAATGCGTCAGGCTATTGTAGCTGCTATATCCACAGGGTTCGTATTTGCAAAAACAACTTAGATTGCAAATTTAGCAACCCAACTGATTTTGGCTAGTTTGAGGAGAAAAAGAACTTATCAAAAGAGTAACTCAGACTTACAAGGAGAAGTGAAAAACCAGGGATTGATGCCAAGAACAATGCCTAAAACTAGGTAGCAGAACTAATCTGATCAGGATGCCTCTGCTTCCACTGCCGACCTCCACTATCTCTAGCCACTGTAATATAACTGGCACTGCTGCCCCAGGAACTCAATTTGCTACCTGCACCACCATCACTGCACCCTGCTTCTTTGCATCACAGCTCTTCAGAGTCAAAGTCCATGGTGAGTGGCTAAGACCAAAAGAGCCTAGGGCAAACTGCGAAAAAGGTTACAAGTAAATAGCTGGCATTTTAGGTAAAGAAATTCCTTAAACACAGGAAAGGGTAATAAATATTCACTTTAGCCACTTTGGCATTATACACATAATACTGGATTCACCTAATGAATGTCCCTAATTCAGACCCTATGTTCAATATAACCTTCATGATTAGGATGTTTGTGTTCCATGGTGCCATCCAGAGGTAGAAAATGTACAGGTCATTAACAACACAGGGAGTCCAGTATACGTGACAGTTCTACTTCCTGAGGTAGACTTAAAAATTGGCATTGTAGTTTTACAAGAACTTAATATGAGTCTGCTCAAAGATAAATAAAGGTTAATATGAGTCTATTCAAAAATAAATGTTCTCAGTGAATTGTGAACTGACCAAATCTGAACCGCCAGAAAGTTAACTAAAAATTAACATTCATTGAGCTTTTCATATGTGCTAGATAGTATGCCAAACACTTAATATGGATTAACTAATTTTTCATAGCAACCATAAAAGTTAGATGCCATTTTCCCTATTTAACATAAGAGGAAACTGAGACACAAAGTGGTTAAGTGAACTTGCCTAGGAATACACAGCTTATAATAAGAGAAGCCCAGAATTTGAGCCCAGACTGTATGACTCCATACTTAAGCATCTGTCAACTCCCTAAAGTAAATCCCTACCTATTGAGGCCTCTAAGGTGGTAGCCCTCCTCACTGGAGTGGTTCTGGTGGGTTACATATTGGCAGGAAGACATAGTCCTCTATCCTCCATCCTAAGGTTAAATTCTTGATTTAATTAGCTGCAGATACAAAATTTTATTGGAAGAGAGATGACTGTCCACACAGGATAAAAACAGATAAAGCATCTGAGTAAGGCTTTGCTTAGCCCACAGATTCTCTAATTGCACCTGCTGGCAGTACTATCCACACAAAGTATTTGCTGAACTTAAAGCTCAATTATTATGATACTACAACCTTTTATTTATATTCAGGGATTATGCCTACATTCAGAATTTGGAAAGAATTTACACAAACAGTATGTATTAAGACAGTGGTCTCCAGAGTGGAATGCATAAGACTTTCCAGTGAAGTACAAAAAGAAAAATTAAAACTCTTACTTTATAATTGTTTTTAATCTTAAAATGTAAGAATTATGCTTTACCAATGTTAATTGTACAGACTAACAATGGTGCCCTCTCTGGGTCTGTATGTCATGTATTTCGGTATCGCTTACCACATATGAGTTATCCTGAGAATAGAAATGGGAGCTCCACAGTGTGCAAGGAAGAACATCAGTATCTGCAGTCACTCATTTGCTTTCAGGGTACTTATAAATTATGGTTTATATTTTTTTCTCAACTAAATCAAACTTTACCACATAAATGATCTTAAGGGCTGTTTGCAAATAAATAAATGAATATGAAAAACAACCCCCATAGGTTAAAGATAATATTAAAATTACAAACAAAAATAAATACCAAGTAACAAAGCTGACTCTTCTATACCTAATATGAGCTCTCTGTGAGCTATATTACAGGATGAAAACAATCTAATTGGTTCAAACAATAAGTTGGCAAAAAAATTCAAAATTATCAAAGGATACTTAGAATACTGTATGGATTTAAATTTATTATTAACAATAAACTAAATCCTTACCGGGCCTGATATATTAAATCAGATGTCAGCAAAACATTTTCTGTAAAGGGCCAGATAGTTAATATTTTACAGCCTGTATTATAACTAAGTAACTCTACCACTGTAGTATAAAAGTAGCCACAGACAATTACATTACGTTGTTATTGATTACATTAATCAAATGAATGTGGCTGTGTTCCAATAAAACTTTATTTATACAAGCAGGCATAATTTGTTGACCATTACATTAAATAATGATAAAATAAAGCTATCATGATTAAAAACCATCTAAAAATTATATCTGAAGATAAACTTATTATTAATTTTTCTGTAGTGTTTAAAGTCCAAAGATACTCAATCCAGTGCTAAGAAGTCTCTTTCTACATGTCCTGCTTAATAATGAAAAACAAAAGGAACATATTATTGGTAAAACATTTATTCTTTCTTATTGTAGTAATAAAGTGGATTAAATAGTACAAAGAAAGCAATATTTTGTTTGTTTTGTTTGTTTGTTTGTTTGTTTTGAGACGGAGTCTCACTCTGTCGCCAGGCTGGAATGCAGTGGCGCAATCTTGGCTCACTGCAACCTCCGCCTCCCAGGTTTAAGCGATTCTCCTGCGTCAGCCTCCTGAGTAGCTGGGACTACAGGCGTGTGCCACCATGCCCAGCTAATTTTTATAGTTTTCATAGAGATGGGGTGTCACCATGTTGGCCAGGATGGTTTTGATCTATTGACCTTGTGATCCACCTGCATCGGCCTCCCAAAGTGCTGGGATTACAGGCGTGAGCCACCACGGCCAGCTGGAAAGCAATATTTTTAAAACTGCATTCCTTTGTCAGCAAATACTGTTAGAAAATATATATTAAATATTGTTTAAGATTTGAAAAACAAATATAAATTATGGAGCATGAGGTATTTTCTAGAAAGTAAGATACAAGTTTTCTTTCATGTGCCAGTTAAGGGTATTTGCTACGTTCAGTTAAATTCTGAAATAAAAAAGGAACTGTCTTTCAAGGGACGCTAAAGGAAAAATGTACAAGAGAAGAAATATCCTCTATAGCATAAGACTTCCTTAGTTGAAATAAGATTTATTTTTTAAATGATAGAAAATAAAGTTTTATTTTAAAAATACTTAAGTGTAACCATGATAAAGTAGCTGCTTCAACTGGAATTTTAAAAGGATTATGGGTAAGATTAAAGAAATAGCACTACACATGAAATTCTTTCCTGAATTATTCATAAGCAAGCTATTACAGCAAAGAAATTAAAGCTGGAAGTGTTGAGTACTACAAGGCTTCATTGAAATTGTTTATTTTATAAAAATAAGACCTTTAAAATACAGTAATACTATTGACTATTGCATCAAAAATACACCAAATACTTGGGGGGAAAAACCTAATAAAAGACATATAAAGCCAGGCACGGTGGCTCACACCTGTAATCTCTCAGCACTTTGGGAAGCCAAGGTGGGTGGATCATGAGATCAGGAGATCGAGACCATCCTAGCTAAGATGGTGAAACCCCGCCTCTGCTAAAAATACAAAAAATTAGCCGGGCATGGTGGCGGGCGCCTGTAGTCTCAGATACTTGGGAGGCTGGGGCAGGAGAATGGCATGAGCCCAGGAGGCGGAGCTTGCAGTGAGCCGAGATTGCGCCACTGCACTCCAGACTGGGTGACAGAGGGAGACTCCATCTCAAAAAAAAAAAAAAAAGAAAGAAAAGAAAAAAAAAGATATATAAGACCACTACAAGACAACCTACAGACTTACAGAAAAAAAATAATTTTAAAGATCTAAATAGGCCAGGCATGGTGGCTCAAGCCTGTAATCCTAGCACTTTGGGAGAATGTGGTGGGAAAATCACTTGAGGCCAGAAGTTCAAGACCAGCCTGGGCAACATAGTGAGATCCTGACTCTAATTTAATAAATAAATAAATAAATAAATAAATAAATAAACTGAATAAATGGAAGAACATATCATGTTCATGAGTTGAAAGACTACATATAGTTTGTCAGTTCTCTCAATCTACAGATTTAATGCAAAGCCAATCAAAATCCCAACAGGGGTTTTTCTTAGCAGAAGTTGACAAACCGATTCTAAAATTCACATAGAAATACCAAGGACAGCCAAGCAGTGCTGAAGAAGAAGCTGATAAACTTAAACTTCCAAATATCAAGAATAATTACAATAAAAATTAGCACAGTGTGGTACTAGTGCAGGATACAAAAATGACAAATAGAATAGAGAGTGTGGAAACAGATCCACAAATATCTGCCTTATGAGAAAGGTAACACTTATGGTACAGTAGGAAAGAATGACCTTTTTTTTTTTTTTTTTTTGAGATAGGGTCTCACTGTGTCGCCTGGGCTGGAGTACAGTGGCACGATCTCAGCCCACTGCAACCTCCGCCTCCCAGCTTCAAGCAATTCTCATGCCTCAGCCTCCCAAGTAGCTGGGATTACAGGCGTACACTACCATGCACAGCTGATTTTTGTATTTTTAGTAGAGACAGAGTTTCATCATGTTGCCCAGACTGGTCTCAAACTCCTGGCCTCAAGTGATCCACCTGCTTCAACCTCCCATAGTGCTGGGATTACAGGCATGAGCCACTGCGCCCGGCCCAGGAATGATCTTTTCAATAAATGGTGTTGGATCAATTGGTTATACACAGAAGGAAAAAAACGTACCTAGAATCATTACTTCATACCATACACAAAAATATCGATTTCAGATGGATTGCAGATCTAATGGGAAAGGTGAAACAATAAAGCTTTTAGATAAAAAAAAAATTATGGGGAAATCGTTATGAACTTGGAATAGGCAAAGAGTTTTTTTTTTTTTTTTTTTTTTTTTGAGATGGAGTCTCGCTCTGTCTCCCAGGCTGGAGTGCAGGCGCGGATCTCTGCTCACTGCAAGCTCCGCCTCCTGGGTTCACACCATTCTCCTGCTTCAGCCTCCCAAGTAGCTGGGACCACAGGCGCCCGCCACCATGCCTGGCTAATTTTTTGTATTTTTAGTAGAGACGGGGTTTCACCATGTTAGCCAGGATGGTCTCGATCTCCTAACCTTGTGATCTGCCCGCCTCAGCCTCCCAAAGTGCTGGGAATACACGCGTGAGCCACGCACCTGGCCTGCAAAGAGATTTTTTTTATTACTCATTTTTTTTTCTTTAGGAAAAAAGCAGACCCAGTTAAAGAAGAAGAATCCTTAAAGGAAGTTTTCCTGCCCAGGGACTGAACGCTGTCACAGAGCGTCTTCCAATCACCAGCTACTGAGCAAGCTGGAATGGAAAGGATGCCTCGCCAGGTTTGCTTTCCCTCCCTTTGTGAAGCTGGCAGAATACTAAGCACTTTCCAGATGGGATCCCAGGAGGCCAGATTTCTTACAGGGCACAAAAAGGGCTAAGGACACATGGAGGAAAAGGTTGATAAACTGAGAAAAGATATTCATAATACACATGTAAGACAAAGGACTTATATCCAGCATACATAAAGAACTCCTACAAATCAATAAGAAAAAGATAGCCCAATGGAAAACTGGGCAAAAAAGCTTGAACAAATACTTCACAAAATAATAAATCCAGATATTAAATACACATATACATCTCTATATGTCCATATAGATATTCATATGTATATCAAAAGATGCTCTATACATTAGTCACTGGGGAAAAACAAATTAAACCACAATGTGATAACAGTGGTGTTAGCACTCACCAGAATGGCTAAAATAAAAAAGATAGGGAAATACTAGATGTTGAAAAGAAGGTCAGACAACTAGAATTCTCATATTCTGCTTGTAGGAATGTATATTGATATCTATCATTGCATAACAAATTACCCCCAAAATTTAGTTGCTTAAAACAATAAACATTATTTCATACAGTTTCTGAGGGTTAGGAATCAAGGAAGTGGCTTAACTGAGTGGCTATGGCTCTGGTCTCTTAGGTTTTAAAAGGGCAATAGCCATCTGATGGTTTGACTGGGGCTGGAGGATTTGCTTTCATGGCGGCTCACTCACATTCCCAGCAAGTCCATGCTGTTGTTGTCAGGAAACACTAGTTCTCCACATGGCCTTTTCCATACGCTTCTTGAGTGTCCTCACAATATATTGATGGATTTCCGCAGAGTGAATAATTCAAGAGACAGAGAGAAAGCAAAAAGGAAACTGTAGTGCCTTTTATGACCTGATTTCTGAAGTTGTACCCTATCATGTTCACTTTATTCTATTTGTTACAATAGAAAGTGAGGTCTAGCTCAAGGGGAAGGGAATTAGACTCCATCCCTTGATGGAAAGAGTATCAAAGAATTTGTGGACCTATTTTAAAACCAAGTATATCCAGTTTGGCAAAGAATGTAACAGTACCCACTGTGGAGCACACACATCTTACCAAGGCCTCCAGTGTGCTAATGCTGTCTGGTTAGCATGATATTGTCAACGTAACATATCATGGTGATGTTCTATGGCCAGATGGTCCAGGTATCTTCTGACTATATTATGACAAACAGTATAAGAGTAGAAGTGTTTACATATCCCTAGGCAAAACTATAAAGGAATACTGATATGTTCCCCATGAATACAAATAATTTTTAATCCTTTTTTCTGACTGAAACAGAAAATAATGCATTTGCCAAATCAATGGCCAAATATCAAAGTATAACCTGTTCTAGCAAAGATATCAAACCCATCATGGCAGCCACATTTGGGGATGCTAAATTAAAATTACTGAAGTCCAGCCATTCTCTGATCAAGCCAGTTTTACAGGGGCAGACTAATGAATTAAATATAGATAGGATAGAGACCACCACCCTGCATCTTAAGATACTTAAGGGTAGGTCGGGTGCAGTGGCTCACGTCTGTAATCCCAGCACTTTGGGAAGCCGAGGCGGGCAGATTACCTGAGGTCAGGAGTTCAAAACCAGCCTGGTCAACATGGTGAAACCCCATCTCTACTAAACATACAAAAATTAACCAGGCGTGGTGGCGGGCGCCTATAATGCCAGCTACTTGGGAGGCTGAGGCAGGAGAATCGCTTGAACCCAGAAGGCAGAGGCTGCAGTGAGCCAAGACTGCACCATTTCACCCCAGCCTGGGAAACAGAACAAGGCTCCATCTCAGGAAAAAAAAAAAAAAAAAAAAAAAAAAAGATACTTAAGGGTAGCACTACTCTCCATCATCTGTCCCAGAAGGTGTTATTGGGTTTGGTTCACTATCTTGGCCAGGAGAGCAGGAGGTAGTTTCCAAGGCTTCCATTTGGCCTTCCCACTATGACACCTCTTATTTAACAGGTCAAGTATCCAGTATGAGCACTATCTTTTAAATGCTGAGTTTGTCAATCCCAATTATACACTTGGGGACAGGGAAAATGACCAGTTGGTAGGTCTGTGGGATAATTCTACTTCAAAAAAAGTATCATAGAAAAGTAACAAGATAAATATATATCAAAATCATACTAAGTGAAAGAAACCAGACATGATTCCATTTATATGAAATGTCCAGAATAGGCAAATTCATAGAGACAGAAAGTAGACTAATGATTGCCAGAGGATAGAGAATAGGGAGTGTGACTGCTTAATGGGTGCAGTGATTCTTTTTAGGGTGATGAAAATGTTCTGAAATTAGATAGTGGTAACGATTACACAAAATTGTTGAAAACCACCAAATTGGGCGGGGCACAATGACTCATGCCTGTAATCACAGCACTTTGGGAGGCCGAGGCAGAAAGATTGCTTGAAGGCAGGACTTTGAGACCAGCCTGGGTAATATGGCAAGACCCCATCTCTACCAAAAAAAAAAAAATTGTACACTTCAAAATAATAAGTTTTATGCAACGTGAATTTTTTTTTTAAGAAACAGGGGTCTTGCTCTGCTACTCAGGCTAGAGTACACTGGCACAATCATAGCTTACTGCAGCCTCAAACTCCTGGGTTCAAGCAATCCTTTCACCTTAGCCTCCTGAGTAGAAAGGGCTAAAGGGGCAGGCCACCATGCTAGACTAATTTTTTAATTTTTTGTGCAGACTGATTCTTGCTATGTTGTCGAGGCTGGTCTTGAACCCTTGGACTCAAGGTATCCTCCCACTTCAGCCTCCCAAGTAGCAGGATTACAGGCCTGTACCACCACCAAACTGTTATGTGATTTTTACTTCAATTTTTAAAAAAATCGAATGGTTGTTGGCCGCCTGGTAAACTGGATAGTATGTGAGGGCAGCTTTCATCCACACTCAATTTATAATACAGAATCCATCCAGCTCACAGCTTTATACACCGTACCATATAGAGCCCTTGCCAAATGCTTAGGATACGAATATATTTCATCACTTACATTAACCAACACATTATAAAGCAACTTCCTCCTGTTCTCTATGAGTCACTATTTAAATTTGAAAGACTCATGGCTTCTTAAAAAAAAAACTCATGGTTTCAGGCTGGGCACGGTGGCTCACACCTGTAATCCCAGCACTTTGGGAGGCAGAGGCAGGCGGATCACCTGAGGTCGGGAGTTCAAGACCAGCCTGACCAACAAGGAGAAAGTCCATCTCTACTAAAAATACAAAATTAGCTGGACATGGTGGCGCATGCCTGTAATCCCAGCTACTCGGGAGGCTGAGGCAGGAGAATCACTTGAACCCGGGAGGCAGAGGTTGCGGTAAGCCGAGATTGCACCATTGCACTCCAGCCTGGGCAGTAAGAGCGAAACTCCATCTCAAAAAAACACAGTTTGGTGTTGGGGCTAAGAAAAGTCCTTGGCATCTTCAACCCCAGACAATGACTGGCTCTGCTACTTACCTCCCTCTCCCTGATTCGAAAGAAAATACAATCTCTATTATAAAATGTCAGACAGATGCAAAGAAAGGATTCAAGCACTATTCCACCTCGAGCAAATATTTAATGGATAAACTGTCTAACAGTTTTCAAATTATGCTCTGTAGACTCCTCCTCTCCTTCCATCCCCTGTCCAAGTCTCCTGGCAATATCTACTTAAAGCAGAGTTCTACTTTTGTTGAGTTTTAAATATTGGAAACACATTTTTTTAACAAAAATGGCTTAATTATGTAGTAAACATCTACGAATTTTGTTGACTTAAAACTATTTCCCTACCTCCCAAACCTACCTTTCTGTAAATGTACCTTGATCTTCTTCCCTTAAGGAACCACCTCTTTCCTGCTCTCTATCCACATGGTTCCAGGGAAGCTGACTCTGACCCCTGGGTTCCATGAGTAGAATGAATTTCTGTTGGCCAATTAAAGGCCAGTATTCTCCTGGCCACAGTGATTACTTTAGGATGGGCATAGGACTCAAGCCAAAATCATACCTAGGACCACCAGCACCATCAGGAAAGAGGTATTATGTTGTATCTTTCTTTCTTTCTTTCTTTCTTTTTTTTTTTTTTTTTTTTTTTTTTTGAGACAGTGTCTGACTGTCTCCCAGGCTGGAGTGCAGTGGTCCGATCTTGGCTCACTGCAGCCTTGACCTCCCAGGCTCAAGCAATCCTCCCACCTCAGTCTCCTGAGTAGCTAGGACTACAGGTAGAAGCCACCACGCCCAGCTAATTTTTGTATTTTTTGTAGAGATGCGATTTCCTCATGTTGCCCAGGCTGGTCTCAAACTCCTGGGCTCAAGTGATCCACCTGCCTTGGCCTCCCAAAATGCTAGGATTATAGGCTTGAACCAACATGCCAGGCCTGTTGTATCTTTCAATAAGCTGGTAGGATGCATACCCAAATCTCATATCTTTCTTTGCCACTACATGGGAGAAAACCTGCCTAAGAATGACACCAGTACAAAGAAAAGCAGAGCCAAAGGCGGAGAGAGTGAGTCCTAATGACATAATTTAACTCCCTGTATCTAGCTGTGTCTAAAAGTAGAACTACTTCTAGGCTTTTTAGTTACTCAGTCAATAAAGTCCCTCTCTTGGTTAAGTCAGTCTGAATTGTATTTCCGTCACCTGCAAAAGAGAGAGTCACAACAAATGCAAAATTATTTGAATAAAAAATTGAAAATCAACCATCTAGTCAGTAAGCCTCAAACTTTTCTGAGAATCACAGTCATGAGAAGAATCTTTTTAAAAACTCCCAGAAAACTTAGTCTTCTCCCTTGATTCTCCATTATATTCCCAAATCTCATTTTATGGTTTCCAAATCACTTTTCTACTGATAACCTCAGCTCATCTTCAAAAACAAAACAAGGCTGGGTACGGTGGCTCACACCTGCAGTCCCAACACTTTGAGAGGCCAAGGCAGGTGATCGTTTCAGTCCAGGAGTTCAACACCAGCCTGGGCAACATGGCAAAATCCTGTGTCTACAAAAAATGCAAAAATTATCCAGACATGGTGGCATGAGCCTGTAGTCCCAGCTACTTGAGAGGCTGAGGTGGGAGGATCGTTTGAGCCCAGGAGGTAAAGATTGCAGTGAACCAAGATCATGTCACTGCACTCCAGCCTGGCCGACAGAGCCAGACCCTGTCTCAAAAAAAAAAAAAAAAAAAAAAAAACAGAAACACTGTGAAGTCAGCATTCACCTTTTGTAATCAAAGACATTAAGGTTCAGAGAGAAGTGATGAGTCTTAAGTCATCCAACTTGAAATCAAGGCCTCTGTCTCCATATGCTCTTCTCACTAATCATTACTGTTTTTGCACAGTTCTCAGGAAGCTATACCCAGGGCTGGGAACCTGACTGGGCTTAGTACAGACTTGCTACCTGACTACATTGTTCCCCTCACCCCTGCCAGCTATGCCTTGTTTCAATTAGGCCTCACCCTGCTCCTCACAGGCTGAGATACAGACAAGCCAACAGCAGAGCATCTCACTACACGTACATAAGGGTGTGTCACTCAACTGACTGGCATCCCTGAAAGTCACTGGCCTTACTCTCAAAGTTGCCCGTAAACCTATCAAATGCACATCAGTGGATCAGATCCGAGGAGGAGGAAATGTCTTCTAAAATGCCCCTATCGAAAGAAGCTTCAGCCAATAGCCACTAAAACACTGCCAAACCACCTTTCCATATCTATTGGGATTTAAAGATTTAAAAATCATTACTGGCCGGGCGTGGTGGCTCACGCCTGTAATCCCAGCACTTTGGGAGGCCGAGGTGGGCAGATCACCTGAGGTCAGGAGTTCGAGAACAGCCTGGCCAACATAGCGAAACCCCGTCTCTACTAAAAATACAAAAAAATGGCCGGGCGCAGTGGCTCACGTCTGTAATCCCAGCACTTTGGGAGGCTGAGGCGGGCAGATCACCTGAGGTCAGGAGTTCGAGACCAGCCTGGCCAACATAGTGAAACCCCATCTCTACTAAAAATACAAAAATTAGCCAGGTGTGGTGGCAGGCGCCTGTAATACCAGCTACTCAGGAGGCTGAGGCAGGAGAATCGCTTGAACCCAGGAGGCGGAGGTTGCAGTGAGCCGAGATCGTGCCATTTACACTCCAGCCTGGGGGACAAGAGTGAGACTTTGTCTAAAAAAAAAAAAAATTGGGTGTGGTGGCACATGCTTGTAGTCCTAGCTACTCAGGAGGCTGAGACAGGAGAATTGCTTGAACCCAGGTGGCAGAGGTTGGCAGTGAGCCAAGATCACGCCACTGCACTCCAGCCTGGGCAACAGAGTGAGACCGTCTCAATTAAAAAAAAAAAAACAAAAAACATTACTGACTGGATTGGCATACATTCAAGGGTTTAAAGTTCAAGAAATTCACACTACACCAAAAGTTAACTCAAAGTGGATCAATGACCTAAATATAAGTGCTAAACCATAAAACTCTTTGAGGTAAAACATAGGAGCAAACCCATAAAACTGAGGAGTAAATCTTCATAACCTTGGCTTTGACAACAGATTTTTTATTTTTTAATCTTATTTATTTACTTATTTATTTTGAGATGTATCACCCTGTTGCCCAGGCTGGAGTGCAGTGGCACAACACTGCAACCTCTGCTTCCTGGGTTCAAGTGACTCTCCTGCCTCAGCTCCCGAGTAGCTGGGATTACAGGCGTGCAGCACGAAACCTGGCTAATTCTTTTTGTATTTTTAGTAGAGACAGGGTTTTGCCATGTTGGCCAGGCTGGTCCCAAACTCCTGACCTGAGGTGATCTGCCCACCTCAGCCTCCCAAAGTGCTGGGATTACACATGCGAGCCACCATGCTGGCCAAACTTTTTTAGATACAACACAAAAGCACAAACAACAACAACAAAAGAAAAATAAATTAAAATCTATAAAAATTAAAAACTAGGCCGGGTGCGGTGGCTCACGCCTGTAATCCCAGCACTTTGGGAGGCCGAGGCCTGTGGATCACAAGGTCAGGAGATCGAGACCATCCTGGCTAACACCATGAAACTCCATCTCTACTAAAAATACAAAAAATTAGCCGGGCGTGTTGGCGGGCGCCTGTAGTCTCAGCTACTCGGGAGGCTGAGGCAGGAGAACGGCGTGAACCCAGGAGGTGGAGCTTGCTGTGAGCCAAGATGGCGCCACTGCACTCCAGCCTGGGTGACACAGCGAGGCTCCAGCTCAAAAAAAAAAAAAAATTAAAAACTAGACCAGACACAGTGGCTCACACCTATTAATCCCAACACTTTGCAAGGCTGAGGCAGGTGGATCGCTTGAGCCCCGGAATTCGAGATGAGCCTGGGCAACATAGCAAAATCTCATCTCTAAAAAATAAAAATAAATTTAAAGCTACAGTGTATCAAAAGACATTATCAAGAAAGTGAAAAATCAACCTATAGAATGGGAGAAAATATTTGCAAATCATACATCTCATTAAGGGTCTAGTATTCAGAATATATAAGGAATTTTAATAACTCAACAACAAAAAAACAAATAACCTAATTTTAAATGGACAAAGGACTTGAATACACATTCTCCAAAGAAGACATACAAATGGCCAATAAGCACATGAAAAGATGATCAACATCATTAGTCACTAGGGAAACACAAATCAAACCACAGTGAGATAACATGTCACACCCACTAGGATGGTTGTAATTAAAAACAAAACCAAAAAGAAAAAAAAAAAGAAGTACTGGCAAAGATGTGGAGAAATTGGGACCCCTTATATACTGCTGATGGGAATGTAAAATGGTATAGCTGCTATGGAAAACAGTTTGGTGGTTCCTCAAAAACAAACATAAAGCTACCATACAATTCTACAATTCCACTCCTATGATACACTCCCAAAAATTGAAAACAGGCCGGGCGCGGTGGCTCACACCTGTATTCCCAGCACTTTAGGAGGCTGAGGCGGGCAGATCACGAGGTCAGGAGATCGAGACCATCCTGGCCAACATGGTGAAACCCCATCTCCACTAAAAATACAAAAATCAGCCGGGCGTGGTGGTGCACACCTGTAATTCCAGCTACTCGGGAGGCTGAGACAGGAGAATCGTTTGAACCCAGGAGGCAGAGATTGCAGTGAGCTGAGATTGTGCCACTGTACTCCAGCCTGGCGACAGAGTGAGACTCCGTCTCAAAAAAAATAAAAAAATTGAAAACAGGTACTGGAACAAGTACATGTAACTAGCATGTCCATAGCATAGCAAACAGTCTAAATATTCATCAACGGATGAATAAACAAATTGTGGTATGTACATATACACATAATTCAGCCAGTAAAAAAAAAAAAATGAAGTTTTCTGATGCATATTGCAACACAGATGGACCTTGAAAACATTATGCTAAGTGAAATAAGCCAGACATAAAAAGACAAACATTATATGATTCCACTTAATGAAATATCTAGAATAGGCAAATTCACGAAGACAAAAAGTAGACTGGAAGTTAACAAAGGCTAGCAGGAGGGAGGAATGGGGAGTTATTGCTTAATAAGTACAGAGTTTCTGTTTGGGATGATGAAAAATGTTTTAAAATAGTGGTGAAAGTTGCACAATACTGTGAGTGTAATTACTGCAATTAAATTGTATACTTATCAATGAATAAAATGACAAAATTTGGTTATATACATTTTACCACCAAAAAAACCAATAATAAAAAATGAAAGTACCGACACGTTACAATGTAGATTAAGCTCCAAAATATCACTCTAATAAGCCAGAGATACAAAAGGTCACATATAATATTATTTCATTGATATGAAATATCCAAAATAGGTAAATCCTATTGGTGGCTGCCAGCAGGAGCGGAAAATAGGGAGAAACTGCTTAATAGGTGAGGGGTTTTCCTTTGGAATGACAGAAATGTTTTGGTGCTAGATAGAAGTGGTGGCTGTACAACATTGTGAATGTACTAAATGCTACTGAATTGTTTAATTCGAAATGCTTAATGTTATATTAATTTCACCTCAATAAAATGTGTTTAAGTATATGAGAGAGTTCAGGGAATCATCCAGGCATCAGGAATTAAGGCTTAGAAGCAAGGCAAGGCAAGAAATAGTCAGGAACCCAGTGCATAGTGTGTCTAAGAGATACCCATGAACAGCAGCAAGAAGCAACTTAAACTGGGCACAGTGGTTGACCCCTGTAACTCCAGCACTTTGGAAGGCTGAAGCAGAAGGGTCACTTGAGCCCAAGAGTTCAAGACTGGCCTGGGTAACGTCGTGAGACCTCATTTCTAGAAAGAAAAAAAAAAATAGCCAGGCATGGTAGTGCCCATCTGTGGTCCCAGCTACTCAAGAGAGTGAGGTAGGAGGATCACTTGAGTCCCAGGGATCAAGGCTGCAGTAAGTGGTGATGACACCACTGCATTGCAGCCTGGGCGACAGCAAGACCCTGCCCTAAGAAAAAAAAAAAAAAGCAACTTGATACTGCAGCAATTTGATGCCTCACTGTACTGGTCAGGATACAGATAAAGCTGCTGTAACTAAGAGACCCTCAAATACGGTGGATTAAACAAAAAGTTTATTTCTCTCTCATAATAGTTAAGCAGTGAGCAGTCTCAAATGAGAGTGGAACTTTGCCATTCTCACTCAAAATGAGGCTTCCATCTCTGGGATCAAAAAGGTGCTGTAGATCTCACCATATTCCAGCTAGCAGGAAGGAAAAAAGGGAAAGAGAAGCACCACACACTGTTTTTAATTACATGATATAGAAGTGGTACACATAACATTTCCACTTGGATCCCCCCCCACCCCCGGGATAGAACTGACACATGTGGCCACACTTAGTTGCAAAGGAAGCTGAGCAGCTATGCATCCTGCTAAAACTCAGGTGTCCTATCATTAACTAAAGAATGAGAGAGCCCACATTGGCAAACGCATCTAAGAATCTCTTTCATATTACCTCAGTTTTTTTTTTACATTTTGTCTTATTAAACAAACAATTCGGCTGCACACGGTGGCTCACGCCTGTAATCCCAACACTTTGGGAGGCCGAGGCGGGTGGATTACTTGAGGTCAGGAGTTCAAGAACAGCCTGGCCAACATGGCGAAACCCCATCTCTACTAAAAATACAAAAAATTAGTTGGACGTCGTGGTGGGTACCTGTAATCCCAGCTACTTGGGAGGCTGAGGTAGGAGAATTGCTTGAATCTGGGAGGCGGAGGTTGCAGTAAGCTGAGATTGCACCCTTGCACTACAGCCTGGGCACCGAGAGTGAAACTCTGTCTCAAAAAAAAAATTTATTCCCAAGCCCAGCTATACTGAAGTTTGCAGTTATTTTTCAGTGAAACCTGCTGGCTAGCTTGGAAAAAAAGAAAGAGAGAAGAGAGGGGAAGAGAGGGGAGTGGAGGGGAGGGGAGGGGAGGGGAGGGGAGGGGAGAAGGGAGGGGAGAAGGGAGGGGAGGGGAGGGGAGAAGGGAGGGGAGAAGGGAGGGGAGGGGAGGGGAGAAGGGAGGGGAGAAGGGAGGGGAGGGGAGGGGAGAAGGGAGGGGAGAAGGGAGGGGAGGGGAGAGGAGGGGATGGGAGGGGAGAAGGGTAGGGAGAAGGGAAAGGAGAAGGGAAGGGAAGGACAGTTATGGATAGATGCCCCCTGTTAGCCTCACTAGACTGAACAATACCAACAAAGCCCACTTATTTAACTTCTGTGACCAGTATTTATGGTGGAAATAAAAGTTGCTCTAAAAAACAAATCAGTAAGTGCTATCTCTGTGCAATACTAGGCCAAGTGGTATAGAAAAAACAACAACAACAACAAAGCAGTGTTTCTGTCTTTAAAAAACTTCCAATCTTGTGTGGCAATCACATACAAAGCAACCACAATGCAGCAAGGTAACTGAGACATATAAAGTATGATAGAAGAGTAACAGTAGAATAGACTGCCTGCCTACAAGCAAGGAGGACAGAGAAAGCTTAAAAAGTGGTGACACTGGAGCTATGTACTAAAAGATGAGGAGTTTACTAGATAGAAAAGAGTAAGCAAGCCAGGGGTGGTGGCTCACACCTAACACTGTGGGAGGCCAAGACAGGAGGATCACTTGAACCCAGGAGTTTGAGACCAGCTTGAGCAACAGAAGGAGACCCTATCTCCACAAAAAAAATTTTAAAGTTAGCCGGGCATGGTGGTACATGCCTGTAGTCCAAGCTACTCAAGAGGGTTAGGTGGGAGGATCACTTGAGCTCAGGAGGTTGAGCTCTGCAGCCTGGGCAACAGAATGAGACCCTGTCTCAAAAAAACAAAAACAATTTTAAAAAGATGGTAAGGAGACATTCCAAGCAAAACGGAAAACATGAATAAAAGCATAGAAAAATGTTTGCTGAGAAGACAATATGCAGAACCCAGATCATAGAATGCCAGGAACACCAGAATGAGAAGCTTGGATTTTAGAATCTCTGAGAAATAGGAAAGCAATAGACTTCTGAGCAGGGGTGGGCCACAGTTAGATTGACTTGTTAGAAGATTCTGGCAGCCAATTGGAAGGATGGACAAGGACACATGCTTTGGAGTCTCATCCTTGCTTTTATGCCTAGTCCTATCCTTCTCTCCCCAGTGCTACCACTGATAAGCCAAGCCCTTACAGAAGGAAGGCAAATCCAGGCCAAATCCCACAGACTCCAGCAGGATGAGACTTGTAGATTTGTTAGTTTGTTTTCAGTTTTCTTGTTTGTTTGTTTGTTTGTCTCGCTCTGTCACCCAGGCTGGAGTGCGATGGTGCAATCTCAGCTCATTGCAACCTTCGCCTCCTGGATTCAAGCGATTCTCCTGCCTCAGCCTCCAGAGTAGCTGGGATTATAGGCAGGCGCCACCACGCCTGGATAATTTTTTTTTTTTTTTTTTTAAGTAGAGAGAGGGGTTTCACCATGTTGGTCAGGCTGGTCTCGAACTCCTGACCTTGTAATCCGCCCACCTCGGTCTCCCAAAGTACTGGGATTACAAGCATGAGCCACCTCGCCCAGCCTGTTTTTAGTTTTAATCTGTCTTTTATTGAGGTGAAATTCATATAACATTCACCATTTTTAAGTGAACAATTCAGTGGCATTTAGTACATTTATAGTGTGCATCCACAGAGGTTTTTAGTTCTAAATTTTTTTCTTTTAACAGACAGGGTGTCATATGTTGCCTAGACTGGCCTTGAAGTCCTAAACTCAAGCAATCTTCCCACCTCAGCCTCCTGAGTAGCTGGGACTGCAAGCATGTGCCACCATGCCCAGCTGGACCTTAGTTTTTGATGAGGTCCAGGAAAGCCTCTGCTTACTTCACTCAGGTCAGGCTTCATCCAGTCCTCCGGCATCTCTGCTCAGATGGATACGCCAGATACTTTTGGCTTTCAACAAACATCTGCCTAGAGTCCCTAAACTGCCATACTCTTTTCTAACCTTTCCTGACCTCAGCTCCCCTAGGAACACAGGTCATTATGACCAGGAGGAAATTTGACCATGTCTATCCCTTATTTTAAATTTTTCAGTGGTTCTGCATTGCCCAAAGAATATAGTCTCAAATCCTTAACAGATAGACAAGGCTCTCTATAATCTGGCATCTGCTTGTTTCCCTAGCCTTATCTCCTAAACATCTTGCCCTAAAATTCTTCCCTCTCATTATGCTTCCCTTCCTACTCATGGCTGCTCAAACATATTTTTGTTCTTTCACCCTGGGAATGATTTTGTCACCTCATACACATTTCCCACAGACTTTTCTCACCCTAGGGAAAGTTCTCATATTTTCATTATTTCCTGGGAACAGCTCTGATTCCAGTCTCATTTCCCTCTGGGTGCCATTCTAATCCATGCCTCATTATTCACTCTTCTTTACATATGTTATTGACCATATAATACCACAAGATGACTTTTTTTTCTTTTTTCTTTTTTTTTTTTTTTTTTTTTTGAGATGGAGTCTCGCTCTGTCACCCAGGCTGGAGTGCAGTGCCAGGATCATGCCATTCTCCTGCCTCAGCCTCCCAAGTAGCTGGGATCACAGGCGCCCGCCACCACGCCCGGCTGATTTTTTGTATTTTTAGTAGAGACGGAGTTTCACTGTGTTAGCCAGGATGGTCTCGATCTCCGGACCTCGTGATCCACCCACCTCGGCCTCCCAAAGTGCTGGGATCACAGGCATGAGCTACCGTGCCCAGCCCCATAAGATGACTTTTTTTCCACCTCCTACTATTCTACTTCTGTCATATTACTGAGAATAGCCTTAACAAATATATCTGCTTCTGCTCCCTCTGCCTGGGTCTCTCATAAGCCCAGGACTTCACCAGGCCCCTCACCCCAAAGTTACTGGTACCTGGGACTTAGAAGAGAGATATATTATACCCATACTCCCAGTCATCTGGGGAGTTAGATCCAGATCTTATTCTCTCTCACCTTCTTTCTGACAGAATTCTTGAAATGACAAAGCTCTTATTAGGACGGCACTTGAACCCACCCTCATTTTACCCTGGAGACATCACTGACCCCAGTTTCATCTTACTTTGAGATCAGCTCTGGCCTTGGCCTCCCCAATCACCATACCAAAGAGAAAGCCATACCCCAGTATATCTTGGGAATGATTTGCACTCTGGCCTTGGCTGGCACTCAACTCAGGAAAGAAAAGTGACATGAAGCAACTGGCCCAAAGTAACACTAATACTATCCCAAACTAGAGAAAGAAGGTTTTCTCTGGGGTGGTAGGGCAGAAAAACTTCCAAATCATCATAAAACCCCCCTCACTTTCTGTGTATGCAAGCCAAATATGGGTCAAATGGTGCACAGGAAGAACTCACACAAAGGCCTTTTTCCAGGTGTATTTTAGGCTTCCAGGTATATCACAGTCACAAGTATCAGTTTGCTCCCAAGTGAGTGAATGAGCAATGTCCAGTTCAGGAAATTCAGACTTCGACTTTCTTCTGGTTTCTAGGCTTGTGGTTTATAAACTCCGTTCAGCAGCAAAGCAACAATATTTATAAGCCATAAGCCATCTTTCTATAACATTTTATTTGACAATGTTAAGCTTGACAATGTATTAAGCAGAATAAACCTAGGCTTTAAACTTTCTAGCCATGCAATCTTGGCAAATAACTTTTTTTTTTTTTTTTTTTTTTTTGAGATGGAGTCTCGCTGTGTCACCCAGGCTGGAGTGCAGTGGCGCGATCTCAGCTCACTGCAAGCTCCACCTCCCGGGTTCATGCCACTCTCCTGCCTCAGCCTCCCGGGTAGCTGGGACTACAGGCACCCGCCACCACACCCAGCTAATTTTTTGTGTTTTTAGTAGAGACAGGGTTTCACCAGGTTAGCCAGGATGGTCTCGATCTCCTGACCTCGTGATTCGCCTGCCTCAGCCTCCCAAAGTGCTGGGATTACAGGCGTGAGCCACCGCGCCTGGCCAGCAAATAACTTTCCCCATTCATAAAATGGGAATAATAGTAGTATCCTGCAAGACTGTTGTGCAGAAAAGTAAACAAATATATATATAAAGCATCAAGAAATATACCAGCCCCAAAAAGGTTATTCAATCATTTGTTCATTCAGTCAACAAATATTTACTAAGTATATGCTATGTGCCAGTCAGTATTCTAGCACTGAGGATTTAGCCATTAACAAAAACCCCTGCTCTTATGGAACTAACAGCGAGTGGGGGGGCAAGGTGAAAGGCCTGACCAATAAATATGCCAGATGGTGATAAATGCTATGATGAAAAACAGAGAAAGGGGTTGCAGTGTGCGGTGGGGGAGGGATTGCTATTTTTAAATAGAATGATTGGATAAGGCCTCACTGAGTTGACATTTGACCAAAAGATCTGAAGGAAATAAGGCATGAGCCATGCAGAAAGTTAGGGAAAGAAGGAAGAACCAATGCAAAGGCCCTGAGGCAAGAGTATGTCTGTCTCTATTGTTCAAAGAATGGTAAGAAAGCCAATGGGGCAGGGTGAGCAGGTGGAGAGGAAATGAGGCTAAGACAGGTAACTGGGAGCCAAGTCACATGTGACCTTGTGGGCCACTCTAAGGGCCTTGGCTTTTTCCCTGAGAGATATGTAAAGCCACAGAACAATTTTGAACGGAAGAGTTATATAATTTGGATTTACGTTTTGAAAGGATCACTCTGGCTTCCTGTTTAGAATAAACTGTAGACAGGCAAGGGCAAAAGCAGAGCAATCAGTTAGGCTATTATCTCACCAGGCAAGAGACGATGGTAACTTGGATCAGGGTGGTAGGTGCAGAGGTAGTGAAAAGTATCTGAATATTGGATTTGTTTTAAAGGTAGAACCAACCAGGATATGCTGACAGATTCTATGTAAGTGAAACTTGTTAAATTTAAAATGCCTATTAGATATCTAAAATGTTAATTAAGATGTTAGATATACAAGTCTAAAATTCAGGGAGAAATCTAAGCTGGAAACACAAATTTGAGTTGTCAATAAATAGATGATAGTTAAAATTATGTAAGTGGACTTTTAATGCCATGAGATATTCAATAAACAAAGTTCCCAGTGAATAGTAACTGCCATTATAACCCCTTTTTGTTCTTTTTTTCCCCCAGCTTCCCAAGCTTATAAACTCCTTTTTATTCTTAAGGTATTGGAGATAATTGCCAACTTCTAAACCTCAGTGCCCAACCTCTAACCCTGTCCCCACCCCTCAAGAAAAATTTTATTTTCTGACCTTGTATCCTTCTTTACTCTCGTCCTTCTTTTCATGTTTGCAATTAAAACATCAGATAAGTGAAGGCACGCTGGTGTTAAGTGGTAAAGGTACCAATTTTAGAGTTAGATTTAGGTTTGAATCTTCTCTCTCTCAGCCATTTACTAGTTCTGTGACCTTTTAGCCTCAATTTTCTTATCCACACGATGGGACTAATAGTACCTATCTTAAAGGATTGTTATCTTATCGATGGTAAGACACCTACTTATTGCTTTATTCAACAAAAACTTACTGAGCATCGATTACATGCCTAGCACTGTGTTCAGCATTCGGGTTACAGCAGTGAACAGGCACTGGTACTGTCCTCATGCAGCTTATAGCCTAAGGGACCATAGTATTTCTAAGGCACCTAGACAAAATTTAAATTTTTTTAAATCATCTAAATAAAATAAATATGTAAAGAACCTCACACAATGCCTAGCAAATAGTAGGTGCTAAGTGACAGTATATATTATTTTATAATTAAAACATCATAAGCCCTCATAGAATAATACGCTTTAGAATTGGCAAATCTTTGGAAATCAAAAGGTCCAATTATCTCATTTAATAGAAGAGCAGATTAACTAGCTCCATAATAAACTTATTCAGGACACCTATTCAGTCAGGGCATGTGCTAGCTGCTCAGGATACAAGGATGAGTAAAACACAGTCCCTACCTTACATCAAGTAAATAATGCAAAGGGAGAATAACTCGCCTGAGGTAACCTAGTTCATCCCTTAGACTGGAAATCATGTCTTCTAATTCTCAGTGTTTTGCTCTTTCCACTGAATCAAAATTATTCAACTCAAATAAAAATACTTAGGAAGAAGCCTACCACTGTGCCAAGGAGAGTGCATCCTACAGCTCAGCAATTCCTCACGAGTAGCTTGTCAAAAAGGATAAGCCCCTCTGGGCCTGGAAGCTGATTCCTTTTTTCCTCTATAACAGTCCATAGCACACAGCAGCTAGGGCCTCAGAGGCCCTGGTAAGAAGTTACAGAAAGATGCAGAAAAACAGAGTAAAAGCCTGAAACCATCAGAGCCACTGGCTAAGTAAAGAAAAGGTAGAGCAAGGCCAGACCAAGACCCTCCTCCCTCATCCAAGAGATTAAATCATGTTCCCTCCAGGCTAGCACTAGCTCCAGAACTCTACCTTTGTCCCTCTAGGCCACCCACCCCGCCCCCTGCAAGGGCCCTCTTTAGAGTTTCAACATTAAGCTCCATCTAATGGAAAAAAATAGCACTGGGAAGCAGAAAGAATACATCATGGAGTTCCAGAAACCTGGCTGAAACTGGCTCCACCACTAACTAGCTGAATGTTTCTTAACTCGTCTGTTTCTGCATTTGGAAAATAGTGACAATACTCACTTCTGGGAGCTGTGGTGAGCATCAGAGATGTGTCTAATGTACCTAGAAAAATGCCTGGCATGCAGCAGTTACTCAATAAATGGTGCAATGATTACTTATGAATGATAAGGTCTCCCTTGTCTGCCCCATGCTCTAGTGACCGCAGCCTTCAGCAGAGCAGCACAGTTTAAGACTCCCACAATAATATGAAGTATTCAGGGAGATGTGGCACCTTCACCGGCTACATTTCTCAATCTCTTCTCCCCTCAACCTATACCAGCTCAGGTCTCCACTCCACCCCTCCACCTTTTAAAAAAATAAAATCTTTGAACCTGCCTCCTCGGCTGTCTCTTCAAAATACCACCCTCTTTCCTTCCTTCCCTCGCAACTATATGTCTCAAAAAAGTCTTTTGTTCTACATCTTTGCCTCATACTGACTCCCTAAGCCACAGCACTCTAGCTTCTGTCCCCACCCCTCCACTGAAACTGCTGTCACCATGGTCACCAATGACTCAGTAGCCTCATTTCAGGCTCACCCTACCTGTTCTCTGCTGCAATAGACACTATTGCTTTCTTTTAGAAACTCATCTCATTCCTGGCTTCCCAGAGAGTACTTTCTCTTAACTCTCTGATTGCCCCTCCTCAGGCTCCCTCCCTAACTCTTCTGTCTGCACATATCACAGTTCCTCTGTGCTCTATCCTTAACCCCCTTTCTTTCCCCATTTTATAAATTTTACTCAGGTGATCTCATCTACTTCTGCAGTCTCTACTATTTCTTAGAGTTCATGATTCTCATGTCTATTCCTACCTCTCTCAGGAACTCCAAAACTCATGTCTTCTCCCCCAACTACCAGATATTTTCTCATGGATATCACCCATAACCATCTCAAAACCAGCATTAACTTCCCTGGCTCTCTCTCTTGTATTCCATGTGTTAACAGCATCACAGTAATTCCCAGTCACCTAACACTGCCTCCTTCATCCTTCCGTCACACAATTTAAATCAACCCCCATGACCACTACCCTTGTTCCAGCCTCATCATCTGCTACTGCAAATCTTCTGGCTGCCTTCCTTGCCTCTAGTTATAATCTATCTATTCTAAGCACAGGCATAAAAGAGGTCTTCCTAAAAAAAAAAACACTCTGGTCATGTCACAGCCATCTTAAATATCGACGGTAAAGCTTAACTCCAATAGGATTTAAGCTCTTTACCATAAAATACAAGGTCATTCAGGATCTGGCCCTTCGCACACACCCAGCTTCATCTCGTGCCACTCCCTCCAAGTAGTCCAACACTCCAGTTCAGGGAACAACTCGTCATTCACTGAATATGCCATGCACTTCCACAGTCACACTGCCCAGAATATGCTCCAGGGCACTCCGGCACAACCCTGGTCATCCTGGTCATCCTTAGAGGGTGGCATCTTTGATATTGCTAAGTATTTAGACTCTCCTCCTTTTCTCTCCCAGTACATTTTCTTTTTCTTTTTTTTTTTTTTGAGACGGAGTCTCACTCTGTCACCCAGGCTGGAGTACAGTGGAGTGATCTTGGCTCACTGCAACCTCTGCCTCCCAGGTTCAAGCAATTCTCCTGCCTCAGCCTCCTGTCTAGCTGAGATTACAGGCACGCACCACCACGCCCAGCTAATTTTTGTATTTTCAGTAGAGATGGGGTTTCACCATATTGGTCAGGCTGGTCTCGAACTGCTGACCTCGTGATCTACCCGCCTCAGCCTCCCAAAGTGCTGGGATTACAGGCGTGAGCTACCACGCCCAGCCTTTCCCAGTACATTTTCTATGTACCTTTATTGTAGCACTTGTGACACTGTATAGAGTGCACTTGTTTATGGGTGTCTCAGTAACCTGCAGGTTGTTCATGGACACAGACTATATCTTTCACATCTCTGCACCCCAGCCCACTTGCCCAACCTCTCAAGATAAGCAACTAGACTATCAGTCCTAACAGGGGATACTCCCCCTATAGCAGGAGAGCAAATTCTAATGACAACAGGAAGTCTCAATAGGTTCAACTTCCCCTCTTGCAAATGCTTCCACATGGACTAACCCCACAAGAACTATTTCCTACCTAGTTCCTGGGGCCCCTATGCCTGGTACAGCCTGTTCAATAGAAAGAGGAGAGCTTCCTTAAGATTAAAATTCTTTGGAAAATAATTTCTAAAATGGGCTGAGCTGATAGGCAGGACTGCCAACTGCCAGAGCCATCTCAGGAAGTAATTTGTGAAATAACTCCGAGACCTTTATACATCTTCCAAAGCAACTGGGGTGGTTGCTACAACACCCTGTGGCTGGTCTTCTTGCCTTCAATCAAGGCTGAGAAATTGCCCTGCATCACAATACTTACAAACAAGTTGCTTCACTAGGCAGAAATCTATAATGACTTCTCACTGCTTAAAACTGTATACCACAGTGATTAGGAACAAGGACACTGAAAACATATTACCTGGGCCTGAATCCCACCTCTACCACTTATTAGCCATGTGAGTTTGGGCAAATTATTTAAGTTCTCTAGGCCTCAGTTTTCCCATCTTTAAAACAGTAAAATAATAGTACCTACTCTCATAGGGTTGGTACAAAGATTAAATAAGCTAATCTAAATAAACTACTAATAAAAATTAAATAAGCTTAGCATTAAAAATGCAAAGAATAGTACCTGGCACATGGTAAGAACTTAATAAATTATATATAAACATGTTCAGGTTCCAAGTCCCTCTGTCATTCATAGCCTGAGATACGAAATGTTGCCCTGTCCCATTTCACATTCCATAATCCACCAGCTCCCTTCTGATGATCATTTATGATCCTTTGCCTCTATCCACAACACCAATTGCAATCTGCCCAGCTCCTCCCTCTGGCAATGCTACCTTCAGCTGGCCAGAAATTAACGCCTTCGGCAGTCTCACAGGTGGTGTCATGCCTAAGAGCAGTACAGGATACTACCTTCTCCTGAGCATTCTATTCCCTATGCCAGGGGTCCCCAACCCCCAGGCTGCAGACCGTACCAGTCCGTGCCTTGTTAGGAACCAGGCCACACAGCAGGAGGTGAGCGGCAGGCAAGCGAGCATTACCGCCTGAGCTCCACCTCCTGTCATATCAGTGGCAGCATTAGGTTCTCACAGGAGCGCAAAGCCTATTGTGAACTGCACATGCGAGGAATCTAGGTTGTGTGCTCCTTATGAGAATCTAATGCCTGATGATCTGAAGTGAAACGGTTTCATCCCAAAATCATCCCCACCCCCCACCCCGGTCTGTGGAAAAATTATCTTGCGTGAAACCGATCCCTGGTGCCAAAAAGGTTGGGGATCGCTGCTCTCTGCTCACTCCTATTTTCACTCAGGTCATTTTCACAATCTAAATGCCTCCCTGAGCTTCTGCAGTATATCAGCTTAAACAGAGTTTTAGGGATTAGTTAAGTCACACCATCCCAGGAAGCTACAGTAACTCATAAAAATATCTGCCTTCCCTTAACCTCTAAAGTCCCAATGTGTAACTTATACTTCCACACTCATATCTAATCATCTCTATTAGATTAAGTTCCATGAGGCAGTGTCTGGTTTTCCATCACTACATCTCCATTACCCCAGAACAATAAATGTTTAAGAAATGTTGGGGGCCAGCCACATTGGCTCATGCCTGTAATCCCAGCACTTTGGGGGACCGAGGCAGGAAGATTGCTTGAGCTCACGAGTTCGAGACCAGCCTGGGCAATATGGCGAAACCCCGTCCCTACAAAAAATACAAAAATTAGCTGGGCATTGTGGCAGGTGCCTATAGTTTCAGCTACTCAGGAGACTGGAGCCTGGGCAGGAGGATCACCTGAGCCCAGGAAGTCAAGGGAGCAGTGAGCTGTGGCTGCACTGCTGGAGTGTACTCCAGCCTGGGCAACAGAGAGAGACGCTATCTCAAAAGAAAAAATGAAGAAGGCTTAGGCAAACAATAAAAGCTCAGTTAACTAAATCTCCTACCACTGAGTCTGAGACATAACCAGGGACTGGTGGATTAACCAAGATCTATACCTTTCTACAACAACAACATGGAGAAAACTATATTAGCAATCTCATAGAGCTGTTGTGAACATAAAGATGTAATCTATGTTGAACACTTGGGAGATTTTCTGGCACATAAGCTCTCATTAAGTATCTCATTTTCTCTTTGAAAAGGAGCCATGGAGGTACCTTGTCAACTAAAGGACGCTGGCCACTTCTCCAAGTCATATTAACAGAAAAGCAGGGGACCACACTGTGTTCATTTACCTAATGGTGTTCTGTGGAACACCGATATCTAACAAAATGTCAATAGGTGGTTTTTGAGGATAAAAAAAAGATTACATGTTCAGAAAAACATAGAAAACCCTGTATACCTTTCCTTATCATATTAAAGGCTCCTAGCTTTTCCTAACTTGATCTCAAAGGTCTTTTACTGAGTAATAATAATAATGCCATTTCACCTGATACTGACATTCTGAAGAACACTTATTTTATTTATTTTTTTGAGGTTGAGTCTCACTCTGTCGCCCAGGCTGGAGTGCAGTGGTGTGACTGCAGCCTCCGCCTCCCGGGTTCAAGCAATTCTCCTGCCTCAACCTCCAGAGTACTGGGACTACAGGCGCACACCACCATGCCCGGATAATTTTTGTATTTTTAATAGAGACAGGGTTTCGCCATGTTGGCCAAGCTAGTCTTGAATTCCTGACCTCAAGTGATCCGACTGCCTCGGCCTCCCAAAGTGCTGGGATTACAGGTGTGAGCCACCGTGCCTAGCCAGAACACTCATTATATCTTAAAACAATGCACTGGGCCAGCCACAGTGGCTCATGCCTGTAATCCCAACACTTTGGGAAGCCAAGGTGGGAAGAAGGCTTGAGTCCAGGAGTTCAAGACCAGCTTAGGCAACATAGTGAGAACCCATCTCTACAAAAAATATACTAGCCAGGCATGGTGGGGTGTGCCTGTAGTCCCAGATACTTGGGAGCCTGAGGTGGGAGGATCATTTGTGCCCAGAAGGCTGCAGTGAGCTGTGATCACAAACCTGCACTCTAGCCTGGGCAATAGAGGGAAAGACTCTGTCTCAAAAAACAAACAAATAAACAAACAAAAAGCACTGTACAAATATATAAAGGTACTGCTATTCCACAGTTACCCAGAATAGACAGGACCCTAAAGCAGTAGAGAATACCTGGACTACTAAAATTACATTATCTTCTCCATCGCAATAAGCTTGGAGGAAGAGAAGAGAAATAGACCAGTATTCCAAGAGGCCAGCTTTCAGTCAATCCAATGAAGAGGCAGCAGAGGGAAGAGGAGCCTTTATCAGGTAGCATTTCCAGCGACTCACCAGAGCTGGCTTTATGGAACTCAAGCCAGATTTGGTCGCCACAAGATACAAAGTAACTTGACAGCTGCCCTCCTGGAAACAATTAACTTAGTAGTTTTTACTTTGACGGAATCTTGGGCCTGAAAGAAATATTTTGAAATCACTCTAGACAAAACCTCTACTTTATTGACAATAACAGGCCTTATGAGAGCCTACATTTGTCCGCACTTGAGCAGGATATGGGAGAAAAACAGATTAGACAGTGATAATTATAATGGTTAACACTTAATGAGAGCTTATTATGTGTCAAGCTGGCTGCTAATTATTCAACATAGATTATCTCATCTTAATCTTCGCACAGCTCCATAAGATTGATTTCATAATAATTTCCATGTTATAGATGAGGAAGCAGGCTCAGAGACATTAAGTAACTTGCCCAAAGCACTATAGCTAGCATATAGTACTATAGTGATGAGACCCAGGCAAGCTGACCCCAAGGGCCCATGCTCTTTATCGCTAGAGAAGCTAAGGTACCAACTTTTCTGGGAAGCCTTCTCTGACAATTTCCACCACCACCAATTATTAGGGGGGCTCCCTAAACTCCCATTGCCGCATGTCTCTATCTATCCCTATGCAGCATTATCTCTGTCATAGCAGTATCACCAAATTACGTACTCCATGAGGGAAGAAATTACTAAATCTTATGCTTCCTTGCATCCCTTGTGACACTACCTAGTGTTGCATGGGCAGCTCACTCAAGATGTTTCAGAATAAACAACTATCGAGGAATACAGTATAATGATGAAAAGACATGGGTTCTGAAGTCAAATAGACTTAGATCTGAATCCAGGCTCAGCCACTTAGCTCTATGATCGTGAGTAAGTCAACCACTCTGAAGCTCAGCTTCCCTAACATTAAAATAGAGATTAAAAAATAAATTACCACAAAATGTGAGAAAACTAAACTAAGCACCTTACACATTGCCTAGTACATAAAATAATTGTATTTACCATTCTCCTTTCCCCTTGTCCCACATATAATGGTAGAGAGAGCACTATTCCGGCCAGGCACAGTGGCTCACACCTGTAATCCCAGCACTTTGGTAGGCCAATGTGGGTGGATCACGAGGTCAGGAGATCGAGACCGTCCTGGCTAACATGGTGAAACCCCATCTCTACTAAAAATACAAAAAATTAGCCAGGCGTGGTGGCGGGCGCCTGTAGTCCCAGCTACTCGAGAGGCTGAGGCAGGAGAATGGCGTGAACCCGGGAGGCGGAGCTTGCAGTGAGCCGAGATCGCGCCACTACACTCCAGCCTGGGCAACAGAGCAAGACTCCATCTCAACAAAAAAAAAGAAAGAAAGAACACTATTCCAGGAACCCAGAGTCGAATTAGCTATATAAACTTGGTTAAGTGCATCTCCTTTCTGGGCTTTAATCTCTTCATTTACAATTCTCAGGACTGTTGGTTTGAAACTAAATGAAATGTGGGTAAGTGACCAAAAAGTACTACACAGATGGAAGGAATTTTTGTCATTCCACCTATTTGGCTTTTAAAATCAGCCCTGAACCACACTGCATAGAAATGTCTTGAAGCTAAAGGTAGAAGACCAATCTCTTGGAGGTTTAAAAGCTATAAAGGGAAGGAGTATTTGCACTGTCACTAGGAGAAGGAGCCAGTCCCACCAAGAAGCTGAGACACTGCCAAGTGGCTTTGCTCCAGGAGTCCTTAACTAATTAAGGCCTTGCTCCCCTGCCCTGTTTGCCTGTGACCTCCACAAAGGCTAGAGAACAGCAAGTGCTCCACAGCAGCTCTTCTCTTGGCCAGAGTGACAAATGTGTTGCTGGCCAAGGATCAGCCAAAGCTATTGCTAAGAGGTTCCTGCCCTTGGCCTTCTTTAGAACAGGGTCAGCCGGGCGCGGTGGCTCATGCCTTTAATCCCAGCACTTTGGGAGGCCGAAGCGGGTGGATCACCTGAGGTCAGGAGTTTGAGACCAGCCTGGCCAACATGGCGAAACCCTGTCTCTACTAAAAAAAAAAAAAAAAAAAAAATTAGCCAGGCGTGGTGGCACATGCCTGTAATCCCAGATACTTGGGAGGCTGAGGCAGGAGAATTGCTTGAACCTGGAAGGCGGAGGTTGCAGTGAGCCGAGATCGTGCCACCGTACTCCAGCCTGGGCAACAAATCGAGACCCTGTCTCAAAAAAAAAAAAAAAAAAAGAAAAGAAAAAAGAACACGGTCAAAAACAAAATGCCCTTCATTCTTTGTCCTGAGGTTATCAGCTTACGATTCCTAGGAATCAGCCCTAAACACAGCTACGAGGACCCTGGGTCTGGAACATGTTGGATGTGACTCAACTAAAGCCTGACCAGCCAGGCCCTTTGGACAACTGAAAGAGACCCTGTAGGCTGTGGAATAAGGGGTAAGGAAAAGGGACCCATGCTCTGCTAAGAGCGTCTAGTTTTAGATGCTCCCAAGGTCACTTTTTGGGCTCTTGTTCAGGCTGCATAGGCCCCAGGGACTTAACCACTTCCTTTGCTCATTAAAGCAGAACCCCCTACTCCACCCCTTGGGACTCCCACTCCCAAGCCTGAAGCCTGGCTCTAGGGTAAGACAGTCCACCGATCTCTCCCTTCAAAAGTTAAAACATACGGGCCCTTTTTGTTGTAAGAGTTTAACTGTTAGGTTGAGAAAGAACGTAAGCCAAAAACAACAAATATGAGGAAGTAAAAAAAAGTTTAAAACATATTACAAGTTAGTCAGTCACTGTCCCCACTTCATAGTTCCTGGTTCCTGTCATAATCCGGGCTGTTAGAGGACAGCTACAATACAATAGTTTTCAAGACTTATTTTTAAACAATGGAACCCTCTTTTTCAAATATAGTTCAAATTGGCCTGGCATGGTGGCTCACACCTCTAATCCCAACACTTTGGGAGGTGGGCAGATCGCTTGAGCTCCGGAGTTCAAGACCATCCTAGGCAACATGGCAAAACCCCATCTCTACAAAAAATACAAAAGTTAGCTAGGCATGGTGGTACACACCTGTAGTCCCAGAAGAGACTCAAGATTTAGATCAATCAACACAATGTAGACCTTATTTGGATATGGACATTGACCCCATCTCTACAAAAAATAAAAATGTTAGCCAGGCATGGTGGCACATGCCTGTAATCCCAGCTACTTGGGAGGCTGAGGCAGGAGAATCACTTGAACCCAGGAGGCAAAGGTTGCAGTGAGCTGAGATTGCGCCACTGCACTCCAGCCTGGGTGACTGGGCTACAGTGCGAGACTCCGTCTCAAAAAAAAAAAAAAAAAATGTTGACCCATATTTTAACCAACCATATACAATTATCAACCATATACAAATAATACTGCTAATGAGCAAGAAAGTGGAAGTAAACATGTAGACATTCATGCACCAGGCTCTGCTACAAGTTGGTTATTTTGGCTGTGTACTTGTGTCCAAGGTCATTCACTCACTGGGTAGGTTTATGTCCTATGATGCCACCAACTGCCAGTCAAAGAACTAATCGGCATGAGCAAACTAGTGTTCACACAAAACTGGTATAATTGAAACCAAAATCAAAGACACTTTTATTGTAGGTAAATGTACAATTTCCATTAGGCTTGTTAAAATACTGAAAGCAATTTAAATTCATTTATTCATTCAAAAACAAATATTTACTGAGCATCCCTGTCCATCTATGCTGGCTAGCACCAAGGACAAAATAAATAACACATAATAGCCTCAGGGGGTTCATACAAACATACCTTTATATTGCTTTCATGGATCCCAAATATTCTGAAGACCCTGCACCAACAAAATTGGGAGAGTGCTGGAAGGGATGACATTTTTATTCCCTTATGAATACAAACAACTTATCAAAAGGCAGCCTGTTCCACAAAGAACCACTCAACATTACAGCCCTAGCATTTTGGGAGGACAAAGTGGGTGGATTGCTTGAGCTCAGGAGTTCAAGACCAGCCTGGGCAACATGGCAAAACCCCATCTCTTTTAAAAATAAAACATAAGAGGCTTTGCAGATGCTGCTGCCGCTGGGAGCCCTGTACTATCAGCCACGGTTAACCCCACCATGTTCTTCGACATTGCTGTCAACAGCGAGCCTTTGGGCCATGTCTCCTTCAAGCTATTTGCAGACAAGGTTCCAAAGACAGCAGAAAACTTTCGTGCTCTGAGCACTGGAGAGAAAGGATTTGGTTATAAGGGTTCCTGCTTTCACAGAATTATTCCAGGGTTTATGTGTCAGGGTGGTGACTTCACACACCATAATGGCACTAGCGGCAAATTCATCTACGGGGAGAAATTTGGTGATGAGAACTTCATCCTAAAGCATACAGGTCCTGGCATCTTGTCCATGGCAAATGCTGGACCCAACACAAACAGTTCCCAGTTTTTCATCTGCATTGCCAAGACTGAGTGGTTGGATGGCAAGCATGTGGTCTTTGGCAAGGCGAAAGAAGGCATGAATATTGTGGAGGCCATAGAGCACTTTGGGTCCAGGAATGGCAAGACCAGCAAGAAGATCACCACTGCTGACTGTGGACAACCCACTCCATCTGCTTTGTTAGTGCTAGTGGTGTGCAAGCACAAAAGAGATCAAGTCTCTGGCCAGCAGCAGATCTATACATTTATAGAGCTCCCCACCATAGTAAAGCCTGGCAGTCAAGATGACAAGAAAAACACAAGAACAATTCAGATGAGTCCCTCAAAACTGCATTAAAGACTATACGGTGGCCGGGCACGGTGGCTAACACCTGTAATCCCAGCACTTTGGGAAGCCGACGCGGGCGGATCACTTGAGGTCAGGAGTTCAAGACCAGCCTGGCCAACATGGTGAAACTCCGTCTCTACTAAAAATACAGAAAGTCAGCTGGGCATGGTGGTGCACACCTGTAATCCCAGGTGGTGTGCACCTGTAATCTCCAGGCTTAGGCAGGAAAATCCCTTGAATCTGGGAGGTGGAGGCTGCAGTGAGCAGAATGCACGCCACTGCACACCAGCCTGGGCAACAGAGGGAGACTCTGTCTCAAAAATTCAAAAAAAAAAAAAAAAGACCATATGGCAATGTTCTAAACTATACAGCATCTCTACTTAAAACCTGGGTTATAATATTAAACTGACCACCCACCCTCACATTTCCTATACTGTTCACTGAGAGAAAAGGGAAGTGCTTCTTCCTTTCAGTGCTGCTTGTTCAGAAAAGCTGATCTCCTAGAAAATGCGTGAGCACCTATCCTGGCAAATAGGATCTAGCAAAAGCTTGAACCCCATAAAAGCATCTCAATCATTCACCTTGCTGGCCTCCAAGGCTGAAAATAGCCCCAAATGAAAAACAAGCTATGTGAACTACTTATCTAGTTTCATAGCAAAGACCTTAAGCTAGCTAAAGAGGACAAACCCCTCACTCCTTAACTGAAGCAGATCTAAAAGCCTCACCTGTTTCTGGCCCCATAGCAGCTGGCATAGCTCTGGCACCTCTCAGGCTTCATCTTTCAAAAACAGAAATGGAACAAGTGCAGAACAGGGAAGAGCCTTCTGCAGTCAGCCCAGCATGGCTTGAGGGGTGGTGGGGAGATAAAAAGATTCCTGGACACAGATGTCCTATTTTTTTTTTTTTTTTTTTTTTTTTGAGACAAGAGTCTCACTCTGTCACCCAGGCTGGAGTGCAGTGGTGCGATCTCGACTCATTGCAACCTCTGTGCCTCCCAGGTTCAAGCGATTCTCCTGCCTCAGCCTCTCAAGTAGCTGGGACTACAGGTGCGTGCCACCACGTCCGGCTAATTTTTTGTATTTTTAGTAGAGGCAGGGTTTCACCATGTTAGCCAGGATGGTCTCAATCTCCTGACCTCGTGATCCGCTCGCCCCAGCCTCCCAAAGAGCTGGGATTACTGGTGTGAGCCACCGCGCCTGGCCACAGATGCCCTATTCTTTCATCAAATCTGAAAACGAAATGAAAGGCCCTAAAGCAGCCATACCCCAAAAGCAGCATTCTGTACCTCTGCTTCATCTTCTGGCAATAACCTTAACAGGTTTCTCTAACCAGGCCCTGTCTCAATGCCTTTTTAAAGGTAGGTTTACCTAATCCCAAGTCAGAGTCAGTAGGTCAGCACTCTGACATATCAAATCCATCTCTGTCTATTACATACCTTGACCCATGCCATTACAGTCCATTGTTTCCAGGTTCACTTCTCACAATATATTAAGTACTTCTAGATGTATGGCCCAGGTTTCATAATGCCCATGTTTCCAGTTTTGCCCAGTGCAAGGCCAGGCTAAGAACAGATGCTTAAAGGCTTATTTGTTGCAGAGCAAAAGTGAGGCAGGTACAGAAACAGGGAAGGAAGTGTAAGGACAAGAATGTATCCTGCTTTACTCTCCCTAGAGGCCCTCACCCAGTGCATGCTGCCCTCTGGACCTAGACTCAGGCTGGGTTTCCCAAGCCTCCTCTCTTATTACCAAGTTCACAGCCCTCTCTACCTCCTCTGACTGTGCACAATACTAGTCCCTGGACCCTTTTCATCCCAGATGTTTGTTTCACCTCTGGATGTATTTGGAAACTCCTTGAGTATATGGCCTGTCTCTCTTCTTTTTTTTTTTTCTTTGAGATGGAGTCTTGCTCTGTCGCCAGGCTGCAGTGCAGTGGCGCGATCTCGGCTCACTGCAACCTCCACCTCCTGAGTGAAAGTGATTCTCCTGCCTCAGCCTCCTGAGTAGCTAGGATTACAGGCACCCGCCACCACGCCCAGCTAATTTTTTGTATTTTAGTAGAGACGGGGTTTCACCATGTTATCCAGGATGATCTCGATCTCCTGACCTCGTGATCCACCCGCCTCGGCCTCCCAAAGTGCTGGAATTACAGGCATGAGCCACCGCACCCGGCCAAATAAGACTTTTTTTTTTTTTTTTGAGACAGAGTCTTGCTCTGTCGCCCAGGCTGGAGTGAGGTGACGTGATCTCTGCTCATTGCAAGCTCCACTTCCCAGGTTCACGCCATTCTCCTGCCTCAGCCTCCCAAGTAGCTGGGACTACAGGCACCCGCCACCACACCTGGCTAATTTCTTGTATTTTTAGTAGAGATGGAGTTTCACCATGTTAGCCAGGGTGGTCTCGATCTCCTCACCTCATGATCCGCCTGCCTTGGCCTCCCAAAGTGCTGGGATTACAGGCATGAGCCACCACGCCCAGCCAAGTCTCTCTTCTTATAGCACAAAATACAATACCAGCCTCAAGGAATTATACCAGTAGCTATTTACAGAGTTAAAAAAAAAAAATCAACTTCCCTCAAGTTTTTAAATTGCTCATGTGTGAAAAGGTGAAAAGAATGTCTCACCAGATTGCTCCTCCCTCTTAGGTTATCCCTCTTTCTCTATTTTATCATTGGGTTCCCAGTGAATTTTCTATAAAGAATTCAAGCCAAATGGTTTAGCACCTATATTTGACCTATAATGTGTGATATTCAAGATATCATCACAGATAACAATTCATTCTTTATATCCCACACCCCTCAGACTATGGGAAATGACTCACCCATGCCAATCCTTAATCAAAGGCAAGAAAAGTCCCCTTGAACCAAAGCAGGACAATGCTGTATCCTCAACACCTTCATTGATGGGCCCTTGCCTAAGATCATGCTCAAACTCACATCTAAAACTGGAATGGGGCCAGGCACAGTGGCTCACGCCTGTAATCCCAACACTTAGGGAGGCTGAGGCGGGAGGACTGCTTGAGCCCAGGAGTTTGAGACCAGCGTGGGCAACACAGTGAGACTTTGTCTACAGAAAAAATAGAGAAATTAGCCAGGTGTGGTTGCTCATGCCTGCAGTCCCAGCTATTCAGCAGGCTGAGGTGGGAGAATCACTTGAGCCCAGGAGGTCGAGGCTACAGTGAGCCATGATTGTGCCACCATATTTCAGCCTCCTATACAACAGAGCGAGTCCCTGTCTCAAAAATAAAATAATAAAATAAATAAAATAAAATAAAATAAAATAAAATAAAATAAAACTGGAATGTGTCCATCTTTGTGAGCTGAAGTACCGGGAGAAGACTTCCAATCAGAAAAGAAAATTATAATTATCTACAACTGTGTTAAACCAATAGTTCTCAGCAAACTCAAATTATGTATGTTTGGCAGAGCACTATGGGTCATGCCTATAATCCCAAACTTTGGGAGGCCAAAGCAGGCAGATCACTTGAGCCCAGGGGTTCAAGACCAGCCTAGGCAACTTGGCAAAACCCTGTGTATACAAATAATAATAATACAAAAATTGGCCAGGCTAGCACGCATCTATAGCCCCAGCTACTTGGGAAGCTGAAGTGGAAGGATTGCTTGAGCCCGGGAAGTCAAGGCTGCAGTGAGCCGTGACTGCACCACTGCACTCCAGCCTAGATGACAGAGTGAGATACTGTCTCAAAAAAAAAAATTATGTTTATATTGAAATATAATTCACATGACATGTAATTAATCCTTTTAGATTTTATAATTCAGTGATTTTTAATATATCTATAAGGTTGTACCATCATCACCACAATCTAATTTTTCAGAATATTTTCATTACCCCAAAAAGAAACCCCACATCCATTAGCAGTAACTTCTCATTACCCTCTTCCCCCACACCCTGGCAACCACTAATCTACTTTCTGTCTCTATAGATTTGCCAATTCTGGACATTTTATGTAAATGGAATCATACAATATGTAGCCTTTTCACTTAGCATAATATTTTCAAGGTTTATCCATGTTGTGGCATCTATCAATACTTAACTCCATTTAATAGCTAAATAAGATTCCATTATACAAACATACCACTTTTTTTTTTTTTTTTTTTTTGAGATAGGGTCTGGCTCTGTCGCCCACAGTGGAGTGCAGTGGCTCAGTCTCAGCTCACCACAACCTCCACCTCCCAGGCTTCTTGGGGACTGCTAATTATTACTCCCTTGGATTAGGTTCAGACACAGCAAGAAATAAGGCTGAACTGAGAGAAAGAGTGGTCTCCACATTCTACCTCCTGGAGGGCTAAACAGAACAGGCCCCAAGTTCCCAAGGCTATTCCCTTTTGCCAATTTACATGGAGAACCACTTGGGGCATGGGTTTTACTCTCAGCCTCTGGATCAGGACTGCATAAGTCAGTGTCCCAGGCAAGCTGGCATGACAGCTCCCAGCAGAAACCAATTCCTTTTGTCTTCAAAGTGCTGAAAACATCTGGCTGGCTCCCACACTGCTCACTCATCCTCTCAACTTGGGAAAGGGAAAGCCAAACATCATGCTGTTCACCATATAACAAAGCACTTTCAATGTCCATTAACTCACTGAATCCTTACAACACTCCCACAATACCAGGGCAGGGACTCTTGCACCCATTTTATAGACAAAGAAACTCCAACCTTGAAATGTTAAGTAATTTTGCTAAGTAACAAAGCACAGAGACAGAAGAAGAACCCAAGACTTCTGATTCCTGATCTAGACCCTTGTGAGTTGATTTTAAGGGCCATCCAATGAGAGGCCTTCCCCACTCCTCTACCTAAAATAGCACCCCCATCACTCTCTAATCCTTTGCCCTGCTTACTTTGTTTTTTAGCACTTATGATTACCAAGCATTATATTACTTATCTCCTTGTTTATTGCCTATCTTCCTACCTGAATATAAAACAATAGGGACTATTATTCTTTACTGCATACCAAGCAGAGTTTCTGGCACACAGTAGGGTCTTAAATATTTATTATATGAATACATCTAGTACAGCCCACAACTGATCCCTCCTACAGTGATGGTGTCTGGTGTCATTACCATCAGTAAGTCTTCAGTCTATACTCAAGTTTCATTCAGCATTTATTAACATCACTAAATGCCAGTTCATATGCTAAATGCTAAAGACAGAAATGAATCAAATATAATCCCTGACTCTAGAAAATATAACTTAGTGGTTTGAAGCAGACAATAAAAAAGTGTCCCATTGGCTGGGTGTGGTGCCTCATGCCTGTAATCTCAACACTTTGGGAGGCTGAGGCAGGTGAATCACCTGAGGTCAGGAGTTCAAGACCAGCCTGACCAACATGGTAAAACCCCATCCTTATTAAAAATACAAAATTAGCTGCGTGTGGTGGCGCATGCCTGTAAACCCAGCTACTCAGGAGGCTGAGGCAGGAGAACTGCTTGAACAAGAGGCAGAGGTTGCGGTGAGCCACGATCGTGCCATTGCACTCCAGCCTGGGCAACAAGAGTGAAACTCTGTCTCAAAAAACAAAAACACTGCCGGGCGCGGTGGCTCAAGCCTGTAATCCCAGCACTTTGGGAGGCCGAGGCGGGTGGATCACAAGGTCAGGAGATCGAGACCATCCTGGGTAACACGGTGAAACCCCGTCTCTACTAAAAATACAAAAAATTAGCCGGGCGTGTTGGCGGGCGCCTGTAGTCCCAGCTACTCGGGAGGCTGAGGCAGGAGAATGGCGTGAACCTGGGAGGCGGAGCTTGCAGTGAGCCGAGATCGCACCACTGCACTCCAGCCTGGGGGACAGAGAAAGACTCCGTCTCAAAAAAAAAAAAACAAACACACAAAAAAATGGTGCCCCATTATAGAGATGTTCATAGAAGGGAGCACCTAACTAGTAGAAGAAGGAGGAGAAACGGATTAAGAGAGCTTCTTAGAGGAAGTGACATTTGAGCTGAGTCTTGAGGAACAATTATAATTTCAACCACCAGAGAAAAGAAGGATATTCTAGACAAAGAGAAAAGCATGAGCACAGGCTAAGAGACATGAAAGAGCTAGGTATATTTAAAGGCTAGTGGGTGATTTTTAAGTCAAGAAAGATTTGCCCCAAAATGATGTTTTTAAAAAAGATAAATGTCTAGTATCCAGAATATATAAAGAACTCTTACAATAACAAAAAAACAAACAACTTAGTTTTAAAAAATAGACAAAGAACTTAGACATTTCTCCAAAGAAGATATACAACTAACCAACAAGTACATGAAAAGATGATCAATATCATTAGTCATTAGAGAAATGCATGTCAAAACCACAGTGAGGTACTATTTCATAACCACAATGAGGCACTATTTCATATCCACAAGAATGGTTATAATAAAAAAAATAACAAACTTTGGTGAAGATGTAGAGAAACTAGAACTCTAGTCCATTGCTGGTACAAGTAAAAAGTGGTTCAGCTGCTGTGAAAAAGTTTGTTGGTTCCTCAAAAACTAAACAGAATTACCATATAACCTAGCAATTCCACTCCTAGGTATGTACCCAAAAGAACTGGAAACAGGTACTCAAACAGGTACATGTACACACATATTCTTTTTTCTTTTTAAGTTCCGGGGTACATATGCAGGATATGTAGGTTTGGTACATAGGTAAACCGTGCACACAAATTCTTAACAGCACTATCCACAAGAGCCAAAAGGTAGAAACAGCCTCCCTTCCTTCCTTCCTCCCTTCCTTCCTTCCTCCCTCCCTCCCCCCCTCCCTCCTTTCTTTCTTTCCTTTCCCTCTGTGGCCCGGGCTGCAATCTCCTCGTCTCGCTGCTGCCCCGCGCCGCGGACTGCCTGGGACTACCGGCGCGCGCCACCGCTGCCTGTTTTTTCTCCCTTGGCTGCCAGCACGCGTTCGCCATCTTGGCCACGCTGGTCGCCAGCTCCTGACCCCGAACGCTCTGCCCGCCTCGGCCTCCCAAGGTGCTGGGACTGCAGACGGAGTCTCGCTCACCCGGTGCTCGGTGTTGCCCGGGCTGGAGTGCGGTGGCGTGGTCTGGGCTGGCGGCAGCCTCCGCCTCCCAGCCGCCTGCCTTGGCCTACCAAGGTGCTGGGATTGCAGCCCCTGCCCGGCTGCCGCCCCGTCTGGGA
>NW_026652286.1:43649863-43679251 GCF_009828535.3 Hylobates moloch
CACCCATCGTCTGGGAAGTGAGGAGCCCCTCTGCCCGGCCGCCCATCGTCTGGGAAGTGAGGAGCGCCTCTGCCCAGCCACCTATCGTCTGGGAAGAAGTGAGGAGCGTCTCTGCCTGGCCGCCCCATCTGGGAAGTGAGGAGCGCCTCTGCCCGGCCGCCCCGTGTCTGGGAAGAAGTGAGGAGCGCCTCTGCCCGGCCGCTCCGTCTCGGAGGTCTACCACGGAGGCCAGAAGCAATGTGGGGGCTGGACGTGGTGGCTCACGCCTGTGGTCCCGGCACTCTGGGGGGCGAGGCGGGTTGATCACTTCGGGCTAGGAGTTTGAGACCAGTCTGGCCAACATGGCGAAACATGAAAAATACAACAGACAAACCAACCAACCAACTCAGTGACAACAAAACAGGTCTACCCTGGAGTCATACTCTAATTTTTTCTATTTTCCTCCCTTTCTGATCCTTTATCCCACTTTCTTTTTCTTCCTCTTCCTTCTCCCTCTTCTTTGTCAAATAGAGGATTGAGTTATTATCACTGATCCATATAAAGTCCCTCTCTCATTTATTTTAACTCCCACCCCCCATTTCTATTCCCCGACTTCCCATGTGCAACCTTCCTAATATGTTTGATACGCATCTTTTTGTTTGTATGTATTTTTAGAAAATGTTTATTGTTTTTGTGTGCAAAAAAAAATTAATAAAAAAAAAGAAAAAAAAAAAGGTAGAAACAGCCCAAATGCCCATGTGTGGATGAACAGATAAACAAATTATTGTATAAACATACAATGAAATATTACACAGCCATAAAAAGGAATGAAGTGGCTGGGCATGGTGGCTCACGCCTGTAATCCCAGTACTTTGGGAGGCCGAGGTAGGTGAATCACCTGAGGTCGGGAGTTCAAGACCAGCCTGGCCAACATGGAGAAACCCCATCTCTACTAAAACTGCAAAATTAGCCAGGCATGGTGGCGCATGCCTGTAATCCCAGCTACTCGGGAGGCTGAGGTAGGAGACTCATTTGAACCCAGGAGGCGAAGGTTGCGGTGAGCCAAGATCGCACCATTGCACTCCAGCCTGGGCAACAAGAGCGAAACTCTGTCTCAAAATAAAAAAAAAAAAGGAATTAAGCGCTGATACATGCTACAATATGGATGAACCTCTAAAACTTATTTTCCCTTATGCTAAGTGAAAGAAGACAGACACAATACATCATATGACCCCATTATAATCATATGATCAAGGTCAGGCGCCGTGGCTCACATCTGTAATCCCAGCACTTTGGGAGGCTAACGCAGGTGGATCACCTGAGGTCAGGAGTTCAAGACCAGCTTGGCCAACATGGCGAAACCCCGTCTCTAGTAAAAATACAAAAATTAGCCAGGTGTGGTGGCACAAGCCTGCAATCCCAGCTACAGGCAGGAGAATCACTTCAACCCAGGAGTCGGAGGCTGCAGTGAGCAGAAAGCACACCACTGCACTCCAGCCTGGGCTACAGAGCGAGACCATCTCAAAAAAATGAATAAATAAAAATAAAATAATCAGCCGGGCACAGTGGCTCACACCTGTAATCCCAGCACTTTGGGAGGCTGAGATGGGCAGCTCACAAGGTCAGGAGATCGAGACCATCCTGGCTAACAGGGTGAAACTCTGTCTCCACTAAAAATACAAAAAAATTAGCCAGGTGCTGTGGCGGGCACCTGTAGTCCCAGCTACTCGGGAGGCTGAGGCAGGAGAATGGCGTGAACCCGGGAGGCAGAGCTTGCAGTGAGCCGAGATCGCGCCACTGCACTCCAGCCTGGGCGACAGGGCGAGACTCCGTCTCGAAAAAATAAGTAAAATAAAATAAAATAATCATGTGATCAATAGATCACATGATTCCATTTATGTGAAATATCCAGAATAGGTAAATCTATACAGACAAAACACAGATACACAGATTGATGGCTGCCAGGGGAAAGGGAGAGGGGGGAATTAGGAACAACTGCTTAACAGGTATGGATTTCCTTAGGGTTGATGAAATAGTTTTGAACTACATTTGTGATAGTACTAAATACCACTGAATTGCACACTTTAAAATGATTAATTTTAAAGTTATGTGATTTTCCTTTTTTTTTTTAAATAAACGATCTACATCACCATACTCTAAAAGGAAAAACTCAAAAGTCACTGTTTTCTCATCCAGCTGCCCCTTCCTGCCTCTTCAGGAAGCCTGCTCTCCCATCCTGCAGCCATCCAAACCTGCCATTTTAGCAATGAGTTATGCTCCACTGGTCAGATTTTCTAGTCATTTCCTGTGTGTCAGGCAGTCTAAAGTCCCTAGTGAGAAAGCAAGCTCCCTTTTAAATAGGATGTATTGGTCCATGTATCTCATCCTCTTTCCAGACAGACCAGGTCATGGTTGAGGAGTAAGGGAAAGGGACTGACTGACCTCTTTTGAAGCAGCAATTTGGAGTGGTGCTAGCAGAGAGCTAGAGGCTGGGTGACCAGGGAGGCCAGAGATATAACCATCGCACAATGGTCTGAATATGATTTATTTTTCTTTTGGGGAGGGGCAGGGGTTTAGGAAGAGTAGGGAAGTATTTAACAAACAGCTTTGGAGCAACATCTGGTTTCAGAAATAACTAAAATCTCTCAATAACAACTGTGTTCTTGACTTTCCAGAACCAACAATTCTAATGCCAAAGTTCTTCAGAAAAACAAGAAAGATTTTACTCCCAAAGTTTGACACTGAAACCATCCCCTAGCTGTCCACAAACTATTTTCATTGCCCTGAGAAGACACTGGAAACTTGGAGACTGGAGACTTTGGGAACAGCATTCAAGCTCATCCCCTATCAGCCAATAGTTTCCAAGGTAGTCATCACTAATGCTTGGAAATTAAGACACAAGAAGTAACCTGCAAGGGTCACAGGTGTTAGCAGGCTTCTAATGCCCTTCAGGCACCTTAAACTTAAAGTAGTATTGGCAATAAAAGCCAACAACAAATACTGTTTTTACAGGCCATTATGTGGCCCTTAAATACATTCTCTCAGTAGCCCTAAGGCTCAGAGAGATTAATGATTTACTAAGGGTCATGAGGCCAAAAAACTACAGCAAAGACAGATTTCAAACTCTGGCCTGAACTGCTTGCAAAGCTCATGCCATTGCCACAACACAAAAGTGCCCAGCACCACACATCCTGTCCTGCTTCCTGGATCTCCATGAGAGTGTGTTCTGACCATTCATAATAATCTAATGCTTCTTAGTTCAACATTAATCCTAATAGCCACAGAAAGAGAACTCTCTTGGCAATAGCAACCCAGAACACTGATGCCACTGAGAAGTACCTAAGATTGCTATCTGGGCTACTTTACCATTCACTGGGTTACCAACCAAACCTAAAAACCCACAAGGTAGACGTTCTGCCTTGAGTGACCCTTGAAGGCAAGAGGGGAAATGGTAGGGAAAAAAACAAATGTAGAAGAGACTGCAGATAAAATTCTAAGCCAGAAATTAGTAAACCTGAGATATAGTTTCTGTTCTGCCCCTAATTACATATATGACATTGGGAAGTCACCTGCCCTCTTTGAATTTGTTTACTATAATATGGAGATAACAATCCCCTCCTGTCCCACCTCACAGAGCAGCTGTGGGCATGATAAGCAAAAAGACAGGTCTTAAACAGGGGAGTGATTTGTAAAGTGCAGAGCACAAACCAATCTGGGGAGTTATTATAATATGACTACCATCGGTTGGCTGGGGAGAAGATTAATGTCCACGAAACCAACAGAAAGTGAAACAGTAGATAATTAGGTGACAAATTATATGGTACAGACTAAGAAGATTATAATCTAGAAAGGGAAGTCCCTGGAATAAGTCAGAAAAACTACAGAGAAAAGAATGAACAGGATTGGAGGGTTTTGGAAAGCCACAGCCGGAGGAAAATGTATAGCTAGGGAAAAGAGGTATGAAGGGCCGGGTGCGATGGCTCATGCCTATAATCCCAGCACTTTGGGAGGCTGAGGCGTGTGGATCACCTGAGGTCAGGAGTTCGAGACCAGCCTGGCCAACATGGTGAAACTCCGCCTCTACTAAAAATACAAAAATTATCTGGGTGTGGCGGTGTGCACCTGTAGTCCCAGCTACTCGGGAGGCTGAGGCAGGAGAATCGCTTGAACCCGGGAGGCGGAGGTTGCAGTGAGCCAAGATCACGCCACTGCACTCCAGCCTGGGTGACAGGGCGAGACTCCGCCTCAAAAAAAAAGAGGTATGAAGAAGAGGAAAGCAACAGTACTAGAGGAGATGCTGTGTGTTGGGAAGTCAGGGAGGCCACAATGGGTAGGCAAGATAAGGCCAAACTGTCGGGGGAAGATAGGCAGCCAAATAGCTGGGGCAGGACACAGCTAGCAATAGGAACCCACTGCAGCTAACATGAGCTATGGGGAGGGCAGAGCTAGATTTTACAGCAAGCACTTATTGGGCACTAACAACATGGTAAGCACTGTCATAGGGAATGGTGACACAAAGATAGGTAAGACATAAGCCCTGCTCTCATGACTCTGCATTTGAATCCCAGCTCTTCCATTAGAGAAACATGGACATCAAGGGAACACATTCTGTAATGAGACAGACCTGGTTTCAAATCCCTGCACTGACACTGCCAGATGAGTGACCTTCCACAAGTAACCAAAGCTCTTTAATTCCCAGTTTCCTCATTTGCATTGAGGAAGTAATAATTTTCATAGGATTAAAAAAAAAGAAACTTCATATGTGCTTTTCAGGCACATGATAAATAATAACTTATTATCATTAACTAGCTTTGTGACCTTGGGTAAGTTGCTTAACCTCTCTGGGCCTCAGTTTCATCATATGTAAAACAAGACTAATTATAGCTACCTCACAAAGTTGTTGTGAAGATTAAAGAAAATTATTGGTGTAAAGCACCTAGCCTAGAGAAACAGCTCAGCAAAAGTTCCCTTTTCTTCCCTCTGTCTCTTCTTTCTTTAACCCTCCTCCTTTCCCTTCTCCCTAGCCCATATGTGAGATCTCCCCTACGGCAACGCTCAGCTCCCGAAGGAGGGCAATGAGGACATGGCCAAGACCGTTACTGATTCCACTCCTAGAGAGCACCAGGCCCATTTAACCCCAAACCAAGTCTAACTTACCAATGCTTGACCACTCCTATCCAGGAACATGTTCTTTATTCACTTCTCGCCTAGTGACTTCAATTCACAAGCAAGAAGTCATTTTTACCTGAAAGCCAAACAATTCCTCCCTGCTTACTCATTCTCCCAAGAAACTAACTAGAAGAGAAAGCATCAGTGTCTAAAATGCTGATCAGAGAGAGGAGACTGGTATTCCCAGTGCTTTAGAATGACAGGATAAAAGGAGAGGTCCTGGGCACCCTTGCTGGGAGACAGATAAATCCTACTGGCCCTTGTGCATACATGACAAGGGCAGGCAAACCTGCTGCAACTCCCAACAGTTCTGGGAATGCCTGAGAACAAGGCCCTCGGCCTGCTAGAGTTACTTAGGCATGAGGGAAAAATTAGGTATTCACTAGTAAAGGTCAACTTATAAATACCTGATTAACCCAAGCAAACACACTCTGCTCTACCTTATGTGAGAATTTACAACTGATCTGGAACAGGAGTCAAGCTGAGTACACGTTTTCAAAGCTATAACTAACAATTATTGAGGTATTTGGCAGGGTGGGGATAGGGGATTGACGGCTGGCTACAAAAGCCCATGCAAATCAGCTAAGTCCAGAGTCTCCACTGGAAGCTGCTTCTTCTGGAACAACAACTTCTGAACAAACCTGCAGTGTAAATCTGACCTTGCTAGAAAGACAAGAGCCAGCCCTCCAATGAAGACCATGGGAAATGCAGAGAAGCAAGGCATACCAATTCCAAGATGCTTGCTTAATCCCAGGGAGTTCCTTTTGTGAGGAAATAATAATAATAATAATAATCTTGTTCTGTAGGAAGACACTATCAGATCAAGCCTGTGAAGCCATCGTCTAGACTCCCCCAGGTAGCTCTAACTACTTTTTCCCCTGCACTCCCATCACACTTTGCAAACCAGAAAGGGGAAATGAAAGAAACTATCTTTCCTTAAGCACTTACTGTAAGCCTTATAGAAAAGGTTTTAATATTTTTTTAAACAACCCTCCCAATAACCAGCTAATCCTAGTCCTATTTTATTTATAAATGAAGAAACTGAGCAACGCACTCAGGAAAGGGGCTGGGCAGAACCCAAATATGAACCTGGTCTGTCTGATTCCAAATCGTAACCTTTCTTTCAACAAATATTTGTTGAGAGCCTACTACATGCCAGGCACTACTCCTGGTGAATATATAACAGTGCATGAGACAGACAAGAACCCTATCTTTATGGGGTTTTCATTCTAAACCAAACTGCCTCCATATTTTACCACATCACATATTTAGTAGGTAAATATCAGTATTTCTTTATCTTCAACCAGGCAGGACTCAATAAATATGTATTGAAGGCCAGACCCAGTGGCCCATAATTCCATCACTTTGGGAGATGGAGGCGGGAGGATCACTTGAGCCCAGGAGTTCGAGACCAGCCTGGGCAACACAGTGAAACCCTGCCCCTACAAAAAATAAAAATAAAATCAGTCAGGTGTAGTGGCATGTGCCTGTAGTCCCAACTAATCAGGAGGCTGAAGCAGGAGGATTGCTTGAGCACAAGAGCTCAAGGTTGCAGTGAACCACGATCATACCATAGCACTCTAGCTGGGGTAACAGAGTGAGACCCTGTCTCCCAAAAACAAAAGAAATGAATGCAGTCCTTTCCCTCAACTCACAGGAATTCCTCTCAGCTGCTACCCAAACAGCATTCAACTGTTTATCCATTAATTTTGCATCCTTCTTCCTACCTAGGTCTGTTTATCCATTAATTTTGCATCCTTCTTCCTACCTAGGTCTAGCCATATCTTAAACCAAAAGCTTCCTTACAGTGCTAGTAAATTGGCTCCAGCCACCCACTAAGTATGATAATAATAGTATTTCATAGTTTACAAAAGATTTTCACATATATTATCTTACTTAACCCTCATAAAATTAAACAAGATAGGTATTATTCCCTTTAACACATAGGGGAATGGACAACCAGAAAGCTTAGTTTCACCACTGAGTAGAGGAACTGAGCCACAGCACAGTTCTTCCTAGTCCCAGAATGCAATATTTGCCCCTTCTCCTAAGAACATTTCATATCTATTCTCCATAGCAGAGAAACCAAAAGGAATGTTGTGTCCTTATTTAGTTCAATCCATTTGACTAAGCTATTTCAGGTTGCCTATGTTATCAAAACAATACAAAGCAAAAATGCATGTTTCATCCTATTGCAGTATTTATTTTTATTATTAATATTTTATGACTTCTTCCACTAAAGGTGTTTTAACTATATTTTGTTGTTGGTTTGATTTTTTTGTTGTTTTTAGGGTTTTTTTTTTTTTTTTGAGACAGGGTATCACTTTGTCACCCAGGCTGGAATGCAGTGGCATGATCTTGGCTCACTTTAGCCTCGGCCTCCCAGGCTCAAGCAATCCTCCTGCCTCTACCCCCAAGTAGCTGGGATTACAAGCACACACTACCACTCTTGGCTAATTTTTTTGTGTTTTTTGTAGAGACAGGGTTTCGCCGTGTTGCCCAGGCTGGTCTCAAGCTCCTGAGCTCAAGCGATCTGCCTGCCTCAGCCTCCCAAAGTGCTGGGATTACAGGCGTGAGCCACTGTGCCTGGCCTATATTTTGTTATGTTCCAATTTGCCATTTATTCCCAAAGGAACTTTTTATGTTAAACAGTAAGTATATACTATATGCATAGAAAAAGGTCTGAGATAGTTTTATAATTGTTTTCAAGTCAGTGAGAAAAATAATTCAACTTATAGGGATGCCTTTACATGTGTTTGCCTTTGCCAGGAAAGCCTTTATCCTGTGAAGTGACATACACTGGTAGGCAGAGGTTGCAGAAAGTATAAGCCCCAAATGCAAGGTTAATATCTTGGCATGCTCTTTGCAAAAACCCAACCAAACAAAATCCAAGCACCATGGTCAACAGGCATATTCCAGCAACCTAGGCCAAGCCGAGGGTCTGTCATATAACTCCAGTCCAGGGAGCATTAAGCCTAGCTCTGTAGGTTGCAAGCCAACTACAAGAAAAACACAAACAAACAAACAATAAAAGAAGAGGAAGGGGAGGAGAAAATAAAAATTAAAAAAAAAAAAAAGATACAAACTCTAAAGCCAGATGTCCAGGAAAATAACAGCACATTCTGGGCAAATCAGAAAGACACAGGGGGGCCTTATTTGAAAAACTAGCCAAGGCTTTGCCCAAAACCCTTACCCTTGCCAGTCTGTCATAACACCTGAAATTCCAGCACTATAACTTCATTCTATTCTTTAACAAATACACCCTGAGTACCAAATCTTGCAGGAGCAGGAATAGTCAGATGAGGGAGGTAGATTCATGCCTCAGTGACTTAAATATCAGACAGATTAGTGAGAGGCAGAGTAGTCTTAAAAAGCAGGGAAAGAAGTCATTCTGGCTAAAGGAACTGAAGAAGACTCTCTGGATATGAGAACTTAGTGGCTTAAAAGGATAAGAGGACATGAAATCATTTGTGCTACCTTAGGAAAGTAACCTGAAGCTAGGGAGAGACCTGGATTTGAATTCTGATTTAGTTGCTTACAGCCTGTAATGACAATCAAGCAAGTTATTTTCCTTTTCTGAATCTATTACTTCACCTGCAAAATGGGCATTATGAAGCATACCTCAAAAGATAGGTGTGTAAAACACTAGCCCTGATCTGGCAAATGGTGGGACTTAAATATCTTTTCCTTATCCCTTTTTCTGGTTAGAAGAGGAACACATACCAGAGAAGGATACTCCAGGACAATAGAAATGACTTGCCAGCTCACAGGGCAAGGCCATTTGAGGGCTATCAGAACAGACAATCCACCTGAAAAGACACCTTAAGAAGTGCAGCAAATCCAGGCCACATCCAAGTCCCAGACTAAATTTCTCCCCACCATAAAATGTTTGGCAGTCCATTTTGGACAAACATTACATCACTGTAGATTTAGTAGATTAGGAAATGGAAACCCACTCCTCAGCTCCCCAGGAAAAATAGCTCTGTGCCAACTTCTGGTACTCTAGGAGACCGGAGCAGGACCTAGTGCAAGGAAAGTAGTGAGTCCAACTGTCAACACATTTTAATTAGTCCAACCTTAAAAGACTATAACCACATGAGATTAAAAGGAGCCCCCAGGGAAAGCCTCTGCCCTTCACACAGTTCAGCCAATTAGATATGCTCAAGTGCCCTAATTTTCATCACTGAATTCTTTGGGGAATCAGGCCTCACCAAGCTCTGACTTCTGGCTAAGAGAACAAGCATACGCTCAGCTCAGGAGGAGCAGTTAGGTGTCAGCTATAACAGAAGCAGCATGAGTATGCCTGGAGGCCCTAACACCCTTTCTGCGTAGGTAAACTGAGCTAATAGAACTGCCCTCTTGCCAGGCTCCACCCCTCACTCCAGAATACAATCCATTCCCCAGTGGCTATACCAAACCTAATCCATACTAAAAAGCTAGTTTTAGTCCTCAGTTCAGAGGTAATGTAAATACACGGCCAGACACAGTAGCTCACAGCTGTAATCCTAGCACTTTGGGAGGCCAAGGTGTGAGGATCACTTCAGGCCAGGAGCTCAAGACCAGCCTGGACAAATCCATCTCCACAAAAAAAAAAAAAAGTTTTTAATTTTTTTTTTTTTTTTTAATGGAGCTTTGCTCTTGTTGCCCAGGCTGGAGTGCAATGGTGCAATCTCAGCTCACCGCAACCTCCGCCTCCCAGGTTCAAGCGATTCTCCTGCCTCAGCCTCCCCAGTAGCTGGGATTACAGGCATGCATCACCACGCTCAGCTAATTTTTTTGTATTTTTAGTAAAGATGGGGTTTCTCCATGTTGGTCAGGCTGCTCTCGAACTCCCTACCTCAGGTGATCCACCCGCGTTGGCCTCTCAAAGCGCTGGGATTACAGACGTGAGCCACTGCACCCGGTCAAGTTTTTTAATTTTTAAAAATTAGTGGAGTGTGGTGGCACCTGTGTATAGTCCCAGCTTCGGAGGCTGAGGTAGGAGGATCACTTAAGCCCAGGAGTTGGAGGTTACAGTGAACTATGACCATGCCACTACACTCCTGCCTGGGCAACACAGTGAGACTCTGTCTCAAAAAAAAAAAAAAAAAAAAAGTGGGAGTAACATAAACACAGTAATACTTGTGCATTAAAGGGGAGTTTTCAGAAATGGAAGTGACTTTGAGACTCAAAAGAATTGAGCTATAATGGTAAACCAGATGGCAGATATGAAAATGGAGTTAAAGAGCCGGGCGCGGTGGCTCATGCCTGTAATCCTAGCACTTTGGGAGGCTGAGGTGGGAGGATCATGAGGTCAGGAGATAGAGACCATCCTGGCTAACACGGTGAAACCCCATCTCTACTAAAAATACAAAAAATTAGCCGGGCGTGGTGGCGGGCGCCTATAGTCTCAGCTACTCGGGAGGCTGAGGCAGGAGAATGGCGTGAACCCGGGAGCCGGAGCTTGCAGTGAGCCAAGATTGCACCACTGCACTCCAGCCTGGGCAACAGAGCAAGACTCTGTCTCAAAAAAAAAAAAAGAAAAGAAAATGGGGGTAAAGAGACTTGTTCAAGTTAATGACAACATATTGTACTCAAAAGCCAATGAACGTTTACATTTCCCAAGAGCTCAGACCCACTCCCTTGCAACTGGTGTAATGCCAGTGTAGCCACACTTCCCGTTGTCATTAAGAGTTAGAAAACAAGGCCGGGTGCAGTGGATCACGTCTGTAATCCCAGCACTTTGGGAGGCCAAGGCGGGCAGATCACCTGAGGTCAGGAGTTCAAGATGAGCCTGGCCAACATGGTGAAACCCTGTCTCTACTAAAAATACAAAACTTAGCCAGGCATGGTGGCACACGCCTATAGTCCCAGCTACTCGGGAGGCTGAGGTCCAGGAATCGCTTGAACCCAGGAGGCGGAGGTTGCAATGGGCCGAGATCACACCACTGCGCTTCAGCCTGGGCGACAGAGGTAGACGCTGTTTCAAAAAAAAGAGAGTTAGAAAACAAGATTATAAGGAAGAGTGAGAACCTAGGAGAACAGGGTACTAAAGAGAGAGGATAAACCAAAGAATTGCAAAGAATAGATCATCAGACAATTCAGAGGAGAAAAACCAATACAGTAATAATAAATTACTCAAATTTGTGTACGAATAAATGCCTATCACATTATTTCATAAGATCTGCACATATCAACCCTGTAAGATAGGTTCTGTTATCCCCACAATACCTGGGATGAGGAAATTTAAGCCCAGAAAAGTCAAGAGTATCAGAACCCAGGCTAAACTAAGCCTACCTAATTCTTAGTCTCATGGTCTTTTTATTAAACCAGATTTTCCATAAAGAAAGCTGTGAACACTCAAGAGAACCAACTTAGGAAGAGGGAAGAAAATGAAAAAAGTTTCAAGAAAACAATGGAAAGAAAAGGCATTAAGACAGAAGCTACAAAATAGTACGCAGTTAGTTGTTTTTTAAAATTAGAAAATCTTGTATTCCTCCTCCACTCACTCAGAGTATGTGACTAGATATTGGACAAAACAGCTAGTTTCAGGCCTGGCCCCATGACACAGAGCTGACATAACCACAGCCCTACTACCTAACAATACCCCTACTAGAGCAGCTTACTTCCCCTGAGGAGAACTTAGGAACTTGTGTACTAAACCAAAGAGATGACCAGATAAGGACTCCAAGCACTCTGATCAGCAAGTCCACCCTAGTTTCTCTGTCCCAAGCCAGGACTTACCCTAGTCTAGAGGAAGTTCCCACCAAGCATAGCCTAAATTCAGCTATCACTTTGCCTCCACTTTGAGCCCACATGAAGGTTGGCAGAAGACCCTGAGGGAAAGGGATATTAATCATCTTCTCTCTGGTCAAGAGTAGCTGATAGGAGGCCGGGCGTTGTGGCTCACGCCTGTAATCCCAACACTTTGGGAGGCCAAAGCAAGCAGATCATGAGGTCAAGAGATACCATCCTAGCTAACATGGTGAAACCCCATCTCTACTAAAAATACAAAAATTAGTTGGGAGTGGTGGCGGGCACCTGTAATCCCAGCTACTTGGGAGGCTGAGGTGGGAGAATCACTTGAACCCAGGAGGCAGAGGTTGCAGTGAGCCGAGATCGCATCACTGCACTCCAGCCTGGCGACACAGCAAGACTCCATCTCAAAAAAAAAAAAAAGAGTAGCTGATCGGACATGGTCACTCAGTGTTCTGTCAGCCACTCCATATCCCACTAGAAAATCGGAGCTGTAGCCAGGCGCAGTGGCTGATGCCTATAATCCCAGCACTTTGGGAGGCTGAGGTGGGTGGATTGCTTGAGCTCAGGAGTTCCAGACCAGCCTGGGCAACATGGTGAGACCCTCATCTCTACAAAAAATATAAAAACTAGCTAGGCATGGTGGTACACACCTGTAGTACCAGCTACTTGTTGGGCCGAGATGGGAGGATCGCCTGAGCCCGGGAGGTGGAGGCTGTAGTGGGCTGTGATGGTGCCACTGCACTCCAGTGTGGGCGACAGAATGAGACCCTGTCTCAGAACAAAACCAAAAAAAAGTAAAAAGAGTATTATAGAAAGCATCTTTACTTCCAATGCCTCCATGAGGTAAAAATTAATATTCCCTTTTTTGCAAATGTGGACAAAAGGGAATATAAGGCTCAGAGAGGAAAAGCAATCTTGTTAAGATCTCACAAACAGAAAAATGGCAAGATCTGGAATTGAAGTCAGGTTTGTCTGTCTCCAAGACTCTCTCTGATTTTCCTAGAGTCAAGGCTCAGCTTTGTTAGGAAGTTTAGTAGCTAAAAAGCAAACAGACTTGGGTTCTCAGACTTAGATTCCACCATGGAGTTACTGTATGACTTTAGGCAAATCATTTCATTTCTTTGGACCCCAGAAAACTCATCTGTAAAATGTAGCAATGTGAAATAAGCGTAGAAAGAATTATTTGGTTCCTGAAGTCCTGTGGAGCGTAGCCCCTTGCCCAGCACTTCAAGTAAGTTCAGCTACTCCACCACTAATCATCCCTTAGCACCGACTCTCCTTCTGACTGCCATATATTTTCTGTTAATGGCACCACCAGTCTCTTCATGACCCACACTCAAAACACTGCTGTATCTTTGACTCTTTTTTTCTTTCCTTCCCTTCCTACATTTAAACTCTGAGTCCTGATTTTACCTCCACAATGTCTCATGCTCATGAACAGTTGCAAAGTCTCCTATCTAGGCTCATTGCCTCCAATCTCACCTTTACCAATGTACTGTGCATATTCTGTGAGATTAACCTTGCTACAGCAAAACTCAGGTCATGTCTCTCCTCTTGTCAAAACCTGCAAGGACTATTTATTCCCTATGGAATCAAGCAGCCTGACAATTTAGGCCCTCCTTGGTCTTTCCTTGATCTTTTTATGGTACTCTCCGGCACAGCTACCACTCTCCAGCCAATCTAAACTACTGCCCCCCAAAGACTCTTTACTTTTCCCCACTCCAGACCTTTACTCATAACATTTCCTATGACTGGAATACTTCCCTCAAATTCCCTTATATTTCTACCTGAAGTATCTGAAGACCCACTAAGCTGCTACCTCCTCTACAAAGCTTCTCTGATCTCCCTCAGCAGAGAGGATCACAACTGCCAACAAGACTATCAGTATCAATCACAGGGCACTGAACCAAGATTGCCTTGTACAATAAGCTATGAAGTGTGAGACCCGATGTGAGGATTAACTAAAATAATGCATGTGAAAGTACCTAGCCCAGTCCTGATGAAGAATAGGTACTCAGGCCAGGCGCGGTGGCTCACGCCTATAAACCTAGCACTTTGGGAGGTGGAGGCGGGCGGATCACGAGGTCAGGAGATCGAGACCATTCTGGCTAACACGGTGAAAACCCGTCTCTACTAAAAATACAAAAAAATTAACCAAGCATGGTGGCTGGCGCCTGTAGTCCCAGCTACTCAGGAGGCTGAGGCAGGAGAATGGCGTGAACCCAGGAGGCGGGGCTTGCAGTGAGCCAAGATAGCACCACTGCACTCCAGCCTGGGCGACAGAGCGAGACTCTGTCAAAAAAAAAAAAAAAGAAAAGAATAGGTACTCAATAAATAGAAGCTCTTATTATAATATAAAATGTGAGCATACATCTTAGTTCTCCTGCTATATTGAGTCCTTCTACTGAGCAGGGATTGCCTTATAACATATAATAAACATGCTAAATGTTGACTAAAGAGATAAAGAACACTACAAAGACACAGCCCCTAACACAAGGCTTAAATTCAGAACAGTTCAACCAAGGTGATAGTTTTGGAAAATATAAACTGAATATACATCACTCTGTAGCTAGGTACTACCTATTCAGAATTCATAAGTAAAATACAGCCTCTCTTTCCATCTCCCATCCCACCTCTAATCCTAGTTTCCCAGGCCACTTGGGTGATAGAATAAACTAACACCACTTAACAGTCCTATAAATTGTATAATTTTTAATCAAAATGCCTATCTCCACCTAAATTCTAAACTCAGATAGCTGTTTCTTCCCCCCCACCCCACCCCACACCAAGTTATTAAACAAACATAGAAACAATTTTGGTCTTGGGATCAGATAAAGCTAATTTCAAATCCTGGCTCCACCACCTTGGGAAAATGATCTTAAGTTCTCAGAGTTACGATTTCTTCATCAGTAAAATAAGAGCAATATCCACCTTTAAGGGTTGTTTTGCAGATGTAAAACACCTACAAAGGTGCTCAATAAATAGTAGCTGTTATCATCATTCTTACCATTGAAGTTATTTCAGTTGTCTTAATTACATATTTATCTCTTCAGAGATACGAAGTGTGAGTTCCAGTGACCTTTGCTCTTGTCAGCAAGTTTCTTAAAACAAGACCTCCACAAATTCGACCACCCACCAACAAATATACACACAGACACACACTGCTTTCTAACCTGTGTGTGTGTGTTACACCTGAAGGCCACCCATCTCCCCTGGCTGCTGTATTTCAGAAGCCAGCTCTGGGAACTTGGCAAGCACAGACACATTTGTTCGAACATACACTGTAGTGACGAGAGTTCTGAGAGCTTCCTGAGAGGCCTGAGATAACCCAGAGAGGCCAAACAGGAGCAGAGCTACTGAATCACACTGAGAAAATTAGAGGCACATGAGATTTGAAAGCCTGCCTGCTTGCCTGCCTGCCTGCCAGTGAGATTTCTGGTCATTACCTAGGCCAGAGATCAACACAAGGCAGCCAGGAGCTCTGTGTATATGGCCAACAGAGGAAAGGGTCAGATCAGCCCTCACTGGGCCGTGCTGACAGCACAGTTGCTTTTATTCTTTTGTCTCCTCCATCACGTCTCCCAAGAGGCCCCTCCCCAACGTCTTCAAGGAAAGCTGATGTGATGCCTGCTCAGGCTGGAGTTCTCAGCATCAGAGATAACATTTAAAAAGCCAGCAGGCCGGGCGCGTGGCTCACGCTTGTAATCCCAGCACTTTGGGAGGCCGAGGCGGGCGGATCACGAGGTCAGGAGATCGAGACCACGGTGAAACCCTTTCTCTACTAAAAATACAAAAAATTAGCCGGGCGTGGTGGCGGGCGCCTGTAGTCCCAGCTACTCGGAGAGGCTGAGGCAGGAGAATGGCGGGAACCCGGGAGGCGGAGCTTGCAGTGAGCCAAGATTGCGCCACTGCACTCCAGCCTGGGCGACAGAGCGAGACTCCGTCTCAAAAAAAATAATAATAAAATAAAAAGCCAGCAATATTCACAGGACTCTCCTATCTCTCTGCTGCACAACAAGCCCAGGACTGGGACCCATGAAAGGTTTCCTCCTCCGTTCCACAAGCTAGTCTCAGCAAAGTAGTGAAAGTTCATTCTGTTCATTCAGCTGCCTCAAATTTGACCTGAGGTAAACCCATGTGGGCCATGGAACCAAAGAGGGGGAGCAGGAAGACCCAAGGAGGCCTTGCCTACAGGTTTCATGTCCTCTTCAAGCACAGTTCTCCACTCCTACTGCAGCCACCTGCTCAGGGTAGTCATTGCTGTGGCAAACAAAAACTGCCAACAAAAGTCAATAGCCAAACCATCCCTCAGTATGACTGATAACTGTCACTGAGCACAGCTTCAGTAGGTGCTTAGTAAATAGGGATGAAGTACTAGGTCAGGCAGAAAAATAATCCCTACAGAACTCCTCAGAAAACTCACCATGTGAATTCTATCCCAATCCCAGGGCATGCTTGTCTAACAGTTTTATAGGAACTGATGTCAAGTACTTGGTATTCTCCCTCCCCACCTACTCAATCCAAAGATCAATTCATTGTTTTTCATTCATTTATTCAACAAATATCTATTGGGCACATACTCTCTGACCAGCACTCTCATAGGTACTGAGGATATGTACTACAGCCAACAAACCAGACATGGCTCTTGCCCTTAAGAGACAAGGAAATATGCAAAAAATAATAATAATAATAAATAAAACACAGTTTTAATTTCTTTTTTACTTTTCTTTCTTTCTTTACCCTCTCTTATGGTGCTTATAACTCCATTTTTCAAGTGAGGAAACTGTCGTTTGAGAGTTTGGATCATACTGTCATACTGTCAGCAAGAACTCAAACCAATGCCCAGTGCTCTTAGGTACTAGCTTGCTGTAAAAGACATTATCTTGAGAGGCCGAGGCAGGCGGATCGCAAGGTCAGGAGTTCAAGACCAGCCTGATCAACATGGTTAAAACCCCGTCTCTACTAAAAATACAAAAATTAGCTGGGCATGGTGGCACGCACCTGTAATCCCAGCTACTCAGGAGGCTGATGCAGGAGAATCACCGGAACCCAGGAGGCGGAAGTTGCAGTGAGCCAAGATTATGCCACTGCACTCCAGCCAGGGGACAGAGCAAGACTCTCAAAAAAAAAAAAAAAAAAAAAAGACATAGCAAGCTGCCTCTTGTTGTAAGTGGCATAAGCAGTGTGTGAAGTGCATAGAGAGCACTGCAGATAGTAAGTGCTACCAGAGTTTGTTCAGAGGTCAGCAGTATCTCACAGCTAGCATTAGTGTCAGGAAAGACTTCGTAGAGGACTGGAAGTAGGAATAAAGAAGGACAGGTAATAAAGAAAGACATTCTGAAGGAAGTTAAATGACATAAGTAGAAACAAAAGTGAAGCAGTATAAATAAAAGTTTGTTCTGCAGATCAGAACAAAGAGAAAAGCCCAGCTTGCCAAGAATGCAGCAAGGGGAACAGAGGGAGATGAAGTGAGTAAAGTGGTCTGGGGCTGGAACTCTGCATCAGGAAAGCAACCACCACCCATAGAGAAATTTTAGAACCCGCACCTTCTCTATTCCATGCTCCCCAGCAGAAAACAAACGTGTAAGTGCTGTTGGCTCATTTCCGGATTTTTCTTGCATGACTTCTCACACAAAAGAAAGCTGCTCCACTCTGATAAACATGACAGGACCACAGCCATCCCTCTTCAAGTCTCGCCTGCTCTAGCAAGTTGTGTCAACATAGGCAAACTTGTCAAATTCTCAGTGCCCAGAGAACTTCCCCTTGGCACTTTCCAGGTGGCCACGAGTAACCCCACAAAGTTTTTAATACATTTACCCTTCCTGTGGAGGCCCCAAATCCATAACGGAGCCAGCTGAACGGCTCAGTGGTGAGACGTACAACATAAGGCTCTGACCCGTCTCCTTCAGATGCCTATTCTGTACATCCCAGCAAACAGATTCCTCATTGCTCTGAACAGATATTGTCAAGAGAGTGGTATAGGGTGCATATATTAGGCACCATATGAAACAGATATTGCTGGGCTTCTTTTTCTGTGCCTAATATAAAAGCTCTCTAGCTGGATAGGTCCAAAAAAGCAGCACTTGACATTTGACTTTGTATATCCCTAATTCTACCCAGACCAGTTTCTATGAACATAATATAACATTGTGAACTGCTTCCTGGTTCTCCTCTGTATAGGTACCAGACCTCCTAACAACCCAAACAGGCTCCATTAGGGTAGACAGGCTCCACAACAGAGTGAGAACAACATATGAATGAGAATCAGAGAAAATTATATTCTAGCCCTGGCTTACCAAAACCTTGGGTAAGTTTGTTCTTCTGATACGTAAATAAGAAGTTTGGGAGAGATGGTCTCTAAAACCCCTTCCAAGGCCGGGAGTGGTGGCTCAAGCCTGTAATCCCAGCACTTTGGGAGGCTGAGGCGGGCAGATCACGAGGTCAGGAGATCGAGACCATCCTGGGTAACACGGTGAAACCCCGTCTCTACTAAAAATACAAAAAATTAGCCGGGTGTGTTGGCGAGCGCCTGTAGTCCCAGCTACTCAGGAGGCTGAGGCAGGAGAATGGCGTGAACCCGGGAGGCGGAGCTTGCAGTGAGCGGAGATCGCGCCACTGCACTCCAGCCTGGGGGACAGAGAAAGACTCCGTCTCAAAAAAAAAAAATAAATAAATAAATAAATAAATAAATAAATAAATAAATAAAAATAAAACCCCTTCCAGCTTTCACATACTAGGATTTCAGTCCTAGCACCTAACACCAATGGCCAAAAAGTCAGAATAAAGTTTTTCATCTGTCATTGTGAGTCCCAATTCAATGCCATCTACAAATATAACTCTCAGAAGCCAAGTTGGAGTAGTAAAGGCTCCAAAGTCAGTGGCTGTACAATGGGCTCCAGAATAAAAGGTATCAAACAAAAAAAGTTGGGAGGCAGGACTACAGCCTAGGATAAAAAGCTAGTTTCTAATTGGAGCCCAGGAGTCTAGGGAGAAGGAAAAAAGGATAGGTCATGTCAAAGCAATGAAGTAATGCATGAACCAAGAGACACAATATAAAAGGGAGTATAAAAAGACTCCACAAGACTCTAGGTCGTAAGCACAGGAAGTCAAAGAAAAACTAAAAGGCCACAGAACCTAGAAGCGATTGTTCCCCAGAGCATGGCCCTTGGGCAATGTCAGAGGCATCCTTTAAGATGATCCCTAGCGGTCCTTGCCCTCCTAGTGTTCATGCCCTTATGTAATTCCCTCACCTTTAGGATGGGCTGGACTTACTAACAAACACAATATAGAAGAAGTGATGGCCTATCAGTTCCAAGATTAGATGATAAAAAGATGGAGGTATCCATCTTAGGCACTCTTTCTTGCGCTCTCTTGGACCACTTGTTCTAGGGGAAACCAATCATCATGTCCAGTATAGCCCAGTGTAGAGGCCCATATGGCAAGGAACAAAGGCCTGCCAACAACCATGTAAATCAGCTTAAAAGCAAACACTCTCCCCCCAAATAGAGTCTTCAGCCCCAGCCAACAGTTTGACTGCAATCTCATGAGAGACTCTGAGCCAGAGGTACCCAGTCAAGCTATATCCAGACTCCTGATGCACAGAATCTATGAGATAATAAATGCTCATTATTTTAACCCTCTCTGTTTTGGCATAATTTGTTATACACCAATAAGTAACCAATACAGTGGGGACCAGGCCCATTTGCTCAGCCATTTCAAGACTGCAGGTGAAGCTAGGGAGGTGGTTATACTCAATAAGAGAGTACAGCTGGAGCTAAGGTCAAATATTAGCACCCAGACTTTATTAACAGTCTCCCCATGGCCTACAGTAAGCCTTGAATAAAAGCCTAGTTTGGCCACACCAGAGTTATGCATGATGGCTGGGTATAGCTGAAGTTAAGACAATGAAACTACAGTAGTCCTCCTTTATTCTCAGGGGATACATGCTAAGACTCCCAGTGGATAGCACCAAACCTATACCTACTATGTGTTTTCCTACACATACATACCTATGATAAAGTTTAACTTATAAATTAGTAAGATATTAACAACAATAACTATTAATACAAAGTAGAATAATTGTAACGATATGTCAGTAATCACTCTTGCACTTTGGGGCCATTATGAAGTAAAATAAGGATTACTTGAACACAAGCACTGCGACACCAAGACAGTTGATCTGATCCCTAAGATGGCTACTAAGTGACTAAAGCACAGGTAGCCTATGGTACATGAATACGCTGGACAAAGGGGTTGATTAACATCCTGGGCAGGACGGAGTAGGACAGCATGAGATTTCATCATGCTACTCAGAATGGTGTGTAATTTAAAACTTATGAATTATTTCTGGAATTTTCCACTTAATATTTTCAGATTTGGCTGGGCACAGTGGCTCATGCCTGTAATCCCAGCACTTTGGGAAGCTAAGCTGGGAAGATCCCTTCAGTCCAACAGTTCAAGACCAGCCTGGGCAACATGGAAAAACCTCATCTCTTCAAAAAAACTGAAAAAGTAGCCAGGCATGGTGGCACATGCCTGCAGTCCCAGCTACTTGGGAGGCTGAGGTGGGAGGATCACCTGAGCCCAGGAAGGTCGAGGCAACAGTGAGCCATGATCACACCACTGCAATCCAGCCTAGGTGACAGAGTGAGACCCTGTCTCAAATACATACACACACACACAGACACACACACGCATTGTCTCAAATATATACGTGTGTGGCCAGGCGTGGTGGCTCACGCCTGTAATCCCAGCACTTTGGGAGGCCGAGGCAGGTGGATTATCTGAGGTCAGGAGTTCAGGACCAGCCTGGCCAACATGGTGAAACTCTCTTTCTACTAACAAATACAAAAATTAGCCAGGCGTGGTGGTGGGCGCCTGTAATCCCAGCTACTCAGGAGGCTGAGACAGAAGAATTGCTTAAACCCAGAAGGTGGAGTTTGCAGTGAGCCGAGATGGCGCCATTGCACTCCAGTCTGGGCGACAAAAGTGAAACTCTACCTCAAAAAATATATATATGTGTGTGTGTGTGTGTGTGTGTGTGTGTGTGTGTGTGTGTGTGTGTGTACTTATAAATATATATGTATAAGTATGTATCTTATACACACATATATACTTTTTTTACCCCCAGACCTCAGTTGACCTCAGGTAACTGAAACCACAGATAAGAGGGGACTACTTGGCTGGGCACGGTGGCTCACATCTGTGATCCCAGCACTTTGGGAGGCCGAGGCGGACAGATCACAAGGTCAGGAGATCGAGACCATCCTGGCTAACACAGTGAAACCCTGCCTCTACTAAAAATACAAAAAATTAGCCGGGTGTGATGGCCAATATGCAGTACTTAAAGGAACCTGCTCGGTCATTCTGATGCATATGCAACTCTGGAGTACAGAAGAGGTAGCACCTCCTGGGATAACCCTTGGTGAGTGAAGGTGAGGTGGTGGATAAATACTCCCCTCCTCTATCACCTGTAGAATGCAATTATTTTTTTTAATTTTATTATTATTATACTTTAAGTTTTAGGGTACATGTGTGCAATGTGCTGGTTTGCTACATATGTACCCCTCCCCCCACCCCACAATAGTCCCTGGAGTGTGATGTTCCCCTTCCTGTGTCCATGTGTTCTCATTGTTTAATTCCCACCTATGAGTGCGAACATGCGGTGTTTGGTTTTTTGTCCTTGCGATAGTTTGCTGAGAATGATGGTTTCCAGTTTCATCCATGTCCCAACAAAGGACATGAACTCATCATTTTTATGGCTGCATAGTATTCTATTGTGTATAGGTGCCACATTTTCTTAATCCAGTCTATCGTTGTTGGACATTTGGGTTGGTTCCAAGTCTTTGCTATTGTGAATAGTGCCACAATAAACATACGTGTGCATGTGTCTTTATAGCAGCATGATTTATAGAGCTCACATCGCCAAGTCAATCCTAAGCCAAAAGAACAAAGCCAGAGGCATCACGCTACCTGACTTCAAACTATACTACAACGCTACAGTAACCAAAACAGCATGGTACTGGTACCACAACAGAGATAGAGATCAATGGAACAGAACAGAGCCCTCAGAAATAATGCCGCATATCTACAACCATCTGATCTTTGACAAACCTGACAAAAACAAGCAATGGGGAAAGGATTCCCTATTTAATAAATGGTGCTGGGAAAACTGGCTAGCCATATGTAGAAAGATGAAACTGGATCCCTTCCTTACACCTTATACCAAAATTAATTCAAGATGGATTAAAGACTTACATGGTAGACCTAAAACCATAAAAACCCTAGAAGAAAACCTAGGCAATACCATTCAGGACACAGGCATGGGCAAGGACTTCATGTCTAAAACACCAAAAGCAATGGCAACAAAAGCCAAATTTGACAAATGGGATCTAATTAAACTAAAGAGCTTCTGTACAGTAAAAGAAACTACCATCAGAGTGAACAGGCAACCTACAAAATGGGAGAAAATTTTCGCAACCTACTCATCTGACAAAGGGCTAATATCCAGAATCTACAATGAACTCAAACAAATTTGCAAGGAAAAAACAAACAACCCTGTCAAAAAGTGGGCAAAGGATATGAACAGACACTTCTCAAAAGAAGAAATTTATGCAGCCAAAAAACACATGAAAAAATGCTCATCATCACTGGCCATCAGAGAAATGCAAATCAAAAACCACAATGAGACACCATCTCACACCAGTTAGAATGGCGATCATTAAAAAGTCAGGAAACAACAGGTGCTGGAGAGGATGTGGAGAAATAGGAACGCTTTTACACTGTTGGTGGGACTGTAAACTAGTTCAACCATTGTGGAAGTCAGTGTGGCGATTCCTCAGGGATCTAGAAATAGAAATACCATTTGACCCAGCCATCCCATTACTGGGTATATACCCAGAGGATTATAAATCATGCTGCTGTAGAATGCAATTCTACACAGCATTCTACAAGGCTTCTCAGAGGGTCTCTAAATGACACTGAGCCTCAGATGCTCACAGTGGTGTTAGCTCCATAGTACACCTGTCCATTCCCTGTTTCATTCTTCACAACTCCCACCCCTCATTTCTTGAAGTCACTTCTCTGAAATAAACTCTCTGCAAGTTCCTATCCTAGGTCTTACTTTTTAGGGGGAATTTAGGGTAAGACAAGGTCTTGGGATTGTTTCCTGCTTTTAGTCCACAATTTTTTTCAAAGTCATTTGAGGGTATTCAATGTATTATTATTTATACTTTGTTGTATATCTTAATATTTCATGTTTTTTTAACAACAGTAACAATAACATCAACAACAAAGCTCTGGAGGCCCAATTTGGTCTCTTTTTTTCTCCCTAAAAGCCTGACAACAACCAGACCTGCTGAGTTTCCTAAAGAATCATTTCCCACAGCATGCCCACAAAGCCACTCAGCAATGTATATCAAAGGCTACCCAGCAGGAAATCAGAGGGGCCCCTTAGGGCTGAAACCCAAGTCCTGTAGAGACCTAGGAAACTACTCCCCTCCACAAGATCTCATCACTTCCTTGCCAAAGAGCTGTTCTTAACATGAAGGCCCCATATCCCTAAGGGGCCCATATGGGCCCCTTAGGGATATGGGGCCTTCATAATTCAGGAGGCCTGTGAATTTGGATGGGAATGAAATTACATCTTTGTTTTCAATATTCCCTTACTGAAAGTTAGCATTTCCTTCAATTACATATAGAGCAACCAACCACAATAATATTAGCAATACCTGTGATTTTGTCATCAATAGAAATCAACAGATGTTTTCACATCACATTACATTGCTACAGATATCTCAAAGTATTATTTACACTCATCATTACTTCTAAATTATGGTAAAAAAAATAGAGGCCAGGCGCAGTGGCTCACGCCTGTAATCCCAGCACTTTGGGAGGCCGAGGTGGGCAGATCACGAGGTCAGGAGATCAAGACCATCCTGGCTAACAAGGTGAAACCCTGTCTCTATTAAAAATACAAAACAATTAGCCAGGCGTGGTGGCGGGCGCCTGTAGTCCCAGCTACTTGGGAGGCTGAGGCAGGAGAATGGCATGAACCTGGGAGGTGGAGCTTGCAGTGAGCTGAGATCGGGCCACTGCACTCCAGCCTGGGCAACAGAGCGAGACTCCGTCTCAAAAAAAAAAAAAAAAAAAAAAAAAAAAAAAATAGAACCACTACTAGATCACACATGACGCAATCTTCCTACCATGGGCGCTCATGTGACGTAGCTAACCAACAATGAAGCAACTCTGCCTAATTATCATCCAGCTACCAAACAGTGAAACCAGATATTTACAATGCCCCCTTTCCTCCAACCTCCCCAAGTCAGACTACTCTCTCCTGTTCTCTTCTGCCTCCACCCAACCCCTCCTTTCCAGGAAGCCCTCTGCAGCCACCTAGTCTAGCCCAGCCCACACAGATCTCTTTTAACCCTTAGCCTACAATGTCTATACTGCCTGATTTTGCACATCATTAAGCCTGTATATTATGTTGTATTTAATATTCCCTAAATATATGTGACCCTACAAAAGCACAGACTTCTTCAGTAGCCCTAAATTCCTTCCATAGTGAAAAGCAAGCAGTGAGCACCCATTATTTTGACTTATAAATTGAAAAACTGATTTAAGTTAAGGTCCCTGATTCAAATTTCCTAGTCTAGTTCTACCACTAACCCACCATGAAACCTCTAATGCCTCTCTGGATGCCAGTTTCCTCATATGTAAAAATAGGTGGGATGAACTAACTGATGTTTCTATCTCTTAACCTTTGAATTAGGCAGCCGCTTTTCATCTCAAGATCTGAGAAAAATTACAAAGAAACTGTAAGGCCTCCCCCAGCTCTCCCAGGCAGGTTTAGTCACTTACTCCTCTGGGCTTCCCACAGCTTTCTGCATGTATATACAATACCTCTATTGCAGATTTATCACAGAGTTTTGAGACTGGCTAAAGTAGAGGTAGAGAGAAGAATCAGACTGCCTGGATTCAAACTCTGGCTTCCTTATTATCTGTGTAAACATGGGCAAGTTATTTAACCTCTCTATGACTTAATTTTCTCATCTATAAAATGGGGACAATATAACACAGGGTGGTAATAAGAATTTAATAAAACAAAATGTTTAAATAGTGCCTGACATATAGTAAGCTCTAAAAAAGTTAGTTGCTATTATTATCATTGATGTTATTGTATTAATCTGTACTACAATTAGGTTCAGGCTTTAACTAGATCTCTGTTCCCCTCTCATTCTCCATGACAGCATCCTGTTTATTTCTTCCATGCCACTTTCCACAAGATAATATATTTATGTATGTGTTTATTATCTGTCTCATCAACAAGACTGTAACTTCCATGAGGGAAGGAACATGTCTGTTTTGTTCATCCTTAAATCCCCACAGGAACATATGACCTGGCCCACAGAAAGCAGTCAAATATTAATACTTGTTTAATAAATACCACATGAGCTGGCATTGTTCAATGTTTGCTGAATCAATTAACCTAGCTAAGGGTGATTGTCAAAGCTGAGGCCTGGGAGCAGATTATATCCTGGCTACCCCAGGCTTAGTGTGTCCCTCTCCCCAGGCCCCAGTATTAGCTTCAGCCAAGCCCCACCTACCTGCTCTTGGTCCCAGCCCAGTTCCGGAAGCCACCCTCAGCTAAAATTAGCATAGCTACCAAGATGGCCAGGCCATTTATAGCCTTGGAGGCAGCAGCAACTAGCTGGGGGCAGGAGGCAGGGTTCTGGCCTGCCACTCCAACAGAGGTTGATTGAGAAGCCAGCCTGCACTCTGCACACTGCCTAGATGCCTATCCTCCAAGGCCCTGTCCTAGCTACACTGAACTAAACCGCAGTTCCTGATTAGAGGCCCTCAATACCTCCAACACTGGCAGCCATAACTCCAGACTCCACCTGAGGTCCCTCATGCACATTCTACAGAAACCATTGTTGTTTTCTAGAGTCTAAGGATGGTTCCAAGCATCCGTATCAGGCCAACTTCAGAAACGCAAGCCCCAGAGTAGCACAGGCAGGCACGGATCTTTACTGAGAAAGTGACTTAGCATGGCTGGGTGTACAGGTATTAAAGAGCCAAAGGGTGACAGGAATGGCCTCTCCATGGCCCAATGAGAGATCTTCCTTGCAGAGCACCTGCCTTCACTGCAGGATCAGGCTTTCATAGTGTTTATTGTATGCATGCTAAAGCCATAAGCATTTTAACTAAATCATTCTTAGGATCAAATATTTTAACTAACTAAAAAGAGACAGATGGGTATATATACATCCAAAAGAGAAAAAATCAAATTCTCTGGGCCCCTGCAAAAGACTCTCCAGAGCAGAAAAAAAGTGCAGCCCTTTTCTTGGCTCTCAGCTACAGAGTCACCAAGGCCTGCCTAATTGTCAGAAGGAAAGCAACATTCTCCGGCCCTGCCTAGCACTCCTTTAACAGGGCAGGACCTGAGAAGATGGAAGCAATCCAAGACTTAAGCATCAGAAGACCTGCCTATAAGAAAGACCAAGCACAGGACCAGGTTTCTTCACCCATAAAAATGGGGACAATACCACCTGCCCTGCATTGTAACAGGGCTATTGTGAGACTCTGTTGGAAAAACAGCTGTGTAATTGTAAAATACAAACTGTAGAGAACACACAAATTGACTGGGTATGTTGAATCTGATTTTTAAAAGTAGTAGTTTTAAGAGCAAGTAAAACTCCTCCTGCGTTCTGGGGATACAGAGAGGCTGGAAAGGATGCAAGAGTTCCTAGTTGCATAGAAAGTTTCTCTCCAAACTCTTTTGCAGATCCCAGTCTATACGAAGCACCTCTTTGCAAAAACAAGTTCCTGACTGAGTCAAAGACAAAACCCCAGGTAGACCCAAGGGGAAAACCTACCACAACAACAGTGCTAGAACCTCCAGGTTTCCACAAACCTTAGGCATTCACAGCACCTAAGGTCTCTCTGAGACTTTCCTCCCTGGAATTCACTATTATTGTGACAACAGAAACCAGTTTCTAAAATGAGCAAGAGTAGGCCTAAGTGGTATAATCAGCATAGCCAGGCCTCTGAAATATATGTTGTGTGAAGAATTGTCTCCAAAAGCTCAAGTCATGGGGTGGTCCTGAGGAAGGCTACAATGCCTTTTACTTCAGGCAAAAAACAAAACAAAACAAAACCAAAAAAACCTTCATAATAGCCAGCCAATGTCTACATTCAAAATTTCATCCCTTTAGCTTACATCTAAAATATAGAACACCCACTCTCCAAAAAATATTCATTTTATGTCAGGCACTCATATTTTGGAGTGAAAAAAGACATATTATCAGTTATAAATAGGAATGTCACAGGGACAGCAAGAGATGATAATTAGGTCTACTTCACGGTTCAATCTACATTTGCCCACTAGTTTTTCCCTTCATAGCCCAATGAGAACCAAGCTTTCAGCCAGGTGTCAAAGGTCAAGGAGACTCTCTATGGAGAGACAGGATTAATAGGCAAGAAGAATCTATCTAGAAAGCAACAGCCAGGTATCCTACTTACACATGGGTAACCTTGGTCTCATTTGGAAACCAGACCCCTTGGAACATCTGGAACTTAAAAGGGTATTGCCCATTAAAGGGTCTACCACCAAAACCAGCTTCTGGATCCATCTATGAAACTCCCTAGCCACCATGACCTATATTTCCTTTTCTGACTTGTATCAGCAGGTGCCCACTGAGCCATTCCCTCATTTGAACTTGCTTATGCTCAGAAACAACCATCTATAAACTCTCTCCACTCTGCAGGTCACAGCTTTGGGCAGATCACAGCCAAAGGGTGAGAGAAATGGGAAAAGAGAACTGATCTTCTAAGCCTTATGTAAAATGACTGCATTTTAATAGAGTTCCTTGATGGGTACAGTGGCTCACACCTGTAATCCCAGCACTTTGGGAGGGATCCCTGCACAACACAGAGAGACAGTGTCTGTACAAGAAATTAAAAATAGAAAGAAAAAAAACGTTAGCCAGGCCCAGTGGCTCTTGTGTTTAGTCCCAGCTACTGGGAGGCTGAGGCAGGAGGATCACTTGAACCCAGGAGTTTGAGGCTGTAGTGAGCCGTGATCACACTACTGCATTCCAGCTTGGACGACAGATTAAAAAACAAAACAAAACATAAAAGTGTTCTTTTCTACTGCAAAAGTATACCAGGGCTCCTGCTGCCTGATAAGCCTTTACAGCTGCATAGGAAAAACCATGACAGATCAAAAGTAGCATGGTTTCCCTAGCAAGCAAACTCAGGAAAAAAAAGAAAAAAAAAAAAAAAAAAAAAAAAAAAACCTGTAGCATGGAATTCCCACCCTCATCAGTCAGAAGAAACAGAATAAGTCAACAAGTGGTCCCAGGAATTACATCATGTCTATGTCAAGAAAAGGCCATTAACACCCTAGCAGTAAATAGGATTCCATCTAAGGAACTGCCTGGATATTTCAAATGCGCACAGCAAAGAGACAAGACTACCTAAGGGAAGGGTGGGACTAGGGTTCCCACGGTTGTTGGAATAGGCACACCTGAACACCAGGCTTTCAGGCAACAGAGCTGGCCCAGCCTTAACTTTCCCTTTCCAACATAAGTGGCCCCAACCTCCCCCATGCTGCTCAGTACTAAAACTGAATAGGAGCAATGAACTTATCATCTCACCAGGCCATTCTTCCAGACAAGTAGGCCTAAGATGGGGTCTTTTCTTGCTGATCTAAAAGGTCAAGTTGCCCCAAAGGCTTCTTCTTACCGCCAACAAAAAAAATCCTGAGTAGGGGGGATGAGGAAAGTTGTTCAGGAAAGATACAGGCATTTGCCATGACTACTGACCAGAAAGAACTTCTTGGACTACTTGGAACAGGCAGTGCCATGTGTGGATCCTCCATGAACCTCACATGTACAAACCTAGATTTCAACTTGCCCACTTCGGGCCACTCAGTCCTGAGCCAAAGCCTCCAGCCCAGTCCAGCCCGCAGCAAGGCCTTACCTGCTGCAGTGGACTCCTCAGAGTTGGCCCCCGAGCTGGTTCCTGTCGCCTTCTCACTGTGACTATGGCTGAGGCTCTGGCCCTGGTGCAGGAGGAGTCCCCAGAGGAGCCACAGGGCAAGACGGACGCATACATCCATGACTCTAGGTCTCAGTCAACATGCGTCTGATGTGGACACCTCAGGATCCCAGAGGCAAAGCCAGGAGCCCGGGAGTGCAGCCGACGGTCTCCAGGCAAGATGCCCTCGCGGCTCCGCAGCTGTCCAGCCACCCGCGGGCCTGCCCCCTCCAACAGCCAAAGGTCAAGTGCTCCAAGTTTGGGTGCGGGAGGCGGGCTGGCTCCTCAGGTCCAATAGTGGGTCCGCGGGGGCTGCGGCGGCCTGAGCTCGTGCCGCTTCCGGAGACTTCGGGCAGGGTGGCTGCGGGGCTGCTGTCAGCTCCGCAGCTTACTACACCCCTGCGGGAGGGGGCGGCCGGAGTCTCCGCGGGCACAGGAGTCGGGGAGGAAGAGAAGAGA
>NW_026652286.1:43679475-43721265 GCF_009828535.3 Hylobates moloch
GAAGAGAAGAGAGGCGAGAAGGGGGCACCTGACCTCGCCCTGCCGAAGAGCGGCGAGCAGCAGAAGCTGGGGAGGGCGTGCGACCCGCAGGGTCCTGAGGGCGCGAGCGTCTCCGGGATCTTGGGCCTCCTAGGCCGAGGTCAGCGCCCCCGCCCAGTCCCGTGCCCAGGAGGCTGACGGTGCCCAGGTCCAGCAGGCGGACGCACACCGGCCAGGCCCAGGACAGCGGCTCCCAGGCGGGCGGGCGGCGCGGGGCGGGCCCGGGGCAGGCGGGGGCGTGCTCTCCCGCGGGCCCGCCCCGCGCCGCCCGGCCCCCAGCGAAGCCCGGGCCAGCCCCAGCGCCCAGCTGGATCCCGGAATAACCGGTGAAGACGGCTCCCCGGAACCCCCGCCCCTAGCGGGCTCTCCCGGACCCCCGGCCCGCGCTGGTCTTTGCCAGGACCCCCCTCCCGCGCAAAGGATCAAGTCCCAGCTTCCCTTTCCCCCCCGAGAGTCTCCAGCGCCAACCGCCGGCCGTCGGGCGGGTCCCTGACCCGCAGTTACTCAGGTAACTCAGGCCTGCGGAGGCGGCGACAGCAGCTTCCCTGCCCCGATCTCTGGGCCTTAGTGCTGCTCCACTCGCCTCAGTTCTAGAGCTGTCTAAACAGAGGCCCAGGACACAACGTTAGCCTCCCAGGAGCCGCCTGAGGCGACAACAGCCCGACCCAGCTCGGCCGGGGGGCGAGCTCCCAGCCCCCAACTCCAGGCCAGTTCCCAGGCTCCGCCCTCGCGCCTCGCCTGACAACCAATCGGCTTCCGCCTCTCTGCGGCTTGGGAACCCGCGCGCTTCGTCGCCTATGCGCAGCGGCCCCTGGTGGGAAAATCGGCGAACTGCAGAGAGGACTTGCGCTCCTGGGAGGGCCTGCTCTTTTGCAGAGGGTTGGGGATTGAAGCTAAGACCCGCCCCGGGGGAGGCCCACTAGGGCCACTGCGGCCTGCGAGTGTTTTCTGAGGAAATGATGATGCTAGAAAGCAAAATGAAATGTCCAAACCACTCTCGCTAAAATTCCCCTATACATTCCTTGAGTCTGGGCTAAAGGGTGCCATCTGCTTTCCTGACCCCGCCTCCCTTCCCCTCCAAGCTAAGTGGGATGCCCTCCCTTAGCTCTCACAGCCCGTTAGGAAAACCTGCCCCTCAAGCTCTCAGCCCTTTAAGGTTTTTCGGTGGGGCCTGTAAATGCTTCCTCCCTGCATCTCATTCTCCCAGCTACCTCTCTGGTGGAGGAGGTGTCAGCGACTTGAGAATAAGTGCGCCAAAGAAGACAGAGCCACGCCTGAGCCTCCTTCAGCAAAGCCTGCACTTCCTGTTCTCTTCTCAAGCGTGCTGTCAGCAGATCTTGACTGAAACCTCTGTGCCCTACACTGTCCTTGGCACCAGACGCAGGGGAAAGGATCAGGCCCAGTCCCTCCTCTGACTGACAGTGCTAAACCAGCTACCTGTTCTGAGCAAGCCCTTTGAAGACTGGGAACACGGATTTGCCCAACAGCTGCCTGGCTTAAGGGTTAGGCTGTTGATATAAAAATACATGGCTAACGTAACCTACTACCACTCTCCCGTATCTGTTAAGCTCCTGTCACACTAGCCTTCGTTAAGTTCCTAAACACGTCAAACTCAGCCACCTCACAGCCTTTGTATCTGCTGTTGCTTCTGCCTGAAACACTCTCCCCTGCTCCCAGTTCCTCATGTAGCTGGTCTCTCATTCTTCCAGATACAGCTCAATGTGTCTCCTTAGAAACTTTTACTCTGCCCACCCCTTCAAAATCAGTCTGTGACCAAAATTGGACCATACATCTGTCTGCCCCTCCCCCAACAGATAGTGACTGGCCACTTTTCAGGTCAGAGACTGTGCCTCACTCATCTCTGTGACACTAGGACCCAGCCATAGACACTGCACATAGTAAGTGCTCTGTAAAAGCTGGATGACATGAGTTAATTCACTTGAACACCCAGATACTAAAAACTAATACTCAATACCGGAATATTGGAAAATTGACCAGAACAGTTGAATCCCGACCTAGGTTCTCCTAGACCTATTCTCTGAGCCAGGGGTCTTAAATTCAAATGGCAAAATGGGCAGGTAGGTAATTCAATTAAGAAAAGTAGGTAGGAGTAATAGGGAGTGGTGGGGACTGTGGAGAGCAGGCAGAAAGGTGGGCCTCGTATTGCTGGAGTGTCATTAAGAGAAGATGGGGCTGGGTGCAGTGACTCATATCTCTAATCCCAGCACTCTGGGAGGCCAAAGTGGGAGAATTGCTTAAGCCCATGAGTTCAAGACTAGCCTGGGAAACATAGTGGGACCCCCATCTCTACAAAAAAAAATTTTTTAATTAGCTATGAGTGGTATCTGGCATCTGTGGTCCCAGCTACTCAGCAGGCTGAGGGGGAATGATCACTTAAACCAGGAGCTCAAGGCTACAGTGAGCCATGATCACACCACTGCACTCCAGCCTGGGCAACAGAGCAAGACCCTGTATCAATTTTAAAAAAAAGAGAGAGAGAGAGAAGATGGAAATCTGGACTTTCACATGACATACCCTTTTTAAAAAAATATTAGCAATTCGTTTAAAAGGATAAAACCTTACATAGGCCACAGAAAACATGTCTGCAGCCCAGATTAATCACTCAGACTGACAGTTGATCATTTCTACCTAAGCCAGCTCTCCTGCCTGTGCACTCATTTGCCTAAGAGAACATGAAAGAAATGAGCAAAGTAAAGCGTGTTTAACACAATTTCCTTCAAACTCGACTACAGCATTTCTTTTCACCACCACATGATTTCTTCGGGGTTATGGGTGCTTATTTATTTGGTACAACAAACAGGTCTTGGAGGCAGGAAGCCAGGGTCTGTTACCAATTTACACCAACACCTTAAACCTCTTGGAACCTGTCGAATTTCCTGTGACGCTAAAATGGTGTCTAAGAACTAAAAATAGTTACTATGATACACCAATTTCAATTCTGGGTGTACACCCAGAAAATGAAAGCAGGGCCTTGAAGAAAAGTGTACACCCATGTTCATGACAGCATTATTCACAACAGCCACAGGTGAAAGCAACCCAAGTGTTCATGGATGGATGAATGGATAAACAAAATATGGTACATATGTACAATGAAATACTACACAGCCTTAAGAAAGAAGGAAATCCTGACCATGCCACAACATGGATGAACCTTGAAGACAGCCAGCTAAGTGAAATAAGCCAGTCACAAAAGGACAAATACTGTGATTTCATTTATATGACTGTACCTAAAACAGTCAAATTCATAGAGACAGAAAGTAGAGTAGTGGTTGCCAGAGACTGGGGAGAGGGGAGAGCTGGGAATAGTTTTAATTTTACAAGATGAAAAAAGTTTTGGAGATTGGCTGCACAACAATGTGAATGTACCTAACATGACTAAATTGTACACTTAAAAATGGTTAAGATGAGGCCAGGTGCAGTGGCTCACGCCTGTAATCCCAGCACTTTGGGAGGCCAAGGCAGGCAGATCACAAGGTCAGGAGATCGAGACCATCCTGGCTAACATGGTGAAACCCCGTCTCTACTAAAAATACAAAAAATTAGCCAGGCGTGGTGGCGGGCACCTGTAGTCCCAGCTACTCAGGAGGCTGAGGCAGAAGAATGGCGTGAACCTGGAAGGTGGAGCTTGCAGTGAGCCGAGATCACACCACTGCACTCCAGCCTGGGCGACAGAGCAAGACTCTGTGTCAAAAAAAAAAAAAAAATTAAGATGGCAAAATGTATGTTATGTATTTTTTAACCACAATTAAAAATAAAAATAAATGACCAGGTGCCGTGGCTCACACCTGTAATCCCAACATTTTGGGAGGCCAAGGCCAGCAGATCACTTGAGGTCAGTGATTTGAAAACAGCCTGGCCAACATGATGAAACCCCGTATCTACTAAAAATACAAAAATTAGCTGCGCGTGGTGGCGTGTGCCTGTAATCCCAGTTACTCAAGAGGCTGAGGCAGGAGAATCACTTGAATCTGGGAGGCAGAGGTTGCAGTGAGCTGAGATCACGCCACCGGACTCCAGCGTGGGTGACAAAGCGAGACTCCATCTCAAAAATAAAATAAAATAACAAATAAATGGTACCTGGGAGCCAAAGCCACAGCCTGGGCAACAGGAAGAACATTCTGGTGTCTTCTGTGCCTCCAAGATCACGATGTGAATCATGACACTAGAAGAGTCAGTTCCCCTCTGAATTTCAGTCTCCCCTACTATAAATTGGTCAGCTACCAGATTATTGACCCAGTGCAGCTTTAATATTCTACAAAATAAAAAAATTCTGAAACCTGATGGATCTTCCTGGATCAGAATCTGTGACCCTCATCTCTATAGCCCCTATGCTTCGTCCTTCTAAAAGTGTGACCCCTGCAAGAACCCAGGTATGTACTAGGGCTCACACCTAAAATCCTAGCACTTTGGGAGACTGAGATGGGAGGATCACTAGAGCCCAGGAGTTTGAGACCAGCCTAGGCAACATAGTGAGACTCTGTCTCTACAAAAAAATACAAACATTAGCTTTGCATGGTGGTATGTCCCCGTAGTCCCAGCTACTCAGGAGGCTGAGCCAGGAGGATGGTTTGAGCCTAGGAGGTCGAGGCTGCAGTGAGCTGTGATTGCTACTGCACTCCAGCCTGGGTGATAGAGCAAAAATCTGTTTAAAAAAAAAAAAAAGGGCCGGGCGCGGTGGCTCACGCTTGTAATCCCAGCACTTTGGGAGGCCGAGGCAGGCAGATCACGAGGTCAGGAGATCGAGACCACAGTGAAACCCCGTCTCTACTAAAAATACAAAAAATTAGCCAGGCGTGGTGGCGGGCACCTGTAGTCCCAGCTACTCGGAGAGGCTGAGGCAGGAGAATGGCGTGAACCCGGGAGGCGGAGCTTGCAGTGAGCCGAGATGGTGCCACTGCACTCCAGCCTGGGAGACAGAGCGAGACTCCATCTCAAAAAAAAAAAAAAAAAAAAAAGGACCCCTCACCATATTGTAAGCCTCAGGAGGAAACAGTGAGCTTTCTCCCCATCTCTCTTTTTATACCTATGCAGTATATCTCCTTGGCATTAATCTTAGGGCCTTGCTTAGATGGTCTGAAGATGTTGGCTAAATCAAATTGGATTAACTAATTCTTATGCCTCTATTCCACTGTTTGCAAGAGTTTTCACATGTATTATCTCATCTCTTCCTCACAGAAGCTCTGCTAGATAAAACAGGGGCTACACGGTGGTCCCCACGTTGACCTGAGGTCAACTTCTGTCCAAAAATAGGTGAGTATAGGGGTCGGGTGCAGTGGCTCACGCCTGTAATCCCAGCACTTTGGGAGGCCGAGGAGGGCAGATCACCTGAGGTCAGGAGTTCAAGACCAGCCTGGCCAACATGGTGAAACCTGGTCTCTACTAAAAATATAAAAATCAGCAGGGTGTGGTGGCACGTGCCTGTAATCCCAGCTACTCGGGAGGCTGAGGCAGGAGAATCACTTGAACCCAGGAGGCAGAGGTTGCAGAGAGCCAAGATTGCACCACTGCATTTCAGCCTGGGTGACAGAGCGAGACTCCATCTCAAAAAAAAAAACAGGGGGAGGGGGTGAGTATGGTACAATAAGATATTTTGACAGAGAGAGGAGAGAGAGAGACCACAATTGATCTATTTTATTATTAGTTATTTTTGTTCATCTCTTACTGTGTACAGTTTATAAATTAAGCTTTATCATAGGTATGTGTATAGGAAAACAATATATATAGAGTTTGATACTATCTGCAGTTTCACGCATCCACTGGGGTCTTGGAATATATTCTCCGTGGATAAGAGGGGACTACTTTATTCATTTTAAAGATGAAGAAACTGAGGCTGAGGAGATAAAGTAGTAGGTGAGAGCCAAGCTTGCTTTCTTCTTTGGGATTCCCTCCCCATCCTTCAAGTCTCAGCTCAAATGAAATAAAAGCATCCATGCCCTGACCAATGACAATACCTTATCATAAATCAAGGGTTATGATTTTTAGAAAAACTCAAAAGCTCCACCCCGCTTTAGCACCTTGCCTGACTTGCCCTGTCTCTTCAGTCCTCTTCTATACCTTAGAGTACTTATGTAATTTGATTATGATTTTTTTTTTTTGTGACAGGGTCTTTCTCTGTTACTCAGGCTGGAGTGCAGTGGTATGATCATGGCTTACTGCAGCCTTAACCTCCTGGGCTTAAGTGAGTTTTATTTTTTGAATAGGAATATTCTTTTTATTTATTTATTTATTTATTTTTAGAGACAGGTTCTCACTCTGTTGCCCAGGCTAAAGTGCAGTGGTGCAATCATAGTTCACTGCAGCTTTGAATTCCTGGGCTCGAGCGATCCTCCCACCTCAGTCTCCCGAGTAGCTGCGTCTACAGGCACATGCCACCATGCGCAGCTGAATTATGGTTATTTAATAAGCATATATCTTCTACATTAGCCTCTGAGCTCATCAAGGGCTGCATTTTATTCATCTTTATATTTTCACAGTCTAGGTTGCCCATTACATAGCTGGTACTCAATAAACGTTTCGCTAAGTGAATAAATCAATGATATGTATTCTGTACAGCAGCATAACTGTCCTTTCTCCACACCACAGGGTTTCTGGTTACCAATAGCTTTCATTCAGAAAATGAGGGAGACTTTGCTAGAAATAATAATTGAGAGTCCAAAATCTGCTCAGAAAAGTTTAGGAATCTCCTAGTTTGGGTTGCATTATTAGTAGCGCTCCCTGGTGTCCAAAAATGGAAAGTATAGCTATCACTGAGAAATTGCCCAAGGTCTGGGTGGGTTGAGAATGAGGAGAGACAGCTTCTAGCAACAACTTCTCCTAGGCTAGTTTCACACAGAGAATCATCTCATCATCCAGAGTCAGTTCTAGAATCTTACTTGCAATGTTCATTCATTCATTTAACACCTACTGAGCACCTATTTGTAACAACTTAGTTCCTACTCTCAAAGAGGTCCATTTTTATGGGAAAAAAAAATGGGGTGAGTGTGTGTGTATGTGTGTGTGTTTGTGTGTGTGTGTAGAGATAATTAGTACATGTCAATATGTCTCGAAAGAGATTGGTACAGGAATAGGTGAGGGAGCACAGAGGAAGGACAAGTAACAGTCTAAAGCAGTCAGGGAGGCTGTGAAGACTCACAGATTGGGGTGTGTGGGTGAGTAAATGGGGTTCTAGGATCAGACTGCCTAGATTCACATCCAAGCAATGCTGTGCGACTCTGGGCCAGTTACTCAATCTCTCTGCCCTCCGATTCCTCCATCTGAAAAAAGTAGGATTCTGGAAGGCTTAGATGAGTTAATAAGTGTAAAACAGTTAGCACAGTGCTTCGCGTAGAGTAATGTGCTCAAAAAATGTTGGCTCTTACTCTGCAAGGAATTTCAGAGCCATTAAAGAATTACACCAAGATCAGGTAACTGTGATTTGCAGAAATTATTCTGGCAATAGTGTTGAGAAAGTATCGGAAAAGGTAGAAGCTAGAAACAAGTGACATGGTATGACAGACCTGTGCTGATAACCCAGCTCACTGCTGTGTGAACTTGGGCAAGACCTGAAGTCTAATTTAGAAAATAATGATGGGAATAGAAAAGGGTTCAGATTTGAGAAATATTTGGTGATTGATTAGATGACCAGGTGAGGAGGCAAGACAGATCAAGTTTAAATAATAGCTATGGTTTTGGAAGATACTATTGTGTGCTAGGTATTATGCTAAACATGCTACATTCAATCATTCATTCGACCAATATTTACTGAGCAAAGTATTTCCATACCAGGCACTGTCTAGGCACTAGGAATTTAGCACTAAATAAAACAAGCAAAACTTCTTGCCCTCCTGGAGCTTACATGTTATCTCATATAATGAATATCCACAGCAATATTACACCTCAGGAGGTGTAACACAATTTAGATTCATCTTACAAAGGAAATTAAAACTGACACGTTCAATTTTGCTATCTGTGAGGTTTTTTTTTTGTTTTGTGTTGTTTTTGTTTTTGTTTTTGACAGAGTCTTGCTCTATCACCCATGCTGGAGTGAAGTGGCATGATCTCGGCTCACTGCAACCTCCACCTCCCTGGTTCAAGTAATTCTCCTGCCTCAGCCTCCGAGTAGCTGGAATTACAGGCGCACACCACCATGCCCGGCTAATTTTTGTACTTTTTTTTTTAGCAGAGACAAGATTTCACCATATTGGTCAGGCTGATCTCAAACTCCTGACCTCAGGTGATCCACCCACCTCGGCCTCCCAAAGTGCTGGGATTACAGGTGTGAGCCACCTCACCCAGCCTCTCTGTGAGTATTCTTATCTGTAAAATGTAAATAATATTACCTGCCTTATAGACTTGTTATATTTATTGAGTTAATATGTGTAAAGCATATGTAAAACATATCTAAGTTGTTTTCTTAAATTATTATTCAGCAACTTCTCCAGGATCACACAGCAAGTAAATGGCAAAGATGAGAATTGGGGAAAATTTCCCCAGGGAATCCCGAATCAACTGGGCAGCTATAGTTAGGTTGCTCTTAGAATACCAGGACTGAGGAAGGAGAACTTTCCCAGAGGGGCATTATGCCAGATGATGTGGGTACCACCACTGGGCTTGGAAAATGTCAAAGATGCAAAGCTGTCCTGGAGGCAAACAGGACAACTATTGTTCTGCCTGCCTGGGAGAAGGGACCCTCTTGGAAGATAGGGCATGGCCATTGTCCACACACCCTTCATCCATTTAGTTCCTTGAGGGAGTCAAGAACAAAAGATCGGCCAGGCGTGGTGGCTCACGCCTGTAATCCCAGCACTTTGGGAGGCTGAGGCAGGCAGATCACTTGAGGTCAAGAGTTCAAGACCAGCCTGGCCAACATGGTGAAACCCTGTCTCTACTAAAAATACAAAAATTAGCCATCGTGGTGGTGCTCGCCTGTAGTCCCAGCTACTCAGGAGGCTGAGGCAGGAGAATGGCTTGAACCTGGGAGGTGGAGGTTGCAGTGAGTCGAGACTGTGCCACGGCACTCCAGCCTGGGCGACAGAGCGTGACTCCATCTCCAAAACAAAACAAAAAAAAAGAAAAAAAGATCAGAGGTTGTGACTCTAGAACTTTGTTTAATTTGACACCTCTTTTTAGTTCTTTCTGCTGTCTCCTGTCTGGCCCATCAAAGCCCATGAAATGGGATATTGGACTTGTTTTGGGGGGCAGTAATAAAGAGGAGTAATGAAAAGGAGGCCAGTCACAGAGGATCACGCCTGTAATCCTAGCACTTTGGGAGGCCGAAGCAGGTGGATCACTTGAGGTTAGGAGTTCAAGACCAGCCTTGCCAACATGGTGAAACCCCATCTCTACTAAAAATACAAAAAGTAGCCAAGCGCGGTGGCAGGCAACTGTAATCTCAGCTACTTAGGAGGTTGAGGTAGGAGGATCGTTGGAACCCGGGAGGTGGAGGCTGCAGTGAGCTGAGATCGTGCCACTGCACTCCAACCTGGGCTACAGGCCAAAACTCCATCTCAAAAAATAAAAAATAAAATAAAGGCCATGCACGGTGGCTCATGCCTGTAATCCCAGCACTTTGGGAGGCCCAGGTGGGCGGATCACCTGAGGTCGGGAGTTCGAGACCAGCCTGGCCAACATGGTGAAATCCTGTCTCTACTGAAAATAGAAAGAGTTAGCTGGGCGTGGTGGTGCATGCCTGTAATTCCATCTACTCAGGAGGCTGAGGCAGGAGAATTGCTTGAACCCAGGAGGCGGAGGATGCAGTGAGCAGAGATCGTGCCACTGCACTCCAGCCTGGGTGACTCTGTCTCAAAAAAAAAAAAAAAAAAAGGAATAATGAAGAGGAAACTGTGTTCTACTCCTAAGGCTGGCTGAGAGAGGGAAGACCAAAGGATCAAGAGGAGCCCCAAGAAGGCTGAGTCCCCTGGAGCCACAGCAGAGGCAAAAGAGAATTCAGATTTAAAGGTAACCTAAAGGGGCTGGGGCTGGGGCTAAGCCAAGACCCCTGTGGATCACTGGTGAGCTCCGAGAGCTGGAGTTCAGTGAGGAATAGGCTGGGAAGACCCCTTTGGAATCCTCAGGGCACTGGTGAGATCAGTTCAGGGCCTTTCTCCTCTCACTCTCTGTCCCCTCCTCTCTCTTTCAGGGAAACTAGTCAGCTTTAGCATTTTGACATTGAGAGAGAGGGAAGAATTAACCAAGCGGGGGGGATACCTGAAAACATCAAGGGAGTATGGAGAAATTAACTAATGTTTATTTGCTGTACCCTAGGGCAATTTACGAGGGCTCCACATGCACTATGTCGTTTAATACTCACAATCTCATGCAGCCCTTGCCAGTCCCATTTTATTGTTTTATATTTGTTGGTTTTTAGAGACAGGATCTCACTCTGTCACCCAGACTGGAGTGCAGTGGCACGATCATAGCTCTCTGCAACCTCAAACACCTAGACTCAAGTGATCCTCCCACCTCAGTCTAGCAAGTAACTGGGACTACAGGCGTGTGCCACTATGCCCAGCTAATTTGTGTGTGTGTGTGTGGAGACGGGGTCTTGCTATGATTGCCTAGGCTAGTTACAAATTCCTGGGCTCAAGTGATTGTCCCACCTTGGCCTCTCAAATTGCTAGGAATACAAGCATGAGCCACCACGCCCAGCCATTCCCATTTTAAAATGAAACTAAGACTGAGAAGTTGGCTCTGTTATATGCTCTTAGAGTACTCTGTACTTTTTTTTCTGGAGAAAGGATCTTGCTACGTTGCCCAGGCTGGTCTGAAATTCTTGGGCTCAAGCAATCTTCCTCCCTTATCCCCCTGAGGAACTAGAACTGGAGACAAACACCACCATGCCCAGCAGCACTCTGTGCTTTTGTATGATTACCTGTTTAAGGTCTATCTCCCTTGCCAGTTATATCAGGGCAGTTTTCTCTACTTCATAATTGGCATGTAACACTATGTCTGGCACCAAGAAGATTTTCAATAAATATACATTGAATATTTATGCATATGGGAGATCTCATATGACTAATCAAAGGCCATACTGTGTTACAACCATCCTAATCTGTCTCCAAAATCTGTCTGTGATCTCTATTCTACCCCACCAAGTGCTTTCATGTTATCTCACTTCTAAATGTCCAGGTTCAATGTCCTTGTCTCTCAGCTGCTTGTAAGCATACATGCACACCACCTACCAAGAACTCACCTATTCAGGGAAAGCTAGTGAGAGAGTAGAAAAAAGAAACAGCCCATTTGGGATTGTGCCCTCTTCCTACCCTCTTCAAGTCAGCATTTCTCCTCCTTTAAGAAGCCTTTACGGACAGCTCCACCTGTCCACCTGCTTCCCTTTCCTCTGGCCCTTCCTATACCTGTGCCACAAAAGTGTTTCCAAGTTACCTGGAGTCTGATTGTTCTATACATATTAGTACTTTATTAAAGCAATTTAACGCTATGGATGTTTAGTGAAGGCAAATATATGCTCAGGCCTGCCTCTGTCAGGCCCAGTGGGTGGACACAGAAATGAATCAGACGCAACCTCAAAGGACTTACAGTCAGTGAGGGAGACAGATATTAGGCACGGATGCAATTTACTAGAGCACAAAGCATGATGACCTAAATGGTATTAAAGAACTATGAGCAACATGCTATCTTCATAAACCTTAATTATCATTCTGAAGAGTGTATCATAGAAGATCAGAGCTCAAAGGTATCATCTAGTTCAACCGCTGTTTTCCAGTGGAAGAGTTTGAGACAGAGAAGGGTGGGGCCTAGCCTAAAATCTCAATCTGTCTGTCTGAGCCAAGACAGACTTCAAGTTTGTTTGTGTTTTTTTGTTTGTTTTTTTGTTTTTTTGTTTTTTTTGAGATAGAGTCTCACTCTGTCACCAGGCTGAAGTGCAGTGGCGTGATTTCGGCTCACTGCAACCTCCACCTCCTGGGTTCAAGTGATTCTCCTGCCTCAGCCTCCCGAGTAGTTGGGGTTACAGCCATGCGCCATCACACCCAGCTAATTTTTGTATTTTTAGTAGAGACGGGGTTTCACCATGTTGGCCAGGATAGTCTCGGTCTACTGACCCCATGATCCGCCCGCCTCAGCCTCCCAAAGTGCTAGGATTACAGGCGTGAGCCATTGTGTGAGGCCAGACTTGAAGGTTTTCTAAAGCCCAGCCTTGGGCTCTTTCTTCCTCCTCTGATAACTTCATATGCAAAGTCCTATACTTCATCAGACCATGAGATCTTTGAGGCTGGGTCAGGTTCTTCTTCCTAAACCAGGGCTAGGCAACCCGAAGACACTTAACAGGCTCAGGAAATGCAATCTGATCGCAGGCTGCCAATCCAGTCTTTCAATCTGCAGAACCTAATGTGCTCCCTACTCTTACCACTATGTCCTTAAATTGACTTTCAAATATTTTTTGCAGGAAACTTAAAAACAAAATTAAACTCTTTATGCAGAATACTAGTAAATAAATCAGATAAAAGCGAACCTTCTCTGGTTGAAGGGGAGAGAGTCCATAGCTCCACTGTTTTTCCTGTTCTTAAGTCCTGGGAAGGGAATTCTAGGAACACATATCAAAAACATTTGTTCCGGAGCTGGATGTGGTGGTGTGTGCCTGTAGTCCTAGCTACTTGAAAGGCTGAGGTGGGAGGATGACTCGAGCCCAGGAGTTCCAGGACAGCCTAGGCAACATAGTGAGATTCCCATCTAAAAAAAACAACAAACAAACAAAAAACAACTTTTGTGCTGGGACATAATTTTTAATGGCGTCATAGAAGCTGCTTTAGCGTATGGTCTTCCTCTGAACCCTGTCATTTATGGGGCTCACAATCCTTTCTTTATTCATGAAATGCCAAACACCCCAATGTCAAGTGGTCCCAATGGTGTATGGATGGGAATGAGAATTTCCCCTTGTGCCTCCTGCTCTCACGTCCTCCACAAAGAGGAGTTTGTCTGAAGGGCTACAGGGACTGGACCCAAGAGGAGGAAAGAGACCCAGACACTGCCTGGCAGGTCAGGGGAGGCTTCTAGAGAAGGATCTTTGAGAAAGACTTCATCCACACAGTCATTCACCATCCTGAATCTGATAAAGCCTCTGTTTTTTGAGGGTGATACAGTAGCCACCAGCTACACATGCTATTGACCACTTGAAATGTGTCCAGCCAAATTGAGACATATTGTAAGTATAAATTACACACCACATTTCAAAGACTTGGTACAAGAAAAGAATGCAAAATATCCAGTTAATTTTTATAACCAATAATTTTTATGTTGATTACCATGCTAAAAGATAATATTTTGAGGCCGGGCGCGGTGGCTCATGCCTGTAATCCCAGCACTTTGTGAGGTCGAGGCGGAGGGATCACGAGGTGAGGAGTTCAAGGCCAGCCTGGCCAACATGGTGAAACCCCATCTCCATTAAAAATACAAAAATTAGCCAGGCATGGTGGCGCGTACCTGTAATCCCAGCTACTTGGGATGCTGAGGCAGGAGAATCATTTGAACCCAGGAGGTGGAGGTTACAGTGAGCAGAGACCGCGCCACTGCACTCCAGCCTGGTGACAGAGCAAGACTCCATCTCCAAAAAAAAAAAAAAAAAAGTTTATATTTTGGCTATGGCTAAGTCAAATATAGTTAAAATTCATTTCGTTTCTTTTTACTTTTTTTGAAATGTCATTACTAGACAGTTTTAAATTACTTATGTGGTTCCTATTAAATTTATTTTTTTTAAATATAAGTAGGCTGGGCGTGGTGGCTCACGCCTGTAATCCCAGCACTTTGGGAGGCCGAGGCAGGTGGATCAACTGAGATCAGTAGTTCGGGACCAGCCTGGCCAACAGGGTGAAACCCCGTCTGTACTAAAAATATGAAAATTAGTCGGGTGTGGTGACATGCACCTGTAACCCCAGCTACTCGAGAGACTGAGGCAGGAGAACTGCATGAACCTGGGAGGCACAGATTGCAGTGAGCCGAGATCGTGCCACTGCACCCCAGCCTGGGTGACATCGTGAGACTGTCAAAAAATATGTGTGTGTTTTTGTTTACAGAGACAAGGTTTCACCATCTCTGTAATTACAGGCAGACACCACCGCGCCAGGCTCTTAGAGTATGTTTTGTTTTGTTTTTTTTTTTGAGACGGAGTCTCGCTCTGTCGCCCTGGCTGGAGTGCAGTGGCGCAATCTCGGCTCACTGCAAGCTCCGCCTCCCGGGTTCACGCCATTCTCCTGCCTCAGCCTCTCCGAGTAGCTGGGACTACAGGCGCCCGCCACCACGCCCGGCTAATTTTTTGTATTTTTTAGTAGAGACGGGGTTTCACCGTGTTAGCCAGGATGGCCTCGATCTCCTGACCTCGTGATCCGCCCGCCTCGGCCTCCCAAAGTGCTGGGATTACAAGCGTGAGCCACCGCGCCCGGCCAGAGTATGGTATTTTCAAAAGATATTTGTTTAGTGTTTGAGATATGCCTTGACAACAGGTCTTTTACACCCATTCTCATGTTATCTTCAAAACTATGGGGTGAAATATAATTATTCTATTTTACCAAAGACAGATTTGAGGCTTAGAAAGGTTAAGCTATTTATTCCTGGAATCAATCCGTTTATTTGAAAAGCTTCTGGAAGACAGGGATCCTGTCTTAAACGCTGTGTTTCTTCACAGCACCTAGCACGGAGCTCTCTCCACTTGGTAGGCGCTCAGAAAGTTTGTGCTGAACGAAGGATATGGATTCTCAAGTCAAAGCTCCGAGGCAAGGCCAGGGAGCGAAGCACCAGAGGGCGCCCATGAGCCTGCCCACCCGCGGGTCGCCAGGGCCCAAGCTGGACCTCAGGCCTGGGTGCGGCTCTTCAGCCCCAAGCAGCTGCGCGCCCCAGCAGAACAGGGGGCAAGGGGCCGAGGGAAGCCCCAAGTCCTCCGTCTGCCCCGCCCCCTCCCCAGAGCCAGGCCTCGCAGAGCTGCACAGTGCTGAATGACGACTCGACATCCTGTTTTTGGGGCCCACGGCTCCGCCTGCGCCTTTGCTGATCTTGTCTTTCCCTTGGGTGCTGACGCCAGCTCCTCTTCCCCCCGAGTCTCCCCACCCTCCCCAGGGGTCTGGGGCCTTCCCACTGCTGAATCACCACCACCCCGCACTCCCCCAGGGCTCAGGGCAGGGGTGGGGACTGCCCCAGCCTCGGCCACCACTCTATCCCTGGGGTTGGCTGAAGGCACCAGGCCCAAGGGCGCCTTTCTCAGCATCTTCCCGCGGAGGCTGGTGGGGGCGGGATGGGGGGAAGAGGACGAACGCCTAGCGCCTAGGGTAGGGCCTCCAGGGTGGCCAGGAGGAGGCGGAGAGACTTGACCTTGGGAGGCCTGACTTACTGACCGCAGGGGCAGCGGACTGGGAGGGGGAAAGTGGCAAGCCCGGGACTGGGCCGGAGGCGAGGCTGGGGGCGGGCCGGGGCTAGAGAGGGGGAGACCGGCCCTCGGACTTCCTGGTCGGGCCCCGCCCCGGCCCGCCCCGCCCCGCCGGCCCGCCCCCCCCACTTCCTCCGGCCTCCAGCTCTCACTTCCTTCTCGAGCCCGGAGCCGCTGCCGCCTCCCCCAGCTCCCCCGCCTCGGGGAGGGCACCAGGTGAGGCCCGGCCGGGGCTGGCGGGTAGGGGTCCGGGGGAGGAGAGCCCCGCCGGCCCAGGACTCGGCGCGGGCGCCGGCTCATGAGTTTGCTGGCGGAGGCCGCGGGCGGGAGCTTCTCAGTTCAGTCCAAGTAGGGCGGGCGCGGCCGGCCGGGCGGGGCGGGGACGGGGCCACTGCAAGCCGGCGGAGGCTCGGCGAGGGTGGCTTCCCGGCGGCTGTACCGCCTCTCGGGAGCCGAGAGGGACCCCTGAGGTCGGAGGGTCCCGGGCTCCAAGATAAGTGTGTCTGAAGTGGAAGAGCTCAGAGCTGGGAGATAGGACTCAGGTGGGGTGTCCTCAGAAGTTGGTTGGGGGGGGTGTTGAGAAGTGCGTGAGGGGAGAGGGCTTCTGGGCTGGAAAAGGCGCTCCCTCTGCTCCGGCAGTTGTGACACTTGTGGGGGTGAGAGGGGCGGTGTCTGGGGCCTCCGAAAGCTCTCTCCCTGTCAGATGGATGCTAATACAGACCCACACTCGGTCTGCAGCCCCAAGGCCCTCTGCACTCAGGAGGACCGGGGTTAGGGTGGGGGAAGCCCCGCCGACCCCTGTCGTTCTCTGTATGTCTGTTTTCCTGAGTCCCAACCTTACTTGGAGCCAAGCAGTAGGTATTTAGTGAGCAAACGCTGTTCCTAGCTGACCAGAGCCTGGCCTTGCTCTTTTGGGAGTAACTTGGTCTTGCCCTGTGACTGGAAGTGGAAGGACTCTCATTCAGAGGTACTGATAGTCCCTGACAAGTTTTTGTTGTGTCTTTTGGGGACGATTGAGAACCATCTCCTAGTGTTCCTCTTCATTCTTAGTCCCTGAATTATACACATGCTCCTATCGTCTCCCTCCACACCTTCTTTAGTTTCTACCCACAAATCCGCCATCACTCTCTTCTCATCCCTTTCAGTCTCTTTTCCTCCAAACATACGGTCATACCTAGGCCTTGACCTCTCTTCACCTACCCTGCCCCATGTTTGTCTTGTTCCTCTGCAACCTGCCCCATCCTTTCCTTTCCCAGCTCTGGCACCCACACACATACACCTCCTTGTTTCTTCCATCACCCCTCATTCCTTTTGAACCCTCAGCCTGTCACCCTCTCTGTTATCCTTCCCTCCCACCCACTTATCTTCAGCTTTGGAATCAGGATCTGTTGTTGAAGACTTAGTGAGTTCGAGAGTCTTTTCAAACCTCCCTAGCTTGGAGAGGCAGTCTGCAGCCTCCCAGTGATAGAGATGGATTAAAGAGCTGGAAAACCTCCGTGCCTCTGTGTGTGTGTGTGTGTGTGTGTGTGTGTGTGTTCGCGCGCGCGTGTGAGTGTCTGTGTGTCTACATCTTTATCTCTTACAGACAAAATAACTGCCCTCAGCCTTGAGAGGGCCCACAGCAAGGGAAGCCAGCAGAATGAAGGAAACCTGCAGTGAGTGAGTTTGTGGTTAGGCAGGAGGAAGCAGTTTGTAGCAGTCAGGGTAGGGTAACACAGGAATAAGACTGGTAAGAGAGGCCGTGGGAAATCAAAATCACCCCAACCCGTGGTGCTTGACCAAGGGGCCAGGCCTGGAAGCCAGGAGACAGCCTGAAGGTCCCTGACTCCATTACCTACTAGTTCCAGCATCACCTGTTGGAGAGAATGGGACCAGCTTGGGTGTGATGGAAATAAATGGAGGCAAAGGCAGGATTCTGGAGGAAAGACTGCAGCTGGTCTAACTTCGGACTTAACGGTTTTAGTTTTGAATTAAGAAGCAGCTGAGGCAAAAGTGTCTGCTCCTTTCCTGCTGCCTTCTGGGGCCTGCCTAGGCTGGGTACCCACATGCCCTGATCTGCATCAGGGCCTTAGTGACCAGGAAGCCCTCTGGAGTTCTACTGACCCCTCTGCCTTCAGGCATCCTTAATATTCCCCATCTCACCTAGGACCCTATTCCTTCTCAGGAATTCCTCCCAAATTTAACTTCAGTCCATCCTGGCTATGGAGGATCTTGTTGTTTCCACTCTAGAGCTCCATCCTCCAGCTTTTGGGGTGCATCTTAGGATCTTGCTTCTGTCTACCTCCTCTAGTCATCTGTATTCATTTCTCTCCACTAGAAAAAAAGAGAAGTAGAGGGGAGTAAGTGCTACAGCTAAATTTAAGGGCTCTCCCTGTTCCCCATTCTGTCATCTTCCCATGTCACAGTCGTCCCTCTCCCATGAATTGTTCTTCCAGTCCTGCCCTTCCAACCACTTGTCTCTCTTCCCATTTCTTGGAGGTACAGAAGTTTGGGTCCAGGAAGAAATCCCAGGGACCTACATAAAAGCCCAGTTTAGAGAAGGATGTGCATACAAGGCACTTTCCCAGCATCACAGCTTAATAAAAACCCCAGGAGTCCCAATTCCTAGGCTGGCAAACCAGTAGTTACTTTAGTATTCTGCGTAACTGAGCAAACCCACAGGGCTCTGATGGTAAAGACAAGATAGGTGAGACAGGGATTCTCCCAGGTGAGATCTGGCCCCATTGGAAGTTTGAGCTAATTGCAAAAAAGGCATCATTGGAAAAAATGTGACCAGGGTGGGAGAGATTTTAATGGGAAAATATTGGGGGGTAAAGGGAGGTGGTGGCTACAACCTAGGAGGCTGCCGCTGAAGTCTTGGCTAAACAAGTATGGTCAAGGTTGTGACATGAAGAAGGGGGCTCAGGCCCACACTGAAGACTCCTTCTATATATTGTAGACCCATTAGCGGTGAGGTCAGTAGGGGTCCGTGAGAAGAGCTGAGGAGGGAAACCAAAGACAAAGCCTGGGCCACCTCCCCAGATTAGACTGGTTTTCCTGTCCAGGGTCCAGCTTCCTCTTTTGTCCTCATCTCATATGGGGGGAGGGCATCTCTCCAGGAGCCAGAGGCCAGAGGAGGAGCTTCTCAGCTAGGGCAGGGCCAGAGTGGCTGGCTATTGAGTAATGTCAGTGCTAAATCATGGATGGGCTAGGCATGAGAGCCTGGGAACTTGGAAGCAAAAAGGGCTCAGATGTAAGTCAGCCCACCCTTTGGCCCATTTTCTGAAGGAATAAACCATGGTAGGGTTCTCCTGAATGAGGTTAAAGAGATGGTTGGTCCATTCTCAGGCCGGAGTTAGAATCCTCACCTTCTCTCCTTTGTAGAAGTAGCATAAGGATGGAGGTTAGAAGACCTGGATCCTTGTCGTAGATCTGCTACCTGGTCAACTTGGTTTCTCTTGGCTCCATTTCAGCATTAAGGAGTTGCATATCAGTACCTCCAAAGGGGACAGTGAACATCATGGCTCTGACTCTTCCTCCCCCAAGAGACTGCTCATAGCAGTGCCCCCTCACTCTGGGCCCTTGTGTCTTACCAGCCTCAATTTGACAGGTCCGAGTAGTCTCTACATATATATCTGTCCAGGGATAGAACTGGCCCTTTCCCCAAGCACAAGGATTGTTAGAGCTTGAGAGATAAGAAGGCAGAGAATGTTGGGGATTTTGCCATGGGGTAGTAAGATGGGGGAGTACCCTGTCTCCTGCTCCAGCTCTGCCTCACTGACAGTGGAAAATAGATGCCGGAGTTTCCTCCCTGGTGTTATTTTCCCTTGTGGAAACCCCCTCAGGCCTCGGGCGGGGCTAAAGGGACTGGGCAGCCCTAGGTCTCTCTGTGGGTATTTTCAGGTGGGGGTGCCAGGATTGGGAGGATGTCACTTCTGTACAGCCTCATGTGAAATTAGCAAAGGCAAAGGAAGTGCCACTTCACAGGCCTTTGGTGGGGCCCAGGGACTGCTGAGCTGCTGCTAGGCGGGGAGGAGGAAGCCAGTGTGCACCCTTCCTCTGTGTTGCGTGGGGGAGGGGGCAGCTTCCTTGGCTCCCTCAGCCAGAGCTGTCCTGGTCCTGACGCTCAGCATTTTTTTTTTTTTTTTTTTTGAGACGGAGTCTTGCTCTGTCGCCCAGGCTGGAGTGCAATGGCGCGATCTCAGCTCACTGCAACCTCCACCTCCCGGGTTCAAGCCATTCTCCTGTATCAGCCTCCCAGGTAGCTGGGACTACCGGCATGCACCACTAGGCCCGGCTAATTTTTTTTTGTATTTTTTAGTAGAGATGGGGTTTCACCATGCTGGCCAGGCTGGTCTCGAATTCCTGACCTCAAGTGATCCGCTAGCCTCAGCCTCCCAAAGTGCTGGGATTACAGACGTGAGCCACCGCGCCCAGCTGAGGCCCACCTTTTATGGAACACTTGGGGTGCTGGGACAGTGAGGGAAGAAAGTTGGGAACTAGGACTTAGTGAAAGGGTCCTAGACTGCCCCCAGCCTTCCCAGCTACCACTGTCTCATTTCCTAGTGGGTGGCATCAACTATTCTCTTTTCCTACCTGCCGCAATGTAGGATCCTCTCCAGGGGCTGAAGGATGAATGACAGGTGGACAGTCCTCCAGCATGGATTTTTTTTTTCTTTTCTTTTTTTTTTTTTTGAGATGGAGTCTTGCTCTGTGGCCCAGGCTGGAATGCAGTGGCGTGATCTCTGCTCACTGCAACCTCTGCCTCCTGGGTTCAAGTGATTCTCCTCCCTCAGCCTCCTGAGTAGCTGGGATTACAGGCGCCCACCACCACGCCTGGCTAATTTTTGTATTCTTAGTAGAGACGGGGTTTCACCATGTTGGCCAGGCTGGTTTCGAACTCCTGATCTCAAGTGGTCTGCCCACCTTGGCCTCCCAAAGTGCTGGGATTACAGACGTGAGCCACGGCACCCAGGGGATTTTTTTTTTTTTTTTTTTTAAGACTAGGAACTGGGCTCTCTTGGGTTCTTCCCTGCTGATGGGGAGAAAGGGAAGAAAGAGACTCAGCCCTTGGCCTGGTCCCAGCCCCACACTGACCTCATGTCTCCCCCCAGCTTCCTCCTCCCAGCCCAGCTGCAGCCAGCTGCAGCCCCTTTGAGCCTCTTTATATCACCTCTCCTCTATTCCTCCCTTCAAAACAAACAAACAAACAAACTTGTAGAGCTTTGGAAGTCTTTCCAACAGTGGCCCTGTCCCTTGCCATGTCTTTGACCAAGGGTCCTTGGATATTCCCAGTCTGTAGCCTGTCGGGACCACTTTCCCTTCCCATCTTCCACATCATCTCTGAGCTAGATCTGCCAGCTTCACCTCTCACCCTTCCAGTTGAAGACAAGACAGTATAGCTTATGTGTTTATTACCCCAACTTTGGGCTCTTCAGGTTGAATGGGAAAGAAGTTGGTTACTTATGTCTTGTGTCTTCTGGTCATAGAGGTTCTTCCTTGTTCCCAGCATCAGAGTCTGTGGATTGATGGGGGAGGAGGGGTATGTCATTCTACAGCTTTTGCTCAGCCCTTCCCTGGGCTTCTGGAAATAAACAGAAGGTCAGACTACCCTCCCCCTGAAGCATCCAGTTAGTTCAGCACAATGAACAGTACGGTCAGTGCTGGGAAAGGTAAGGCAGAAGAGGGGGTTGCTGTGATGTCCTGGAGAAGCTGGGGAACAGTACCGGGCCTGAAGGACAGGAAGGATCTGAAGGGGGGTGAGTCGCATTCCAGGAAGAGGAACTCCCATATGCAAAGACATGATTGCATCGACTTCATTCAGTTATTTACTGACAGCTACTACATGCTGTGCTCAGCTTAGGGTGCTCTGCAAGGTCCAGTCAACCAGGACCTTGCCCTCTAGACACTCCCAGTCTAATAACAAGAGATAAGATTCACATCAGCCTCTCCATGCCTGTGAGAGAGACAGGGACCAGACTTTGGATAGGATGAGTCACTTCTGACTTGGATAATTTACACTTTCCTGGAAGACACGGCAATGGTGCATGGTTCCATATTACTACTTGGTGTATTTTAGGGAAGGGAATATGGAGGCCCCTTTGTAGAGGATCAGGATTGGAATGGCCAGAGATGGATTGTAGTTATAATGAGGTTCAGGGAGGGCTGCAGAAAGGGAGCCCCATGTTAGGGAGGCAGGTTATAGAAGGCTGAGGTAAGTTCCCATCACCTCCATACTCACCTATGTCTTAAGAGTCCGTTCCTCCCCTCCCCCACTCCCAGTTGGGACACTTCCCCTGCTGTAACAGCCACAGAGATCTGGCAATCAGGCTGCTTCCTTTCCCTCCCCCATTCTGGGCCTGCCTGGGCCACACCCCAAGGCCAGGCCCCACTGGGTATAAGCTGGGCTCTAGGGACCACACTCAGATAGGGTTAGAACCCCATGGGCTATACTACCTGCCGGAGCCAGGTCAACCTGGTACTGGGAAGAGAGATTTTTGCCTATTTCAGGCATAGTTTTTGCCTGTCATTGCTGTCTGGTAAGATTCAGCATTGCAGTCTTGTCTGTTGGGGGGTGGGCAGGGAGTGTCCCATACTGGGCTTCAGAGAGGTCTCTCCATATCTCAGTAATGAGGGCTGGTACAAGCAGATCAAAAGGCAATGGTTGTACAGTCCTGTGTGCCTAGCCCTATACTTAGAGGTTTTTTTTTTTTTTTTTTTTTTTTTTTGGTCATTTAGTCCAGAGAAGCCAAGGCTTCAGTACTGAAGGGCATCCACAGCTGGGAAACTTATGTATGACTATTGGAAAAGGAGAATCACACAGAGCCAAAGCAGGGTTAAAAGGGGTGGCCATGGGTGCGGTGGCTCACTCCTGTAATCCCAGCACTTTCAGAGGCCAAGGCAGGTGGATCACTTGAGGCCAGGTGTTCAAGACCAGCCTGGCCAACATGATGAAATCTTGTCTCTACTAAAAATACAAAAATTAGCTGGGCATGATGGCATGTGCATGTAATCCCAGTAACTCAGGAGGCTGAGGCAGGAGAATCACTTGAACCCGGGAAGTGGAGGTTGCAGTGAGCCGAGATCGCGACACTGCACTCCAACCTGGGCGACAGGTGGCCATGCAATGGATATCCAAAGAAGAATTCAGTAACCTTATGGAACTGTGAGACTTAAGTTAGGCCTTAAGGAGTAAGGAAGATTAGAGAAGGGAGGGGGAATGGCAGCAGAGGGAAAAACAAGAGTAAAAGTTCAGAGGCAAGAATGATCCTGGCTTGTTTGCAGAGGACATTGAAAATGCCTCTGGAACAGGGAGCTGGGAACTCACAGTTACAAAGTACCTACATTGTGCACATATTATACATTAATACACTTAGTCCTTGTAACAGTACTATGTGGTAGGTACCATACGTTGCTGCTGCATTTGAAAGATAAGGAAATTGAAGTTTAGAGAGGTAAATCATCATAAGCTCAGGGTCACACAGCTGGTAAGAGGCAGAACTAGGATTCAAACCCAAGTCTGTATAACTCTAATACCCCTTATCAAATTGTGAAGAACTCTGAATGCCAATATGAGGGACCAGGCATGATCTGAATTGGGACTAAAAAGCCAGAATAAGTCTTTGTAATTTGTCTAATAACATACAGATCTGGCCTGGTGTGGTGGCCCACGCCCATAATCCCAGCACTTTGAGAGGCCTAGTCAGGAGGATCACTTGAGACCAGAAGTTCAAGACCAGCCTGGGCAATATGGCAAGACCCTGTCTCTACAAACAAAAAAATACATAAAAAATACAAAAATTAGCCAGGTGTGGTGGTGCCTGCCTGTAGTCCCAGCTACTCAGGAGGCTGAGGTAGGATGGCTTGAGCCTGGGAGGTTGAGACTACAGTGAGCTGTGATGGCACCACTGCATTTCAGCCTGGGCAAACAGAACAAGACCTTGTCTCCAAAAGAAAAAACAAAACAAAACAGATCGGCAACCATTGATTTACTAAATAGCTTTTTTTTTTTTTTTTTTTTTGAGACATGGGGTCTTGCTGTGTTGATCAGGCTGGAGTGCAGTGGCTACTCACAGGGACGATAACCTTGACTAGTGTACACACTTACAACCCTTCACTCCTGGGCCCAGCCTCCCTAGTAGCTGGGACTGCAGGTGCACCACTGAGCTGGGCTTAATGATTCTTTTGAAAAAGCCACTTAGTGAATAAGTCATTGTTGAACCCTGCTCCAGGTAGGTCACACTCCTGGTTTGGTCTCCTGCAGCACTGACATCCCTTCTTCCTATTTGGCACAGTTTAGACTCTACCTTTTAGCATATGCCCTCCGGAAATGGACTATGGGAACTTATTCAACCCAGTTCAGGCCAGAGGATTTCAGAAAGAAGAGTTGTTTTGGGAGAGAGGATAAAGGTCTGAACTAGACTTGAGTAGGGAGGACTGGGCTGATCCCCTAACACAGACACAGGCATACTCAGTGCTTCCTGCCTTCTGGGATGAAAGGCTTTGCTCCTGCCACCTCCTGTGTGTACAGCACTTCAGTTTACAAAGCGTATTCATTCCCATGGTCAGGTTCCTTGATGCTGCCCTTGAGGCTGGGAGGGCTACTATTATTACTTCTACTGTATAGATGAAGAAACGGAGGCTCCAGGAAGGGCAGTAACTTACCTGATCAAGGTCACACAGTTGGCTGGTAAGGGGTAACTTTAGGACTGTATGATGCACAAAGGAAAACACAGGACTTTGGGTCACAAAACTGGGTTTGTGTTCTGGCTCCCATACTAACTAGCTGTGTGATGTTGAGTTACTTTTACTGCTCTGAATTTGTTTCCTCATCTGTAAAATAGGAATAGTACTAACAGATTGTTATAAAGGTCAAATGACATAATAACATGCGAACTATAAAGGCTTATACCATATGAGGGCTTTTTTATCAAGGGTCAAAGTCAGCAGATAAACTCAAGACATCAGAGTCAGGTATCCAGTACTCTTGGCCCTATACCATACTGCCTTTGCTCTGCTTGTTTCTGGACACTACCATACTCATCATCCTTTTCCAGTGTCAGCCCTTGTTCCCTTCCCAGCCCAGAAGCTACCCTGTCCTTCCCCTCTCCTTTGAGAGCTGATTTACTGATTGCTAGTTGATAACCACCTCCTTAGAGAGCTGTACTTCCAGTCTCTTGGGCCTTGTGACAGCCAGCCAGAGTTCCCTCCTTGCCTTCCTGCCTGGGCCAGCCCGGCGCTGGGCTTTTCAGTCATACTGTCAACACCCACTCCCCTACTCTGTGTGGAACTGAAGATTACAGGCCCAGGAGTTCTGCTTTGAATGTCAAGGCTTCCCACGTAATCCATTGGGCACAAATAATGCCACCTGCCTCCAAGGAGCTTTAAGTCTTAGTTCATCCACCTAGTGCTCTTGTAACAACCATTTTAATCTCTAATTTCTGGATAGGAAAACTGAGGCCCAGCAAGCGTAAATGCCTCATGCTTGGTTGTAGTGAGTCAGCAGAGCTGGAGTTAGAAGTTAGGTCTCTCAGCTTCCAGTCTGAGGTCTCTATTTGACTCTCCACTGGCCTAGAGGGTCCTTATGCCCTTGCCTGACCCACTGTCTGAGGGTCTCTATCTGAATGTCCTGAGGTTGCATGCACACACGCATGCACCCACACACACACACACACACACACACTCTCTCTCTCTCTCTCTCATTCATGCAAATAGGATGGAAATATTTTTTAATGTGAACCAGAGACACAACTTCATAGAGTGAAACCATTTCTCTCCCAGCTGATTCCAAGGCAAACTGTAGCCTGGGAGGGAGATGGGACTAAGCCCTGGGTCCTTTGCAGCCCCCACTTCACAAAAGTTTCTTTTCCACTTCCCAGTGGGGATTTTCTTCCCCACTTGTCATTGATTTTTGAAGCTTCTGAACCAGTGGTGAGAGCTCAGGCTGGGGGGGTAAGGGGTTCCCAGACCAGGGTGCAGCCTTGCAGTATAGCAAGTGAAATGGAGAAAATGGGCTAGTGGTGATGGTGCTTGGGTGGAGCCAGGGATAAGGAATACTCAGGGATTTGGTTGTGTTTAAAACAGGGCTGCCCCCTCTCAGGGAGCAGGCCCTGGTTGTGGGAGACAGTCAGGGAAAGGAAGTCACATATTGACCACCAAGAGTCCCCCATGGCCAAGAGGAAGTAGCTGATGAGAGAAGGACCCTTGCCATAGCAGTGTAAATAATCACAGGGTTTCTGGAAGCTCTGTTCCAGAACTCAGAAAAGCAGTTCATCACTCCAAGGCCCTATGACCTGCAGAGGTGACCAGATGTTGGCTGGAGCTGGGACTCCTCATACTTAACCCACTAATAAATACAGCAGCCCATTTATTGGGCACTTGCTATGTGCCATACCTCATGCTGGACATCTTCTATACATTATTAACTCTTACTTTTTTTTTTTTTTTTTTTTGAGACATGGTCTTGCTGTGTCGCACAGGCTGGAGTGCAGTGGTGTGATCATAGCCCACTGCAGCCTTGACCACCCTGGGATCAAGTGATGCTCCCACCCCAGCCTCCCTAGTAGCTGGGACTACAGGTGTGTACCACCACACCCTGGTAATTTTTTCATTTTTTGTAGAGTCAGGGTTTTGCCATGTTGCCCAGGCTAGTCTCAAACTCCTGAGCTTTTCAAAAGTAGGATTACAGGCATGAGTCACCGTGCCTGGCCTCATTTTATATTCTGAGCAATTGTAATGCAATAGGCAAGATTATCCCCATTGCTGGAGTGCAGTGGCGCGATCTCGGCTCACTGCAGGCTCCGCCCCCTGGGGTTCACGCCATTCTCCTGCCTCAGCCTCCCGAGTAGCTGGGACTACAGGCGCCCGCCACCTCGCCCGGCTAATTTTTTGTATTTTTAGTAGAGACGGGGTTTCACCGTGTTAGCCAGGATGGTCTCGATCTCCTGACCTCGTGATCTGCCCGTCTCGGCCTCCCAAAGTGCTGGGATTACAGGCGTGAGCCACCGCGCCCGGCCTCTATGTTCTTAATGATGGTATTTTCTACCCAAGACTCTGGAAGTCTCTAAAATCTTTCAGCGGCACATGCCAGGATCTCAGATCCTGGAAATGGATCTGAGATTTGGAAATGGACAGAAGATTGAGGGGAAAGTCAAGTTTTTGTCTTACTCTTGACTTCATCCTTCCTAGTTGGGCTTGAAAGATTTGCTCCAGGCTGGGCGCGGTGGCTCATGCCTGTAATCCCAGCACTTTGGGAGGCCAAGGTGGGCGGATCACCAGGTCAGGAGATCGAGACCATCCTGGCTAACACGGTGAAACCCTGTCTCTACTAAAAATACAAAAAATTAGCTGGGCATGGTGGCGGGTGCCTGTAGTCCCAGCTACTCGGGAGGCTGAGGCAGGAGAATGGCATGACCCTGGGAGGCGGAGCTTGCAGTGAGCCAAGATTGCGCCAGTGCACTCCAGCCTGGGCGACAGAGTGGGACTCCGTCTCAAAAAAAAAAAAAAAAAAGATTTGCTCCAGGCCGGGCATGGTGGCTCATGCCTGTAATCCCAGCACTTTTTGGAAGGCCAAGGCGGGCAGATCACAAGGTCAGGAGTTCAAGACCAGCCTGACTAACATGGTGAAACCCCGTCTCTACTAAAAATACAAAAATTAGCTGGACGTGCTGGCATGCGCCTGTAATCCCAGCCACTCAGGAGGGTGAGGCAGGAGAATCGCTTGAACCCGGGAGGTGGAGGTTGCAGTGAGTCAAGATTGCGCCACTGCACTCCAGCCTGGGTGACAGAGCAAGACTCTGTCTCAAAAAAAGAAAAAAAAAAAAAAAAAAAATTTGCTCCACCCCACCAAGTGCCTTGAGAGAAGATACTAATGTCTGGGAGCCTCAGCCTCTACCTCATTCATCATAACATACCCAGACCCCAATCCAAATCCCAGGTCCAACTGAATCTCCAGTATTCCCCTGCATTGAATTGGCAACCTGAGTGTGCATGGCCAGATAGGGTTTTTAGTACTTATAAGAATGATGGGCCGGGCGCAGTGGGTCACACTTGTAATCCCAGCACTTTGGGAGGCCGAGGCGGGCGGATCACGAGGTCAGGAGATCGAGACCACGGTGAAACCCTGTCTCTACTAAAAATACAAAAAAATTAGCCGGGCGTGGTGGCGGACGCCTGTAGTCCCAGCTACTCAGAGAGGCTGAGGCAGGAGAATGGCGTGAACCTGGGAGGCGGAGCTTGCAGTGAGCCGAGATTGCGCCACTGCGCTCCAGCCTGGGCGACAGAGCGAGACTCCGTCTCAAAAAAAAAAAAAAAGAATGATGGGGTGGCCAGGTGTGGTGGCTCACGCCTGTAATCCCAGTACTTTGGAAGGCTGAGGCGGGTAGATCACCTGTCAGGAGCTTGAGACCAGCATGGCTAACATGGCGAAACTCCGTCTCTACTAAAAATATAAAAATTAGCCGGATGTAGTGGCGCGTGCCTGTAGTCCCAGCTACTTGGGAGGCTGAGGCAGGAGACACTTGAACCCGGGAGGCGGAGGTTGCAGTGAGCTGAGATTGCGCCACTGCACTCCAGCCTGGGCGACAGAGTGAGACTCCATCTCAAAAAAAAAAAAAAAAAAAAAAATTTTCCCTATTGCCAGAATACCCTGGATTGGGATAGGGCAGCTCTCTAAAGAATTGAGCCCCTTACTTAGCAGGTTTCTTACTGTGCCTTTTGGTTTGTACTCAGTAGCCAAGATACCAGGTTTGCAGAGGGCAGGGTGGGCCCTGAGTTGAGAGAGGTTCTACTCATGGCAGCATCACAGAGTGACCTGGGACAGCTGTCCTGTGCCAGAACCCTTTCCAGTCTCCTGGTGGAAAGGGTTCATATTTAGTAGAGGATCTAGTAGATCCCTAAATTTGTGCACTCTCCTTTTGTGTCTGTATAGCCTGGAAAAAAAAATAGCTAATACTGGTCAGGTGCAGTGGCTCACGCCTGTAATCCCAGCACTTTGGGAGGCCGAGGCGGGCGGATCACGAGGTCAGGAGATCAAGACCATCCTGGCTAACACAGTAAAACCCCGTCTCTACTAAAAATACAAAAAATTAGCCGGGCGTGGTGGTGGGTGCCTGTAGTCCCAGCTACTGGAGAAGCTGAGGCAGAATGGCGTGAACCCAGGAGGCGGAGCTTGCAGTGAGCCGAGATTGCGCCACTGCACTCCAGCCTGGGTGACAGAGCGAGACTCTGTCTCAAAAAAAAAAAAATAGCTAATACTTATGGATGAGGCACTGTTTTAAATGCTTTACATGTATTATATAATCGTCACAATGACCCAGTGAGGTAGATATTATTTTATCCTCATTTTACTGGTAAGAAAACTTAGGCATACAGAGGTTAAGCAATTTGTTCAGGGTTACACAGCTAGGAAATAGCAAAATCAGGATTTGACCTTAGTTTGTCTGGCGCCAGAGTTTATGTGCTTTCTACCACATTATACTGCATCTTTGCTTGGTCTCAGGGCCTTTCATTGTGTATCTTTCTGATGACTGTCTTGATGGGACTTTGGGATAGTGTCAGGTTAAGGGAACAGGAGCCAGTTTCCCTTTGTGTGCCCCCATCTTTTCTTCCCAATAGGCAGAGGCCTCCCTAACCAAGAATGTCCCCTTTCATCTGTCCGCAGGTCACTGCAGCCAGAGGGGTCCAGAAGAGAGAGGAGGCACTGCCTCCACTACAGCAACTGCACCCACGATGCAGAGCATCAAGTGCGTGGTGGTGGGTGATGGGGCTGTGGGCAAGACGTGCCTGCTCATCTGCTATACAACTAACGCTTTCCCCAAAGAGTACATCCCCACCGTGTTCGACAATTACAGCGCGCAGAGCGCAGTTGACGGGCGCACAGTGAACCTGAACCTGTGGGACACTGCGGGCCAGGAGGAGTATGACCGCCTCCGTACACTCTCCTACCCTCAGACCAACGTCTTCGTCATCTGTTTCTCCATTGCCAGTCCGCCTTCCTATGAGAACGTGCGGCACAAGTGGCATCCAGAGGTGTGCCACCACTGCCCTGATGTGCCCATCCTGCTGGTGGGCACCAAGAAGGACCTGAGAGCCCAGCCTGACACCCTACGGCGCCTCAAGGAGCAGGGCCAGGCGCCCATCACACCGCAGCAGGGCCAGGCACTGGCCAAGCAGATCCACGCTGTGCGCTACCTCGAATGTTCAGCCCTGCAACAGGATGGTGTCAAGGAAGTGTTCGCCGAGGCTGTCCGGGCTGTGCTCAACCCCACGCCAATCAAGCGTGGGCGGTCCTGCATCCTCTTGTGACCCTGGCACTCGGCTTGGAGGCTGCCCCTGCCCTCCCCCACCAGTTGTGCCTTGGTGCCTTGTCCGCCCCAGCTGTGCCTTAAGGACTAATTCTGGCACCCCTTTCCAGGGGGCTCCCTGAATGCCTTTTTCTCTGAGTGCCTTTTTCTCCTTAAGGAGGCCTGCAGAGAAAGGGGCTTTGGGCTCTGCCCCCCTCTGCCTGGGAACACCGGGTATTCTCATGAGCTCATCCAAGCCAAGGTTGGACCCCTCCCCAAGAGGCCAACCCAGTGCCCCCTCCCATTTTCCGCTACTGACCAGTTCATCCAGCTTTCCACACAGTTGTTGCTGCCTATTGTGGTGCCTTCTCAGGTTAGGGGCTCTCAGCCATCTCTAACCTCTGCCCTCGCTGCTCTTGGAATTGCGCCCCCAAGATGCTCTCTCCCTTCTCCAATGAGGGAGCCACAGAATCCTGAGAAGGTGAATGTGCCCTAACCTGCTCCTCTGTGCCCAGGCCTTACGCATTTGCTGACTGACTCAGCCCCCATCCTTCTGGGGACCTTTCCTACCCCCATCAGCATCAATAAAACCTCCTGTCTCCAGTGGCCCTGGCTCCTCCCTGTGTGCTGGGCATTAGCGGGTGGGCATGGGCTAGGGCTCCCCAGAGACTGGGAGCCTTTTGTTTCTTCTAGTAGACAATAGGCTTCATTGTGGTCCCCTCAACCCCCAATTTCCCTAACAAAGCTCTAGGCTCCCTTGGAGGGGGCAGTCTTGCTCTGGGGCCCAGTCACAGATGCTGTAGTGGACTCAGACACAAAACCTGAGGAAAGACTTCCTGATCTTAGGGCTCAGAAAGGGAGAGGTTGAGAGCCATTAGTCTAAAGGCAGATGCTCCCACAGTCATGCATGTGACAGCTGTACCTCACATCCCCAAGAGGACAGAGCTTTAACAAGAGTTGGAGTTTGAACCCAGGCCTGCCTCAACTGAAGACTTCCAGGTATCCTAGCTTGCAGTCCTAGAATCATTACAGATAGATAGCTGGCTCACTCCTGCTCACCAAAATAGGGGCTTAGACCAGCCTTAGGAGACTCCAGACCTAAGGGGGATTGGGGGTGCTTCTAGGAATCATACCCTGCCGTGGACTTAACTCCCTCCCCATTCTTAAGCCTGTTTCTCTCCCAGTTCCTATCAAGATGAGCCCCAAGACTAGCAAGCCTAGGCAACTGTTGGCCCCAAAAAAAATTTATTTTCCTTTAAAATGTACAACCAAAATTTAGGGTTTGGAGCAGTAGGGAAGACAGGAGATACCAGGGAGCCCATTTTACAGTAGAGATCTGCATCTGACCCCTCTATCCCATACCTTTGCAAAGGAGGGGAGGGGTCAGAACTTTCAGAAGAAAATACATCCTGTGCTGGTGCTGTTTCTGGAGCAGGTCATCCTTTAGGTATAGAACACCACCTCCACCCGAAGACTTCAGAACCACTGACTGGTAGAGCCCTTGGAAATCATACAGTCCACCCATCCTCCATCAGACACATGGACACACTGAGGCTCAGGGAAGGGTACATACCCTAGGGCACACATCAAATCAAAAAGGTGAAGTCAGGACTAGAACACCTGAGCAGCTTTAGCAGGGGACTGTGGCCACAGGCCTGGATGTGCACAGTAGATCATGAAATACATTAGTCCTATGAATTACCCTGTGCAGAGAAATGGCTGTGGTTGTCAGGGAGCAGCCACTGCTCAGGGACTTCTGACCTCAGTGAAAGGTGACTATGTAAATGCCAGAAACTGGATGGTGGTCATGAACCTCAGGACGTTTTTTTTAGCACCAAATGGTGGAGCTCTCTGCCAGCTCAGCTTCTTGGGGCCTCTCAGGTAAAGGTGATGTTGTTTGAGGACCCCACGCCCATATGAGGGGTGAAGAGGAGAAGCCAGCAGCACTGGGGTGAGCCTTGGCCTACGCCCTTCCTTCTTACCCTTCCCCCATCTTCAGTAAGGCCAAGGGAGGATGTGGGGTGTGGAAGGCCAGAATGGTATCTTGTTTCTGGGCAGTGGGCTGCCTCCTCCCAAGCAGGACTGAAGGGTTCAGAATCGCTTTTCCTCAGGCTGAGAGGTTATGAGCAGCTCCTTGTTCCCGAAGTCCCACCAGGCCGTCATGTGGAACGCCATGTTGGTTAAGACAACAGTGTACTCCAGGATGGCAAAGATGGTGTACACTGTTGTGAGGACACAAGGAACAGGACATGGTGAACTTCCAGCTACCCCCTCAGGGGCCTCTTGATAAATCACACCATTAGTCTGCCACAGAGAACACAATGGCAGACAGTCCCCAAGACCATTGCCCATTATCAAAAACATCACTGCTGCCCCGTAGCCACTCATGACCTGTGGATCCTATCCTGGCCTCACCTCCAGCCTCACAATACATGTTGTGCCGAAAGTAGACAGCCAGCGCCAAGAAGAAGGAGATGAAGTTGATGATGAAGAGCCGCTGTTTCCAGCTGTAGGACTTGCGATCCTAGGGAATGGGCTGTCTGATCACTCTGCAGCTTGCTGGGTATGAGAGCGTGGGCTCCCCCTCTCAGCCCTAGCTCCTAAGGACTGGGCCTTATCTCCCTTGGCTCCCACTAGCGGTCATGGAAGGGAGCACAGGCAGGGGCAGCAAGAATGACGAACATGTTCACGTCCCTGCCTCTGGGGGAGTGATGGGCCGAGGAGCAGTGGTATTCCTGCCCCTTCCACTTCAGGGGGATGGAGTATGAAAGTTACATGGAGTCACCCACCAACCCCACCTCCAAATGCTGTGGGGGAAAAGAAACCCATGTACATGGGTGGGGCGCTGGAATTATGACAGACCAGTCCTCTGACACTGTTCCTAACTCACTGCCGCCTAGAAGCGACTCCTCATTCTATCCCCATTTGCAGCCTCCGTCTCTTCTATTCTCCAGTCTCCCACACTACCCAAACACAGTGCTATAGTCCTAGATTCTGACCAACCGCCCTCAGTTTGTTCCCAACCCCCAGCACCAACCCCAGCACCCCTCTGCCAGGGTTCCCATTAGAACTCAGTTCCCACCTCACCATTACCCGAATCCTGAGGACAGATGTCCTTGATTTTCTTCCGGGCTGCCTTGGAGCCCCCGCTAGGGATAGACCGTACCTCCTGACTTACTGTGTGCTTCTTGGTCAACCGCCAGAGAATGCAGGTGAGGAGCATGTGCCCGAGGGATGAGGCAATGAACACAATGAAAGCATTTTCATGGACGGCTGGAGGGAAAGAGGATTGGGAGCCACATTGCAGAGAGTGCCCACACCACTAAGTAGGAAGGTCCGAATGTGGTAGGGGCAGGCCCGTCCCCTCAGGGAACCCTTCCCCACTCCTCCCTCATCCGGGCACCCACTGAAGTCCTCGGAGGAGGAGACGTAAGTGAGCACTAGCAACGCGAGGTTCTCCACGACATTGAGGCCGAAGTTAAGGCGGCAGAGCGGGCGATAGCAGGAACACGGGGAGGTGCAGCTGAGGTAGTGGTTCCAGTAGGCGAAGGCCACCAAGAAGCGAGGCGCCGAGTGCAGGCCGATGCAGAAACGCCACACATAGCGCTGGGGCACCTCCCCGCCGATGGCTGAGCTCACCGAGGGCAGATAATTGGGCACCTAGAGAGTTGTGACCTGTCTGGGCATCTGCCTCTACCAGCCCCGCCCATGTGGAGAGCCTTCTCTCCATCTGACAAAATCACTCTTGCCTCTGCTCCAGCACCCCCCCTTCCAAGAAGTCCTCCTTCAGATGTCCCCATACCTCTCCCAAAAGACCTCTCCTTCCAGGTCCTAGGCCCAAAGTGCTGGATTCTCATTCCCCAGCTATCCTGGGATTTGTGCAGGAGCATGGTGGGACCTTCTCCATCTCCCCCGCAGACTGGAACCTGCCTGTGTTTGGTCAGTGTGTAGATGGGTTCAGATGCTCTACACCCATAGCTCAGAGCTGTGCCTTCACTAAGACTCTGGGTGAGTTCCAAGACCTCAGATTCAGTCCAGAGGACAGGGATGAGTCACAGACCATCTGAGCTTCCTTAGAACAGTGCTAGATTCACTGCTCAGCTAAGATGTTCCTCAGTCTGCTCCCAGCGCCACTCATTCCTCCAGGCAGGTGTGCCAAGGTGGTAGAACGGCACCCCTGCTCTGATCATGATTAAGAAAGTGGGTGGGCTGGGCACGATGGCTCACACCTGTAATCCCAGCACTTTGAGAGGCCGAGGTGGGTGGATCACCTGAGGTCAGGAGTTAAAGACCAGCCTGGCCAACATGGCGAAACTCTGTCCCTACTAAAAAAAGACCTGTAGTCCAATATCAGAGGTGATCAGAAGATTGTGTGAACCTGGGGGGAGCTGACCGAGATCCATTGCACCAACCGCTCAAAAAAAAAAAAAGAAAAAAGAAAGTGGGTGCTCCTAACCTGAGGTAGTCTGAGGAAATGACCATGTTCTTGTGCATCTCCACCATCCATCTTAATGCCTGGAACTCCTATTGAAGTCTCAGTCCTTAAAGCTGAGGAAAAAGATAATACACAGCTGCAGGGACTGGTGTCTTGCTTGTTTGAGAGGTGAAAGGATGGGGGATGACTGAACAATGGTTTAGATGGGGACAGGAAAGCCAAAGATGGGAAGAGGCTCTCTTAGACTCCAAGGCCTAGAACAGTGCTTCACAAACTTTAATTACCCATACAACTCACTGGGGGAATTGTTTGAAAATGCAGAAGGCTTGGAACCTGAGGATCTGCATTTTTTAATCTTTTAATTTCATTTTCCCCCTTTTTGAGACAGGGTCTCACTCTGTCGCCCAGGCTGGAGTGCAGTAGCATGATCATGACTCACTGCAGCCTTGACCTCCTGGGCTCAGGTGATCCTCTCACTTCAGCCTCCTGAGTAGCAGGCTAATTTTTGTAGAGACAGGGTTTCATCATGTGTCCCATGCTGGTCTCAAACTCCTGGGTTTAAGCTATCCATCTGCCTTGGCCTCCCAAAGTGCTGGGACTACAGGCATGAGCCACCTCGCTTGGCCAGAATTTGCTTTTTTTTTCTCTTTTTGAGATGAAGTCTCACACTGTCGCCTAGGCTGGAGTGCAGTGGCGCAATCTCTGCTCACTGCAACCTCCGCCTCCAGGGTTCATGCCATTCTCCTGCCTCAGCCTCCCGGGTAGCTGGGACTACATGTGCCCATCACCACGCCCGGCTAATTTTTTGTATTTTTAGTAGAGATGGGGTTTCACCATGTTAGCTAGGATGGTCTCGATCTCCTGACCTCATGATCCGCCCACCTTGGCCTCCCAAAGTGCTGGGATTACAGACGTGAGCCACCGCGCCTGGCCGTTTTGTTTTTGTTTTTGGAGACAGGGTCTCACTTTGGTTGCCCAGGCTGGAGTGCCATAGCATGATCTCAGCTCACTGCAGCCTCTACTTTCTGGGCTCAGGTGATTCTCCCACCTTAGCCTCCCAAGTAGCCACCACCATGCCTGGCTAACTTTTTGGATTTTTTTTTTTTTTTTTAGTAGCAACAGGGTTTTGCCATGTTGCCCAGGCTGGGCTACAACTCCTGGACTCAAACAATCCACCCCCCTCAGCCTCTCAAACTGCTGGGATTACAGGCATAAGCCACCACGCCAAGCCAGAATATGCATTTTTTTTTTTTTTTTTTTTGAGATGGAGTCTTGCTGTGTTGCTCAGGTTGGAGTGCAGTGGTGCAATTTTGGCTCACTGCAACCTCCGCCTCCTGCGGTCAAGCAATTCTCCTGCCTCAGCCTCCCAAGTAGCTGGGATTACAGGCGCCTGCTGCCACGCCCAGCTAATTTTGTATTTTTAGTAGAGATGGGGTTTCACCATGTTAGGCAGGCTCATCTCGGAACTCCTGACCTCTGGTGATCTGCCTGCCTCGGCCTCCCAAAGTGCTGGGATTACAGGCGTGAGCCACCACCCCTAGCAAGAATATGGATTTTTAAAAGTTTCCAAAACTGTGGAAATGGCCAGTCCATTGCCCACACTTTCTGTGCACTTTTGCAGACCTCCAACGAGGGCCAGGGCAGTGCCAGAGCCCAGCAACCCAGCAAGGGAATGAACTTGCTCTAACTATGGAGGGACAGTCTTCAGAAGTGGAGTTCTGAAGGACCATCATTCCTTTCTTTCAATGAGATGCCAGACTGCTGAGAAGGTGAGCAATGCTGCAGGTGGCTCATAGGGCAGCCCACAGGTAGGCCTGGGGCAAGACTAGCCATGGGGCTTCACAACCACAAAAAAGGAGATGGATTCCCCTCTGCACTGTCAGAGGAAGCTAAATGTAGAACTCTGGGAGAGCAGATGCTGGTCTCAGAGGCATAGCTTGAGATACCATAGCTTGAGATATCATAGCTTGAGACCAGGCTCAGACATGCACTCTGAGTAATGTAAAGGGGCAGCATAGAGGCTCAGGAACTGCACAAAGCTGAGTCTGCATCCCAGCTCTGCCTTTATTAGCTGGGTGATCTTGAGCAAGTCACTTCACCTCTCTGAGCTCCAATTTCCTCAATGGTAAAATGGGTATGACACCACCTACCTTGCAGGGTGTTTATGAATTCTCTTTATTTATTTTTTTGAGACAGGGTCTCGCTCTGTCACCAAGGCTGGAGTACAGTGGCGTAATCTTGGCTCATTGCAACCTCCGCCTCCCAGGTTCAAGTGATTCTCGTGCTTCAGCCTGCTGAGTAGCTGGGACTAGAGGTGCCACCACACGCAGCTAATTTTTCTTTTTTTTTTGAGATGGAGTTTCACTCTTGTTGCCCAGGCTGGAGTGCAATGGTGTGGTCTCAACTCATTGCAAACTCCACCTCCCAGGTTCAAGCAATTCTCCTGCCTCAGCCTCCCGAGTAGCTGGGATTACAGGCGCCTGGCCTCTAATTTTTGTATTTTTAGATGAGGTTTCACCATGTTGGCCAGGCTGGTCTTGAACTCCTGACCTTAAGTGATTCACCTGCCAAAGTGCTGGGATTACAGGCGTGAGCCAACATGCCCAGCCATATGAATTCTAAATATAACGTGTATAAAACATCTGCAGTATCTGGCATGCAGTAAGTACAATAAGTGATGGCTTTCAGAAGACAAAATTTCCTGTAAAGAATGCAAAAACACTGTGAGCTACATGGCCACAGAGCATGGGAAGGTCTGCTTATGGGTGAGACACAGGAACCTCCAAGTCTCCTTACTTGATTTTTCTGCCTTGCTGTTACTCTGAGTTGAGTTAGTCAGTGTTGCCTCTGCTTCCTGGAATATTCATTCTGAAAACTACTCCCCAATCTCAGCTACTTTAAGGAAAACAGGACCACCATCTAAAGCTTGACTGGGAGAGCCCAAAGGATTCAAGGGCCCTGAACCCTGACCACTGTTGGGAATGGGTATTGGGGAGAAATGATACAGAGTTTGGGGAAGGCCTCAGGAAGAAGAGAGAGTTAGGGCATTGTGGCTGCTGGTCCTGTCTTCATGAGCTTCTCTCAGATTAGGGATGGGGTGGGATTCTAAGAGCAGTGACTGTCTCTTCCATCATGTACACACACACGCACACATACACACAGACACATACACATAATCAGGTACATGTACTCCTACCCCCAGCCCCATTCCCAGCACACAAGTTCCCCACTCACCGACTGCACCAGCAACAAGCAACATCAGGAGCTATGAGAAACTGGGTACGCAGCTCACCCCAAACTTCCCCATGTGCTCAGAGCTAAGAGTACTGAGAGACGGGAGGATAAGCCCTTTCTGATAGGACAGTAGATCAGAAACTCGTATGGTATAAAGCAGGGTTCCCCAAAATCCCCTTTCACAGCACCTCAGATTTCACCATAAGATTCATTCCTTTGGCCTCAGGTAAAAGTCCCCCCACATTATAGATGCCTTCTCTAGCTACTCTACTGTCCCCCGCCCCATGCCAACTGCACAAAAACTCCAATTGCTGTCAATCCCACTTTCTACACCTCTCTAGACTCCATCCCTCCTCTCTACCCTCACAGTCCGCATCTTGGCTCTGGCTCCCCCAGTAGCATGAGCTACTGCACTAGCCTCCTTATACCCTACTCTTGCCCCTGACCTTAAAGCTGTTCTCCACTCGGAAGCTAGAATGGTCTTCTAAAGCACAAATCTCCAGCCTATACAACATGGAAAAACCCCATCTCTACAAAAAATATACGAATTAGCCAGGCATGGTGGCATGCACCTATAGTCTCAGCTACTCAAGGCTGAGGCTGAGGTGAGGAATCACCTGAGCCCAGGAGGTCAAGGCTGCAATGAGCCAAGATCAGGTCACTGTACTCCAGCCTGGGAGACAGAGTGAGATCCTGTCTCTAAACAAATAAATACGTAAAGCACCAATCTGATCATGTCCCTTTCCTGCCTAAAATCTTTCCAAAGCTCTTGATAAAAATTGCCCTCTGGATAATATCAAAAGATGTCGGCCTGGCATTCACAAAGAGCCTTCTTTACCACAAAGCGACAATGTCCCCTCCTCCAAGAAGAAAGTGATTCCCAATGTCCAAGCTGGGTGAAGTGCCTCCTCTGAGCCCCACAGTCACTGTACTCTTTTTTATCATAATAGGAACCCCAGATCACTGTGTTGTGACAGTCTGTGTCTAAGGACTGACTCTTGTAACAATGAGATGTTAAAGGCAAGTCCACATCTAATTCCATGCCCCTAGCACAGAACCTTTATCCCTGGGCCCCCAGGAAAGGCCTAGTGGACTGATTCTGGGAGATAGAAGTCCATCCAGGTTTCTGGCTAGCAGATCCCTGAGTGGACACAGGTTGTGGGGCCTGGAGCTGCCAGTAGGAGAAACAAAGCTTGAGGATCCGGATCAGAGCTGAGGATGAATCCTCCAAGGTCAGTCCCCGAGTCTGGGCCAAAGCCACTTGTTACATCTCCCATCTTCTGGCCTCATTTTACCTCCTCAGTCCTGGCTTCCTTTCCAATCTGTCTCCTTCCTCTCATGATCTCTCCTGCCCATTCCAATCCCTTCTCTTCCCCTATCACCCCCCTCTAACCCCCAACTCCCTTGCACTGTTATTATTATTATTTTTTTTTGACATGATCTTGACTGACTGCAACCTCCGCCTCCCGGGTTCAAGCAATTCTCTTGCCTCAAGCCTCCTGAGTAGCTGGGATTACAGGCACACATCAACATGCCCAGCTAATTTTTTTGTATTTTTTAGTAGAGAGAGGGTTTCACCATGTTGGCCAGGCTGGTCTCAAACTCCTGACCTCAGGTGATTCTCCCACCTCGGCCTCTCAAAGTGCTGGGATTACAGGCGTGAGCCACAGCGTAGAGCCTGCTATTTTTTTTTTGTTTGTTTGTTCTATTTTTGAGACAGGGTTTTACTCCTGTCACCCAGGCTGGAGTGTAATGGTGTGATCTCAGCTCACTGAAATGTCCACCTCCCAGCCTCAAGCAATTCTCCTGCCTTAGCCTCCCAAGTAGCCGGGACTACAGGGGCATGCCAGGGCACCCAGCTAATTTTTTTGCATTTTTTGTACAGACAGGGTTTCACCACGTTGCCCAGGCTGGTCTCGAACTGAACTCGAGTGATCCACTGGCTTCGCCCTCCCAAGGTACTGAGATTACAGGTGTGAGCCACTGCGCCCGTCATCTCCCTTGCATTTCTATCATCATCTTCCAACTCAGGGAGGACTGTGATTCTATTCTCTCTGAGTCTCCCCCCATGAATTATCTCTGACTCTGACTTACCTACCCTTCCCCCATCCCCTTGTCTCTTTCCCTCTCTCTGACCCTCCACTTCCTCTCCACTATCTAATTCTACCCTAACTGCCACCTCCTGACCTGGCCCTGACCCAGGGGCTGGGGAGCTGGCACTCACCCCACAGTCAGTGGCCACCGTGTACTCAAAGTGGAACACCAGGGACCAGATGATGCAGAAGAAGAAGCCGAACACAGGAAAAGTGATGACCCACCAGACCATGGCTGTGAAGCGAAGCCGGAACAAGGTCCCATCGGGGTCCAAAGGCTGGGAGGCCGCAGAGAACATCCTGCAGGGCGTGGCCTAAGCAGCACGAGGAATACAACTTGGGGCCTGGTAGGACACCTGGGTCTGGGAAAGTGGGGCCTTTTCCAGAGATGGCTCCTCAGAGTATAAGGAAACGCCAGAGCAGAAAGTGTAGAAAAGGCATAAGGGGAAAAGGAAGGCAGTGCAGAGGAGAAGGATCAGAGGGAGATGGGACAGGAGCAGCAGAGACAGGCAGGGTCAGAGCTTAGGAATCCCCTTGGCACAGTGATACTCTAGGTCTACCTCTTGAATAGCCTACAGAAGAGAGGCTCCCGGTGGCTTGGACAGGGAGCTCTGGTGGCCCACCTCACTCTCACAACCCTCATAGCCACTCAGGAGAAGGGTCAGAGGTAGAAAGGTTATTATTCCCATTTCACAGAAGGGGAGACTGAGGCCCAGAACTATGCCAGGATCAAACACCAGGACTAAGGCCTCTTGCCACCTGACAGCTTCAGGTTCTAAGTCAAGGCTTTTTTCAGGCCAACTAACAAAGGACTGTTGGCTCAGAATGGCCAAAGCCCTCCCACTGACCCTGTCTGACCACATTCCTGCTCCTTACCCAAGTTCAACTAGGAACAGAGGGAGTGCCCCAGAGCCTATTTCAATGGGGCCACAGGCTGCCAGCCATTCCACCCCCAGGCTCTGAATGATCCAAGCCTCAGGCCAGCGGTACACTGATCCTAAAATACCAGGTCCCTGTGGAGGCACAGACCTACACCTCCTCCCTCTCTGAGGAGATGCAATGTCACCCAATCCAAGGTTTGGGGGAATCTGAGGGTCATGGAAACCTTCTCCACTGAGCTTGGGCCTGCCGTCCTGGGCCAGACCCAGGAGGCCTCTGTCCAGGTCAGACCCAGACCCAGGGAACTGAGCTTCTTCCAATCCCTTCTCCCTCCTGGCAGACAACTTCCCCTCACAACCCTACTGCCCAAACACCTTGACCCCTCAAGCTGGGCTTCCCTCTGGATCAAGCTGAGGCAGACAGAGATGGCTTGATATTAAAAGGCCTAGGACCCAATCTCCCTTCGGGACTCATACTTCCCTCCACTAAGGAGACCCAGGAATGGGGTGGGGGCCTCATGAAGCAACACTCACACTCGGTGCTGAAGAATCCGGGTCTTGGGTTGAAGGTTGTAGCCAGACTGGGACTATTCTAAGACTGGAAGGTCCCACCCCCTGCTCCTCAGGGCCTGCCCTCCCGCCCACAGTACCCAATTCTCCACGCCTGCCCAGGCACACATCCTTCCCAGGATCAACAAGCATATGTCATAAATCCTAGAACACTCTGCAAAGGTAAGAAGTGATAGTGGCTGAGGTCAGCTGGCAGTAGCTTCTTTGCCAGTGATGAGGGCAGGGACCTTTCTGAGAGTTGTGTCCAGGGTCATAGGCAGGTTTCCAATAAGGGAAAGAGAGAAAGCAAAAAGGGATCTGGCCCTTTTTTGTTAGAGCAGGACTGAGAGGGCTTGTTGGGCCTCACTGGAGAAATGGCTAAATTCTATGATGATAGAAGCAGGATACAAAAGAGATCTCGACAAGCCTGAATATGAGGTATCAATGTTTAGCCTGTACCTGTGCAGAAACAGCTAATAGCAACTCAGGCTGCATCAACAGAGGTCTAACAGCCAGGAATAAGAATGAATAGTCCTGCTTTTGCCTGTACTGCCCAGGCCACCTGGAGCTCTATACCCAAACCAAGGCCCAGCAGAGAATAGTGACCAACTGGGCCAAGTTCAACGGTACATTCAGGATAGGGAAGAGCCTGGAAACCATTTCCTGGGAAGATTGCCTGAAGGAACTGGATTGCCTGAGCTCAGAAGTTCAAGACCAGCCTGGGTAACACAGTGAAACCCCGTCTCTACTAAAATACAAAAAGTTAGCCAGGCATGGTAGTGTGTGCCTGTAATCCCAGCTACTCGGGGGGCTGAGACAGGAGAATCGTTTGAACCTGGGAGGCGGAGGTTGCAGTGAGCCGAGATTGTGCCATTGCACTCCAGCCTGGGTGACACAGTGAGACTCCGTCTCAAGAAAAAAAAAAAAAAAA
>NW_026652286.1:43736265-43843819 GCF_009828535.3 Hylobates moloch
GCTGGAGTGCAGTGGCGCAATCTCGGCTCACTGCAAGCTCCGCCTCCCGGGTTCACGCCATTCTCCTGCCTCAGCCTCTCCGAGTAGCTGGGACTACAGGCGCCCGCCACCGCGCCCGGCTAATTTTTTGTATTTTTAGTAGAGACGGGGTTTCACCGTGGTCTCGATCTCCTGACCTCGTGATTCGCCCACCTCGGCCTCCCAAAGTGCTGGGATTACAAGCTTGAGCCACCGTGCCCGGCCAAAATATGTGTATATGTATATATATATATATATATATATATGGCAGTAAATTCATTAAATGCATTAGACTAAATGTTCTGGTTAAAAGACAAAGTATTGGCTGGGCACAGTGGCTCAGGCCCATAATCCCAACAATTTGGGAGGCCAAGGCAGGTGGAACATTTAATGTCAGGAGCTTGAGACCAGCCTGGCCAACATGGTGAAACCTCATCTCTACTAAAAATATAAAAATTAGCCTGCCGTAGTGGTAGAAGCCTGTAATCCCAGCTACTTGGGAGGCTGAGGAACGAGAATTGCTTGAACCCGGGAGGCGGAGGTTGCAGTGAGCTGAGACTGCGCCACTGCACTCCAGCCTGGGTGACAGAGTGAGACTCCATCTCAAAAAAACAAAACAAAAATGGCCGGGCATGGTGGCTCACGCCTGTAATCCCAGCACTTTGGGAGGCCAAGGCGGTTGGATCATGAGGTCAGGAGATCGAGACCATCCTGGCTAACATGGTGAAACCCCATCTCCACTAAAAAAAAATACAGGGCCAGGTGCAGTGTAATCCCAGCACTTTGGGAGGCCGAGGTGGACGGGATCACCTGAGGTCGGGAGTTCAAGATCAGCCTGGCTAACATGGTGAAACCCTGTCTCTACTAAATATACAAAATTAACTGGGCATGGTGGCGCATGCCTGTAGTACCAGCTACTCGGGAGGCTGAGGCAAGAGAATCACTTGAATCCAGGAGGCAGAGGTTGCAGTGAGCTGGGATCACTCCACTGCACTCCAGCCTGGGCGACAGAGTGAGACTATCTCCAAAAAAAAAAGAAAAGAAAATACAAACAACAAAAGAAAAGCCAGGCACGGTGGCAGGCTCCTGTAGTCCCAGCTATTCGGGAGGCTGAGGCAGGAGAATGGCATGAACCCGGGAGGCAGAGCTTGCAGTGAGCCGAGATGGCACCCCTACACTCCAGCCTGGGCGAAAGAGCCAGTCTCCATCTCAAAAAACAAAAAAAAAAACAACAAAAAAATACAAAGTATTGTGCCCATGTCATAGACAAGGAATTGGGGCAGAGAAGAGTTAAATAACTTAGGCAAGATATAAAAAGTAGCAGATCTACAACTTGAACTTAGTTAGCTCTGACTCCAACTCTGCTGCTTCTCTGGAAGGAAGTCTTATCCTTCCACAATTCTGCAATCCTCACAGGTCTGTCTCCTCCCTAACCACCAATCCTTCATGGCTGCATACAGTGAGTTCTCAAGCCATGTGTATGAGATTGGGGCTCCTAGGACAAAGCTGGACTTTCCTTGGCCAGAATAGTGTTGAGCTGTGGACATCTCTGGGCTCATGATGTCCAGGACAAGGCTTGGCTCCAAAAGGGTTTGTAAGCATGCATCAAACTCCTCGTCTTTAGAATGGAAGAAGGAAGATGATGATACCTAAAAGAGGTGTTATCAGAATTTAGACAGAGTAGGAGTGTGGGAAGGAACCCCTGGCTTCACGAAGATGTCCTTCCCCAGCCAGGAATCCTGGGAATGATGAGCCATGAGCCACTTGCCTATCAAAGTACCCAACAACGTATCTTTAGAAATCACCAAAGTCACAGGAAATTCTTCCTTGGAGTATTCCTCATCCAGTACGTGTTCCTCCAGTCTTTCTGCAAGTATGCACTATTTTCCTGCCCACCTACTTGTACTTTGGACTGAATGTACTCATTTGCTTACTCATTCGAGACATTTCTTTCAGAACCATTTTATAACCAAAAAAAAAAAAAAAAAGAAATAAAAGAAAAAAGACATTTCTGAGTCCTCTTTCAGTGTCAGAATCCATGTCTTAGAATATTTAGAATGGGAACTCAACATTTTTATTTATTTATTTATTTATTTAGAGACAGAATCTCCCTCTGTCACACAGGCTGAGGCTAGAGTACGGTGGTGCAATCTTGGCTCACTGCAACCTCCACCTCCCGGGTTCAAGTGATTCTCCTGCCTCAGCTTCCCGAGTAGCTGGGATTATAGGCGTGTGCCACTACACCTGGCTAATTTTTTTATTTGTAGTAGAGATGAGGTTTCGCTGTGTTGGCCAGGCTGGTCTTGAACTCCTGATCTCAGGTGATCTGCCCGCCTCAGCCTCCCAAAGTGCTGGGATTACAGGAGTGAGCCACAGTGCCCAGAAACTTTTTTTTTTTTTTTTTGAGATGGAGTCTCACTCTGTTGCCCAGGCTGGAGTGCAGTGGCACGATCTTGGCTCACTGCAAGCTCCGCCTCCCAGGTTCACGCCATTATCCTGCCTCAGCCTCCTGAATAGCTGGGACTACAGGCGCCTGCCACCGCACCCGGCTAATTTTTTGTATTTTTAGTAGAGACGGGGTTTCACTGTGTTAGCCAGGATGGTCTTGATCTCCTGACCTCGTGATCTGCCTGCCTCGGCCTCCCAAACTGCTGGGATTACAGGCTTGAGCCACCACACCTGGCCGGGAAACATTTTTAAATAATGCAAACAATACCATTTATTGAGACCTTATGTGTGCCAGGTACTACGCTAAGTGCTTTAAATGTATTCTCTCATTTAATTCTCACTATGACCCTGTAAGGCAAATGTGGTTGTTATGCCCATTTTATACAAAAGAAAATTGAGGTTCAGAGGGATTAGGAAATTTGCCCAAATTTCTTTTTCTTTCCTTTCTTTTTTTCTGGAGAAAGACTTTCACTCTTGTTGCCCATGCTGGAGTGCAATGGCGCCATCTCAGCTCACCGCAACCTCTGCCTCCCCAGTTCAAGCAATTCTCCTGCCTCAGCCTCCCAAGTAGCTGGGATTACAGGCATGCACCACCACACCCGGCTAATTTTTTGTATATTTAGTAGAGACAGGGTTTCACCATGTTGGCCAGGCTGGTTTCGAACTCCTGACCTCAGTTGATCCACCTGCTTCAGCCTTCAAAAGTGCTGGGATTACAGGCGTGAGCCACCATGTCCGGCAGGAAATTTGCCTAAATTTCTTTTTTTTTTTTTTTTTGAGACGGCGTCTCACTCTGTGGCCCAGGATGGAGTGCAGTGGCTTCATCTCAGCTCACTGCAACCTCCACCTCCCAGGTTCAAGCAATTCTCCTGCCTCAGCCTCCCGAGTAGCTGGGACTACAGGCACGTGCCACCACGCCCAGCTAATTTTTTTGTATTTTTAGTAGAGACGGGGTTTCCCTGTGTTAGCCAGGCTGGTCTCAATTTCCTGACCTCGTGATCCACCCGCCTCGGGCTCCCAAAGTGCTGGGATTACAGGTGTGAACCATCCTGCCTGGCCCAAATTTCTTAATTAAATTAAACTGAATTACATTAACTTAATAAATAAATTTAAACTGAATTAAATTAAATCTGCATCCAGATTTAAACCAGGGTTCTCTGACTCAAAGTCCAACACTTCTACTAATCCCCAACTGAAGAAAATAATTCACTCATTCGTGCATCAAATATCTAATGTGTACCTACTATGTGCCCTGCCTTAGGGACGCCAAAATAAGTCAGTAGAGGAGAAGCTTAAAAATAATTGGGAGGCTGAAGTAGGAGGATCGTTTGAGCCCAAGAGGTTAAAGCTGCAGTGAGCTGTGATTACAGTCACGCCACTCCCGCCTGGGCAACAGAGGGAGACTCCAACTGGGGAAAAAAAAAGTGGTGGGTTGTAAAGATGGAATAAGATAGTGGAGGCCGGGCGCAGTGGCTCACGCCTGTAATCCCAGCACTTTGGGAGGCCAAGGCAGGTGGATCACGAGGTCAGGAGATCAAGACCATCCTGGCTAACACAGTGAAACCCCGTCTCTACTAAAAATACAAAAAATTAGCCAGGCGAGGTGGCGGGCGCCCGTAGTCCCAGCTACTCGGGAGGCCGAGGCAGGAGAATGGCGTGAACCCTGAGGGGCGGAGCCTGCAGTGAGCCGAGATTGCACCATTGCACTCCAGCCTGGGCGACAGCGAGACTCTGTCTCGAAAAAAAAAAAAAAAAAATTGAGCTTGGAGATTAAAGGGCAAGAAATCAAATGTTCTAGAGGGCAGTTATGAAGCTACTGTAACTATCTAGGGAGAGTTAATGACTTTCTAAAGTCCAGCAAAGGCAAGGAAGTGTGGTTGTAAAGGAGGGGTGTTTTGGATGGAGGAGTTGGGGGAAGATGGCTGCAGTCAGAAGTTTAAAGTAACTTTACTATTTGGCCAACCATATATTGATTTTCTTCCTTCAAGTATCTACTGAGCACCTACAATGTACCATGTTTCTTCCATCCACGATCTTATTCCATCTTTACAACCCACCACTTTTTTTTTCCCCCAGTCGGAGTCTCCCTCTGTTGCCCAGGCGGGAGTGGCGTGACTGTAATCACAGCTCACTGCAGCTTTAACCTCTTGGGCTCAAACGATCCTCCTACTTCAGCCTCCCAAGTAGCTGGGACTACAGGCGCTTGCCATCACACCTGGCCTGGGCTAATTTTTTGTATAGGTGGGGACTCACTACGTTGCCCGAGCTGGTCTCGAACTCCTGGGTTCAAGTGATCCTCCTACCGTGAACTCCCAAGTGCTGGGATTACAGGCATGAGCCACCACTCCTAGCTTCCCATTTTTTAAACAAACAAATAAATCAATTATCTCTAATCTCTTGCCATCACCAAAAACCCATATGGCTTTAAACTCATTTACATTTTAGGTAAAGCCCATTTCAATTTTGCATTCATGTCTCACAAAGAGGTGGTGGTGGAGGTTTTTTTTAAATTTTTTTTGAGATCACTCTGGAGCGCAGTGGCAGGATCTCCGCTCACTGTAATCTCCGCCGCCCTGGTTCAAGCAATTCTCGTGCCTCAGCAAACCAAGAAGCAGCTGGGATCATAGGTACCCACCACCATGCCTGACCAATTTTTGTATTTTTAGTAGAGACAGGGTTTCATCATGTTGCCCAGGCTGGTCTCGAACTCCTGGCCTCAAATGATCTGCCCGCCTCGGCCTCCCAAAGTGCTGGGATTACAGGCGTGAGCCACCAGCCCGGCCAGTATACACTTTGCTTTCTGAGCACAGCTCCTGCTATGAGACTCTCAGTCACTAAACGGGTCTAGTTTCTAGAAAATGCCCACCTTTCACTCTTTTTTTTTTTTGAGACGAAGTCTCGCTCTGTCACCCAGGCTGGAGTGCAGTGGCGTGATCGTGGCTCACTGCAAACTCCACCTCCTGGGTTCACGCCATTCTCCTGGCTCAGCCTCCCGAGTAGCTGAGACTACAGGCACCTGCTACCACACCCGGCCAATTTTTTTGTATTTTTAGGAGAGACAGGGTTTCACCGCATTAGCCAGGATGGTCTCGATCTCCTGACCTCGTGATCTGCCCGCCTTGGCCTCCCAAAGTGCTGGGATTACAGGCATGAGCCACCGCGCCCGGCCCACCTTTCACTCTTGTAATATCAGTCTTCCGCTCTGGGCTAGGCCCCAGGAGGACTTCCAAGAGCCCAAGGCACAGAAAACCGAGGGTATATAATAGGATACAAAGTGACAACGCTTTAACAGAGGCCTGCCCAAGCATTAGCTCAACTCGCTGGGAAAGCTTGGCAAATGTATCACTGAGAAGATGGGAACATTTGAAATACCCGTCCTTTAAGAATAAGTAGGGGTTTGGCTGGGCGCGGTGGCTCACGCCTGTAAGGCCAGCACTGTGGGAGGCCGAGGCGGGCGGATCACCTGAGTTCCGGAGTTCGAGACCAGCCTGGCCAACATGGCGAAACCCCGTCTCTACTAAAAATACAAAATTAGCCGGGCGCGGCGGCGAATGCCTGTAATCCCAGCTACTCGGAAGGCTACGACAGGAGAATCTCTTGTACCTGGGAGGCGGAGATTGCAGTGAGCCGAGATCGCGCCACTGCACTCCAGCCTGGGAGAAAGAGGGGACAGAGTAAGACTCTATCTCAAAAAAAAAAAAAAAGTAGGAGTTCATGGGCAAGGTGGCTCACGTCTGTAATCCCAGCACTTTGGGAGGCCGAGGCGGGTGGATCACTTGAGGTCAGGAGTTCGAGACCAGCCTGACCAACACGGTGAAACCCCCGTCTCTACTATAAATACAAAAATTAGCTGGGCCTGGTGGCGGGCGCCTGTAATCCCAGCTACTTGGGAGGCTAAGGCAGGAGAATCGCTTGAACCCGGGAGACAGAGGTTGCAGTGAGCAGAGATCGCGCCGCTGTACTCCAGCCTAGACGACAACGCGAGACTGCATCTCAAAAGAAAGAGAAAAAAAAAAGAAGTAGGGGTTCTCCACGTGCAGCTGGGAAAGACGTTCCAACAATCCTCATTTGTACCAGGCCCTTTGGTGGGCCAGTCCCTTAGGGCATCTCTAATGCTCCTAATGTCTATCCTAGAAATTCAGGGAGGGAAAGAATGTGCTGGGGCAAGCATGGGTCAGGAGAGAATAGGGTCAGGATTTAGGGCCCTGAAGCAGCCTCAGGCAAACTCTTGGACAGACAGACCTTCCAAGAGGGCCCTCAGGCTCCGCACGTGGTCTGGGAAGGAAGTGCGGGGCAGAGGGACTAGGAAGCCTTCCCAGCAACGCCCGCGGACCGGGGCAAGGAAGGGGTCGAATAGTTACCATGCCATTCTGGGGCCGTCCCTCTGATTGGCCCGAGCTCCCTCAGCCCGAGTCGCAGCGCTCCAAGGAAGGGGGCGGAGTCTCTATGTTGCGTCACCACTCTTCCCGACACCCCGCCGGTGCTTCCCAATCTAGCCATTCACAAGCCCACTTCGAGAGGCCCTGTGTGACGTCACGACTCGCTCCCGCCAACCGCGGCGGCGAGGGGCGGGACTCCACGGCCCTCTCACCGCTCCTGCCCTGTGCCTCCCCGAACTCCTTGTGCCCCTCCTCTTCCCTCTCGCCCCTTCCCCCCTCACGTTCGGTTTCAAAAGACGCATTGCCCAATGAATAACAGGGTCGACCCAGAGTGGCGGCCGCGTCCACCAATTCGCGGATGGCAAGGGCGGAGCTCCCGCAACGAGCCTCTGACGCCGGGCGGCGTGTGACGCAGTCGGGCCCTCTGCGCGCTGCGCCCGAAGCGGCGGTCGGTAGCAGTGGTGGTAGCGTTGGCGGCGACGGTTTCGTGGGGGCCGCGCGCCGCTCCGTGAGCGGCGGGTGGCAGACGGGCCTGGGCCCGGGCTCCTGACACTTCCCCTTCCCCACCGAACCGCGGTAAGTCGGGAGCCCGAGTTGTAGCTGCCGAGACCGGCAGGTTTTTCCTCCCTTCCGGGCGGGCGGACGCGCGGGGCGTCCCAGGGCCTCTCCGCTTCGAAGTCTCGCGCCGCGGCGCGCACCTTCTGGCCTGAGAGAGGGGCGGGGCTCAGGTCCCGGGGGACCGGAGGCCGGGACGCCCGACTTTGGAGGCCCTGGGAGAGAATGGACATCAGTGGGGTCTAGGCCTGGAGGTCTCCAGTTGCTGCCCACGCGAGTGGGCGTCTGTCTGGTTGTACTCATTCATTCAGTGGTGTAAAGACCCCACGGTGGGCTGGCCTTTTCGGGGTCAGTGCCTTGAGACCCTGAATAAGGTCTGCCCCGCACTTCCTTGACCGTCATGTGGGGCTGGGCTTTATTTGCCATGGCTTCTCCATAAGGGAAGTGGGCACCCCGAGGATTAGAGTGAGTCCGAAGTTTGTGAGATTTTTAAGATAATATCTGAGAATAGGAGTCGGTTCGGTGGAGCAAAAAGTTCTTTTCTATATTCCCACGTGTTCAGTGTAAAGCCAGATGAGGAGAAAGATTAAGTTTCTGGATTACTGTAGCCATAAGGACTTTAGAAATTAAGTCAATCCCCCTACCTTATATCAGTTTTGTAGATGGGGAAACCAAGGCCCGGAGTAACAGGCAGGATTAGCCAATGCCAGATCTTTGACAGTCTAAAAATTTTTCTACTACCTCACCCTCCCTGGATATTTCAGTCTCCCATTATTAAGAATTCCCTTTAGGAGGTCGGTGCGGCATGGACGTTAGGTAGCTAGACGTAGATGTAGTCTTCACAGCATTTTCCATTTAGTTGCTACCAGCTCTGTTCACGGGTAAGGTGGAAGCTCCGTTAGTGGTACCCTAACCTAGACCTTGAGAACTAAACTTAGAAGATAGTTAAAGAATGTCAGCGTTGTTATGTATCAGAAACAAATCGATAAAACTACAAGCCATTGTTTCCCTTTCTAAATCTGAATTTTTTGACTTGTGTCAGCTGATGAGGACTCAGAATCAGTTAGGGATTTATAACAGTACTGAAATAGAAAGCAGGAAATATTGACAAGACTTAGAAAGCCAGGCAGGAGTCCGTTTGTAGTAGTTGTACCTCGGAACTCATGGCTCCTTTCAGGTACAGAATTCAAAGTGAAGTATTATAGTAGGATAAGGTGAGGAAAGAAAACTCCGTTTTGGAAGAAGAAGCTAACTGGAATAAAGAGAGAAAAGAGCGGTGATCATTCCCTGTGATGGTCTTATAAATTCAAAAAGAAACTCGAGTTAACTGGATTACAGTATGTTTACCTGGTGGAGGAAGTTAGGGTATTTAAAAACCAAAACTAGAGGTTGGACAAGATACAGGTACTGGGAAATACTTGGGTAAAATTATTATTTTTGACTCTTCAGATTTGATGAAATTGAATTAGTTGACACTTGGTTCTGTTCACATCAGTAAGAGTGTTACTTTGCTCTTGTGTAGATGACAAAGCATAAACTCAAAACTAGTAGTGCAGAAGGGAACCGTAGTCTAAATAGTAAAGCGTGAACAGGATATGTTTTCCGTGACATTTTCTCAGTTCAAGCATCACCCTCTTCTGGGAAGCTTTTCTTGGCATTCTCTTCTCTGCAAGCTTCCATAACACTTATTTGATAACTTATATTTATAGCACATACTATTTTTAGCTGTTTTTTTATTAGGCTGGTAAAATATTTTCATCTTATCTTTGTTGTCCAGTTGCTTGCCACATAGTAGGCCCTCAGTAAGTGTGTTTACTTGAATGAATAGACAAATATGGAGGAGTTATACCTAACAGTAGTCAATAGAGAGGCTCCTGAAATATGGGGCCCAGATAAGATGGTTCCTGCTGTTTATATGTTATATGATACTTTGATACTTGACATTTATTTGTTTATTTATTTATTTAATGAGATAGGGTCTCACTCTATCACCCAGGCTAGAGTGCAGTGGGGCAATCTCGGTTCACAGCAGCCTCTACCTCCTGGGCTTAAACAATCCTCCCACCTCAGCCTCCCAAGTAGCTGGGACCACCGGTGTGCACCACCATACCCAGCTAATTTTTTTTGTATTTTTTGGGTAGAGACAGGGTTTTGCTGTGTTGCCCAGGCTGGTATTGAATTCCTGGGCTCAAGCCATCCCCCACCTCGGCCTCCCAAAGTGCTGGGATTACAGGTATGAGTCACTGCCCAGCTGGTACCTGACTTTGTTTATGTCTACTAGGTCCTGGATAACTAAGAGCAAGTAGTTAAGGAACTAAATTTACAGCTTTGAAAAAATTATATTATTTTCTTGTAATATGATTTATGTGGTGGTAGTTAACTTGGAAAATACTGCACTCCAGCCTGGGCGACAGGGAGATGCTCACTCAAGAAAAAAAAAGAAAAGAAACAAAACAAAACAGTACATGTTAGAGGCAAGGTAGGTAAACATTTCCTGAGAACTTGGTGCATTCTTTTTGTTTGAAATTGACCCTAAGTATTTAGCACAGTATGGCTCTAGAGAAAGGTTTCTCAGCTTTCGAACTTTTGAGACTTTGGGCCAGATAGTTATCGTGGGGGCTCTTGTATATTGTAGGATATTATAGCAACATTCCTACCTCTACCCATTAGATACCCTTAACACGTCCTCTGCAGGTTGTTAACAATCAGGAATGTCTGAAGAAATTGTCAGAATTGCCCTTGATTGAGACTACTACTTATTGAAAATATTATAAATGTATTATTATTAGTATTATTATTATTTTTTGAGACAGAGTTTCGCTCTCGTTGCCCAGGCTGGAGTGCAATGATGTGATCTTGGCTCACCGCAACCTCTGCCTCCTGGGTTCAAGCAGTTCTCTTGCCTCAGCCTCCCAAGTAGCTGGATTACAGGTGCATGCCACCATGCCCAGCTAATTTTGTATTTTTAGTAGAGACAGGGTTTCACCATGTTGGCCAGGCTGATCTGGAACCTGCTTCGGCCTCCCAAAGTGCTGGGATTACAGGCGTGAGCCACCATGCCCAGCCATAATTACCACATTGAAGAATTTGTACTTAATTCAGTGTAATGGGAAATACTTGTAGTTTTTTTTAGTAAGGAAAGAAAAATTCTTAAAAATATAGCGGTAGCTGGCCGGGCATGGTGGCTCACACCTGTAATCCCAGCACTTTGGGAGGCTGAAGCGGGTGGATCACAAGTTTAGGAGTTTGAGACCAGCCTGGCCAACATGGTGAAACCCTGAATCTACTAAAAATACAAAAATTAGTTGGGCACAGTGACACGCACCTGTAGTCCCAGCTACTTGGGAGGCTGAGGCAGAGAATCGCTTGAACCTGGGAGGCAGAGGTTGCAGTAAGCGCAGATTGCACCACTGTGCTTCATCCTGGGTGACAGAGCAAGACTCTATATCATAAAAAAAAAAGAAGACCTCTACATGTACCAGTCTTTGCATTCTGACACATGCTATGTTGTTTTGGTTGAAGTATATGAAGAAAATCTAGCCTCATACAGATACATAGTTGGAAAAGAGAGGAGTATTTTAATAGCCTTTTCAGATAATTCTGTTCTTTGACACCACACTCAAACCTTTTTATTTGTTTTTTTTTTTTTTTTTTTTTTGAGATGGAGTCTTGCTCCGTCGCCCAAGTTGGAGTGCAGTGGCGCTATCTCACCCTACGCCAACCTCCACCTCCCAGGTTCAAGCGATTCTCCTGCCTCAGCCTCCTGAGTTGCTGGAACTACAGGTGCACATCACCACACTGGGCTAATTTTTTGTATTTTTAGTAGAGACGGGGTTTCGCCATGTTGGGTTTGAACTCCTGGCCTCAAGTGATCCACCCGCCTTGGCCTCCCAAAGTGCTGGGATTTCAGACATGAGCCACCACTCCCGGCCTCAAACCTTTTTAAAGGTTCATTACAGTATGGAATCTGAAACTGTGTCATTGAACTTTTGTACTCTGTTGTATTAAAAACCATTGGTCTGTGTTGTACTTTGAATGGACCTTTACACTTTTATGATTTTATAACATGATGGATGTTGATTTTGAAATTATTGATTGAGTTATGCAGATCTTTTTTTGTTGTTGTTTTGTTTGTTCGTTTTTTTGTTTTTGAGACAGAGTGTCGCTTTGTCACCCGGGCTGGAGTGTTGTGGCACAATCTTGGCTCACTGTAACCTCTGCATTCTGGGTTCAGGCGATTCTCATGCCTCAGCCTCCTGAGTAGTTGGGTCTACAGGTGTGCACCACCACACCTGGCTAACTTTTGTATTTTTTGTAGAGATGGGGTTTCAACATGTTGATCATGGCTGGTCTGGAACTCCTGACCTCAAGTGATCTTCCCGTCTTGGCCTCCTAAAGAGCTGGGATTACAGGCATGAGCCCCATTGGCCTGGCCCAGATCTTCCAAATGTTGACAAATTTAATTATACAGTTGTTTCTGTTTCCACCCATCTCATCAGAGAAGTCTTTTTAAGAATTGAGAAGCTTACAACCTGATAGTGGTGAATACATATTTTTAGAATTCTAATTTTTGTATCAGATTTTTTTTTTTTTTTTTTTTTTAGACGTAGTCTCACTCTGTCGCCTAGGCTGGAGTGCAGTGGCGTGATCTCAGTCACTATAACCTCGCCTCCTGGGTTCAAGCAATTCTCCTGCCTCAGCCTCCTGAGTAGCTGGGATTACAGGTGGGTGCCACCACACCTGGCTAATTTTTGTATTTTTAGTAGAGACAGGGTTTCATCATGTTGGTCAGGCTGGTCTTGAACTCCTGACCTTGTGATCTGCCTGCCTCGGCCTCCCAAAGTGCTGGGATTATAGGCATGAGCCACCATGCCCGGCCTTTTTTTTTTTTTTTTTTTTTTTTTTTTTTTTTTTTTTTTTTTTTGAGACGAAGTCTCACTCTTTCCCCCAGGCTGGAGTACAGTGATGGGATCTCAACTCACTGCAACCTCCGCCTCCTGGGTTCCAGTGATTCTCCTGTCTCTGCCTCCCAAGTAGCTGGGATTACAGGCGTCCACCACCATGCCTGGCGAATTTTTTGTATTTTTAGTAGAAACGAGGTTTCACCATGTTGGCCAGGCTGGTTTTGAACTCCTGACCTCAAGTGATCCACCCGCCTCGGCCTCCCAAACTGCTAGGATTACAGGTGTGAGCCACCATGCCCGGCCAGTACCAAATCTTAATAACCATAGTTTGTCAATCATTCTTTGAAATTAAAATGGTGGGCTGGGCGCAGTGGTTCACGCCTGTAATTCCAGCACTTTGGGAGGCTGAGGGGGGCGGATCACAAGGTCAGGAGATCAAGACCATCCTGGCTAACAGGGTCAAAACCTGTCTCTACTAAAAATACAAAAAAAAATTAGCCAAGTGTGGTGGTGGGCACCTGTAATCCCACCTACTCGGGAGGTTGAGGCAGGAGAATGGCGTGAACCCGGGAGGCAGAGCTTTCAGTGAGCCGAGATTGCGCCACTTCACTCCAACCTGGGCAACTGAGCGAGATTCCGTGTCAAAAAAAAAAAAAAAAATTAAAATGGTGTTCCATGAGAAGAACAACTACATTTAGCTTTCAAAAGTAATCACAGGTGGTTTGCCCCTTGATATCCTTTGTATTTCAGTAAGCAGAAGTTTTTGAGTATTTCCCAACACCGAATTAAAAATAATTGTGCTGGCTAGGCGCGGTGGCTCACGCCTGTAATCCCAGCACTTGGGAAGGCCAAGGCGGGTGGATCATGAGGTCAGGAGATCGAGACCATCCTGGCTAACACGGTGAAACCCCGTCTCTATTAAAAAAAAAAAAAAACCACAAAAAATTAGCCGGGCGCGGTGGTGGGCGCCTGTAGTCCCAGCTGCTCGGGAGGCTGAGGCAGGAGAATGGTGTGAACCCGGGAGGCGGAGCTTGCAGTGAGCGGAGATGGCGCCACTGCACTCCAGCCTGGGTGACAGAGTGAGACTCTGTCTCAGAAAAAAAAATAAATAAATAATAATTGTGCTATAGTGTTGAGAAATAATACAACTAATAATTTTTGCTGCTTCATTAAGGACCCTTTCAAGTGAAAGTGGAATTTTTTATATTGTAAATGGGTGACAGTGAAGAATTCAGTGAGTGTTAGTTCAGCACCATTTGGGGTTGTTGCTTTGATTCATGCTGAGTTTCCAGCATTTTTGCACACCATTGATCTTGCACCTCAGCACAGAGGTCAGAACAGTAAAGAAAAAAGGCAAAGTGTTTTAGTTTTACTGTGAAAATGGTTTTGATTTCATCGAACCCCTGGAAGAAGGGTTGGGGACTTTTAGGGGTCTTTGGATCACACTTTGAGAACCACTAATCTAGAACAATATTTCACATTGGTTCATAGAGCCCTAAGCTGCTTCATAGGGCAGAGCTGGTGGGGTTCTACTGTACCTACTCCCTCTTCACTTCAGCCAGAGCGGCTTCTGCTTATGTCTGTTTTATATGTCGGGTTTCATGGCTAAAAAATATTTGAAAATCTTTGGTCAAGGGGAGAAGAATTGAGCACCTGAATTAGGGCTGGTCTGTTCATGAAGGGAACACTTCATCCTCAGTAAATGTTACAGTCACTCATCACTTCACATCTTTGTTTAATTTTACTTCGTTTGACACAGAGCTTACTAGGTAAATGGGGCTGTGTGCCGTGGCTCACGCCTGTAATCCTAGCACTTTGGGAGGCTGAGGCGGGCGGATCACAAGATCAGGAGATCGAGACCATCCTGGCCAACATGGTGAAACCTCATCTCTACTAAACTACAAAAAATTAACCAGGTGTGGTGGTGGGTGCCTGTAGTCCCATCTTCTCGGGAGGCTGAGGCAGGGAAATTGCTTGAACCCAGGAGGCAGAGGTTGCAGTGCACCGAGATCATGCCACTGCACTCCAGCCTGGCAACAGAGCAAGACTCTGTCTCAAAAAAAAAAAAAAAAAAAAAGTAAATGGGCCTGGCACAGGGACTCACCTATAATCCCTGCACTTTAGGAGGCCAAAGCAGGAAGACGGCTTGAGTCCAAGAGTTAGAGACCAGCCTGGGCAACATAGTGGCACATGCCTGTGGTCTCAGCTACTTGGGAGGCTAAAGTGGGAGGATCACTTGAACCCAGGAAGTCCAGGCTGCAGTGAGCCATGATCATGCTACTGCATTCCAGCCTGGGCAACAGAGTGAGACCTTGTCTCAAAACAAAAACCAAAAAAAAAAAAAAAAAAAGAAATAGATAAATGAATTTGTAAATTAAAAAGATGGATAGTTGGGAGTAAAGATAGAGATGTGAGATAGATGGAAGAGGTTGAGTGATCATAGTAATCTCAATATATTGTGTTTGTGCAGGGATGGGATTTGTTTTTGTTTGCATGGTGCTTTATGTTTGTGCTAAGTGATCAGTGGATGACACTTAAGCATTGAGAAATAAGAAATTATGGCATTCTAGTTAGCCATCGAACCAAAGTTTAGAGTGAGGGGACATTTATTACACTTTTTAAATTATAAATACCTGTAAAATACCTGTTGAAAAACTAAACAAAATGCTGCTTTTGAGGAGCTCTAGTTTGAGACAACTTTGTCCTCCTACCAGTCTTTTGGTGTAGGCTGTACAATCCCTATCGTTCAGATGTAGAAATTGAGGTCTGAGAGATTGAATATTATGACTTACAGTAGCTAGTGGCAGAGGAATTTTTTACTTTTTTAACTTTTTATTTTGAATTAACTTTAGATTTTAAGAGTCACAACGATGGTAATTAACAAGTTTTTTTGAGTTGGAGTTTTGCTCTTGTTACCCAGGCTGGAGTGCAGTGGCACGATCTCGGCTCACTGCAATCTCTGCCTCCTGGGTTCAAGCGATTCTCCTGCCTCAGCTTCCCAAGTAGCTGGGATGACAGGCATGCGCCACGACAACTGGCTAATTATGTATTTTTAGTAGAGACAGGGTTTCTCCATGCTCCTCAGGCTGGTCTTGAACTCCCGACCTCAGGTGATCCGCCCACTTTGGGCCTCCCAAAGTGGTGAGATTACATGCGTGAGCCACCGTGCCCAGCCTTATACAGTGATTCTTAGTAGGTATATATTCTTTCATTTTAGAATTTTATTTATTTATTTATTTTTGGAGACAGAGTTTCACTCTTGTCACCCGGGCCTGTAGTGCAGTGGCGCGATCTGGGCCCACAGCAACCTCCATCTCCCAGGTTCAAGCAATTCTCCTGCCTCAGCCTCCTGAGTAGCTGGGATTACAGGCTTGTAGGCTAATTTTTGTATTGTTAGTAGAGGGGGTTTCACCATGTTGGCCAGGCTGGGCTTGAACTCCTGAGCTCAGGTGATCCACCAGCCTTGGCCTCCCAAAGTGCTGGGATTACAGGTGTGAGTCACCGCGCCTAGCCGAGTGACAGAGAGTTTTAAACACAGACGTCTCACACCAAAGCTAATTTACTCTTCCGTCTAAAATGATTAGGGTTATGTTAAGGGGATGAAAAAATGCTGCTCAGTGCTGTTAGGAAGGAGCTATGTAAGATGCTATGGACTATTTAAAATTAATTTACACCCAGTGAGCAAAGTCTTTTTTTTTAACCCAGAGCAGCAAACAGGTAAAACACTCAGGTGGCAGGTATAATAACAAATATATTGCATAACTAAAAGCAGCTGAGAGATACTAGTTTATGTAATTGGGGTTGGAAATGAGGAGGGGAAGTAAACTGTTTTATTTTTTTGAGACGGAGTCTGGCTCTTTCACCAGGCTGGAGTGCAGTGGCCCGATCTCGGCTCACTGCAACCTCCTCCTCCCGGATTCAAGTGATTCTCCTGCCTCAGCCTCCCAAGTAGCTGGGACTAGAGGCACACACCACCATGCCCAGCTAATTTTTGTATTTTCAGTAGAGATGGGGTTTCACCATGTTGGCCAGGATGGTCTCGATCTCTTGACCTCGTGATCTGCCCGTCTGAGCCTCCCAGAGTGCTGGGATTACAGACATGAGCCACCGTGTCTGGCCTTTAAAGTGTTTTTATACTAATAAAGAGTTTAAGGGTGTGCGGCAGTCTTGTGAAAGCAGGTGAGGCTTGAGCAACAATTTTTAGGAAGAAAAGGAGATACGATTTTTAGAGAGGGTATGATGTTCTTTTTTTGTTTGTTTGAGACAGCATCTTGCTCTGTTACCCAGGCTAGAATGCAGTGGCATGATCTTGGCTCACTGCAACCTCTGCCTCCCAGGTTCAAGCAACTCTCCTGCCTCAGTCTCTCGAGTAGCTGAGATTACAGGTGTGCGCCACCGCTTCTGGCTAATGTTTGTATTTTTAGTAGAGACAGGGTTTCACCATATTGGCCAGGCTGGTCTCAAACTACTGACCTCCGGTGATCCTCCCACCTCAGCCTCCCAAAGTGCTGGGATTACAGACGTTGAGCCACTGTGCCCGGCCTTAGAGAGGATATGATGTTCTAACCAAGGGAATGGCTTGATCAAAGATCTATCCTAGGGAGGATACTGTAAAACAGAAGGTTCCAGATAGTTTTGTTGGGATATGTTATTAGGTTACACTTGGCTAATTAATCTCTTCTTCCTGGAATTCCACCCAGCCTCCTTTCCCAGCCCTCTTTTCTTATCTAGGGCAAAAATTTTCACTCAGTTTAACTGTGTGTGATAATCCCTGCGTCTTCTAGTATTTTTGTGAAGATTAAATGAGAGGATGTATGAAAAAATGCTTTGTAAAGTGGGAAGTACTATACTAGTCCATTCATCTAACAAATATTTATTGTTTTTGCTCTTTGCTGGCTTTGATACAAAGGAGCTTAATGAAGTGGAAAGGAAAAACTACTTCCCATTTGTGTCTGGAGTTAGCAGCAAATTGGAAATGTCTTGGGAAGCTTGCATAGTCTTTCAGATAGTCTTAAAGTTGACAGTTGCCTGGAGTTGTAAACGTTTTGACCACATTTCAGGATATCCATCACTTTTCTGGGTAGAAAACTAAATTTTGTCATTGTACCCAGAGTTCACAGAGATCACAAAAGTTAGATATGTAAAACAGTGTATCAATGTATAGAACTTCAGTTTGGACAGTGTCAGAGTATATGTCTGTCCATTGATTGGACTACTGGTGTGTATTATAAGGCTACTTCTTGTATCTGAGAATCTGAATTAATTAGATTTTTGAGCGTAGAGGACAGAGTAAAATTAAGGGTAAAGTTAAAGTTCTCTTTTCTATATAACACTATTTCATTTTTCTTTTTTCTTTTTAAATATACCAAAAAGAAAAACCTGCACTGGGTATAAGTAAGTCCGTTCATGAAGCTTCCCAGCTTTCTGTAATTCTTTTGAGATGGGTTTGGCTGTCGCCAGGCTGAGTCGTGGCCGACTCGGCCACTGCAACCTCCGTCTCCGGTTCAGCCTTCCCCTTTATATGAAGAAAAAAAGGAGAAAGGTTAATCTTTGTTGTAAATTTCATCTTTGCCATGGGTATACCTTATAATTTATCCTTACTCCATAAAAGAGATTATTTCTGGTGACTAGAACTCCCATATTTGCCAGAGAAGTGTCTTTCCCTGATAGTGCTGGATCTGTAGTACCAATTGTTGGTTTTGTAGGTTCCCCATTTATAGTGAATGCAAGGTCATTTCCCTTTAATTGGCAGTGTTCTTTCTCTAGGAGCTCTAGGCTCTAGACTCTAGAAGCATTGGCGGGTGGGGTCAACAATAGCTTTGTCTTGGGCAAATAGACTCTTGTGCCTTAATTTCTTCCTTGTAAAATAGAGATAAAAATACCTACATCACTGGGTTCTTGGGAGGTTTACCTGAGATAATTCATAAACAACATTACAACAGTGCCTGGGACATAGTAAGAACTCAGATGTTATCTTGTGTTTCTTCTTGGGGGGGCTGGGTTCAGCTTGGGCCAGTTTAACATATTTGAAAGGATAAAGGCTCAAGTGTGATATGCCTTTAAACTTTAATGGGTTTATTTCTGTCTCTAGGATTACTTTTTTTAATAGATTTTACTACATTTTTGGAGTAAAATCCAAATGGAATGGAAAATAGTTAATGCAAATATCTGTATTATCTAGATTTTTGTTGTTTGTTTGTTGAGACAGTCTCACTGTGTCGCCCAGACTGGAGTGCAGTGGCATGATCTCAACTAACTGCAACCTCTGCTTCCTGAGTTCAAGTGATTCTCCTGCCTCAGCCACCTGAGTAGCTGGGATCACAGGTGTGCATCACCGCTATCAGCTGATTTGTGTATTTTTAGTACAGGCTGGGTTTTGCCATGTTGGCCAAGCTGGTCTCAAACTCTTGAACTTAAGTGATCTGCCCACCTTGGCCTCCCAAAGTGCTGGGATTACAGGCATGAGCCACTGCATCCAGCCTTGTTATTGTTAATAGAGGAAGTAAAATGTTACATGTTCTTTCTCTGATTATGTCAGTAGTCACAAACTGAAAACCCACAGGAACCAGGCAGTTGATGTAAATGAGTGATATTGGGTGGGTATTGTGGCACTTTGGAGAGTGCATGCTCTCACAGAAGAGAGGTAGATACAGGGAATTGCTACTAAGCTCCAGCCTGTCATTGCCATGAAGTGATTACAGTCATAGTTTGATTAATTATCAAGTTTTTCATGAGAAGCCAAAAATCCGTTGGTTTTTTTTGGTTGTTTTTTGTTTTGCCATAACCGTATTTTTTTTTTTTTTTTATTCATTTATATTTTTCAAGACGGAGTCTTGCTCTGTCACCCAGGCTGGAGTGCAGTAGCATGATCTCAGCTCACTGCAACTCTGGGGTTCAAGCAATTCTCCTGTCTCTGCCTCCTGAGTAGCTGCGACTCCAGGTGCCTGCCACCACGCCCAGCTAATTTTTGTGTTTTTAGTAGAGACGGGGTTTCACCATGTTGGCCAGGCTGGTCTCAAACTCCTGGCCTCAGGTGATCCGCCTGCCTCTGCCTCCCAAAGTGTTGGAATTACAGATGTGAGCCACCGTGCCCAGCCAAGGGTGTGCTTTAGAGTAACTTGAACTTTTTCTGAATGCAAATGTCTATACCCCAGCCCTAGACATTTTGCTTCAATATTTGTAGAATGGAGCCTGGGGGTTTGTATTTTTGTTTGTTTGCTTGCTTGCTGGAGTGCAGTGGCACCATTGTAGCTTGCTGCAGGCCTGAACTCCTGGGCTAAAGTGATTCTCTAGCTTCAGCCTCACTAGTAGCTGGAGCTACATATAGGTGTGCACCACCATGCCTCTTTTTTTTTTTTTTTTTTTTTTTTTTAATAGAGACAGAGTCTTGCTGTGTTGTCCAAGCTGGTCTGGCTTTAAGCAGATCATCCTGCCTCACCTTCCCAAAGCACTGGGATCTACAGACGTGAGCCACTGTAACCGGCCGGAGTTTGTATTTTGAAAAGCTTGCCACCTAATTCTGATGTGGCCCTCTAGAACCACTGGTTTTAGTGAGCTTTGTTTAATCAAAGGAGTTACTCAGTTTTTGGATATTGAGATAAAGAACTAAGTAATTAATTTTTTTTTCCTAGGAAATTTCAGGAGAGAGAATATTTCTGTAAAGCATTTATTTAAAGGACAGCCTTATCTTTTTCAATGTTGCACAAAATGTTTGGGTATTAGAATGACTAGAAATGTTAGTGGGACACTAGAATTTGGGGAAGACCACAAAATGCAATATTTAATTCTATTATACGAACACGGCCTGAGTTTCCTAGAAGAAAAGACTACTCTTTACATACGTTGAGTGGCTATAATAGAAAAATCATCATACCTGTCACAAATCCAGATGAGCATGATTGACTGTTTTCAGAGTTTTTACACTGAAAGTAGTTTACTTATTAATTTATTGTCTGCTATCAGATAAGAGGTAGCAGGCATCTAAATTTAAGGAAAATTTTTGGAGGGGAAAGCTCTTTTGAGTAAACTATACAGCTATTTTTATTCAGACGGGGTAACCAAACGTTTCTTTGTAGGCGTTCTTGGAACAGTTTGGTCCAGTTCCTTAAATGACCACGTGCATAGTTTGGATACAGGAGTGAAATAATTTATATGAGGTGAGGGTTTTTGTTTTTGTTTTTGAGACAGAGTTTTGTTCTTGTCACCCATGCTGGAGTACAATGGTGCGATCTCAGCTCACTGCAACCTCTGCCTCCCAGGTTCAAGCAGTTCTCCTGCCTTAGCCTCCCAAGTAGCTGAGATTACAGGCATGCACCACCACGCCTGGCTAATTTTTGTATTATTAGTAGAGACCGGGTTTCACCATGTTGGCCAGGCTGGTCTCGAAGTCCTGAGCTCAGGTGATCCACCCACCTTGGCCTCCCAAAGTGCTGGGATTACAGGCATGAGCCACTGTGCCCAGCCAAGGTGAGGGTTTTTTTGTTTTTGAGACAGGGTCTCACCCTGTCACCTTTGCTGGAGGGAAGTGGCATGATAATGGCTCATAGCAACCTCCACCTCCTGGGCTTAAGCACTCCTCCCACCTCAGCCAACCGAGTAGCTGGGACTACAGTCCCGTGTCACCACACCAGTCCAACTTTGATTTTTTGGTAGAGACAAGGTTTCACCATCTTGCCCAGGCTAGTCTCGAACTCCTGGGCTCAAGCAATCAGCCCACTTCAGCCTCCCAAGCTGCCGGGATTAGAGGTGTGAGCCCACTGTGCCTGGCCAGAGGCGAGGGATTTTCATCAAAGGTTTTCTGTAATCTTAGAAGTAGAAGGTAGATAAGTAGGGGACCATAGGGAATAGTCTTAAAACGTAATCTCAAAGAGAATGTCAGGGCACCAGAATCTCTGGGATTTAGAGATAGAAGGCGGGGCATGCATAATTTGAAAAACATTTACTATTACCATGTTTTATATCCCTCGAAGGTAGGGGAGAAAGAAACTTTATAATGCAAACTATGGAAAATAAAGCCTTGGCCAGGTGCCGTGGTTCGCGCCTGTAATCCCAGCACTTTAGGAGGCCCAGGTGGGTGGATCACTTGATCAGGAGTTTAAGACCAGCCTGGCCAACATGGTGAAACCCTGTCTCTACTAAAAATACAAATAATTAGACAGGCATGGTGACACACGCTTGTAATCTCAGGTACTCTGAGACTGAGGCAGGAGAATAACTTGATCCCGGGAGGAGGAGGTTGCAGTGAGCCACTGCACTTCCTTCTGTCTCAAAAAAAAAAAACAAAAACAAAAAGAAAACCTGACAAAAATGTTAGCTTTTTAGGTGGTTGGGATAGCAGACTGTGGTTATAATTTTTGATTGGTGTGATTCATAACCTCCTGCGTGGATCATATAAACATCTTGCCTTGTAGACCTGAAATATTTATTGGTTAAAAAGGGGACTTAGGTAAAAAAAAAAAAAAGGTTGAAAACATTGTTTTAAATGGATGGTTAATGTTGGGATCTGAAGTTTAACCTCACATTATGAAGTTTAACCTTACTGTTCAGCTCGGGAACATTGTAGATTAAAGATCATTTTACAAGGTTTATTTTATCATACAGTTTCAGGATTTTGAATGAAAGTATATACTGTAGTTTGAATAGGCCTAAGTTTGTGGAATGATAGATTTTCTAAAACAATTATATTCCATTTTGTGGTCTTTAAGAGAGTAATAATGTTTTCTTCTTCCCAGCTTTCTGAAACAAAGACTCATTTTGAAGATGTTTAACAAATCATTTGGAACACCCTTTGGGGGTGGCACAGGTGGCTTTGGCACAACTTCAACATTTGGACAGAGTAAGTTTTTAAAAAGGACAAAAGGGGGGAAACCTTAATCTCTTCTTAATAAGAACAAATCCACTCTGATAAGCTTTAGGTGGGAATCTTATTTGTACATTCATATTTATAATAAAGTCGTCTTGAAAAAATAACTAGGATAAGACTCTTTAACAGTTTTTAAGAAAGTAGAAATAAATTCTAAGTTTTCATGGCCTTCTGATTGTCAGTAGAGGATACTTAAAATATTTGTATTATTTTGGTTGACAGAAAGTTATAATTTGTTACTAATTTTCAGACCAGAAAATAATTCTCTTAATGTTGAAGTCTAAAATGCAGTTATGAAATAACTGCCCTGGAATTTACCCTGTGAACATAATGTAATATTCAGGTGTCACAGAAATGTTAAAATGTGGAAGTGTCTAATCCCCATCAACCCTCTGGAGATCTACCTCCCTTCCTACCCAGTATCATATATGACTAATTGCCTGAAGCAATCCGTATTTACATTTAAACTTTTTGTTAAAAAGTTTTTTGGAGGTTTTTTTTTTTTTACCAGAAAGCCAAGCCCCCCCCCCCACCTCCCCCAGCAGACATTTTATTCATTGTCCCCAGGGGAAGTATGAAAATTTGAAGTGAAAAGGAGTGACTTTTCAATATTTTCAATAAAAGTTACAGATGTTCGGCCGGGCGTGGTGGCTCACGCCTGTAATCCTAGCACTTTGGGAGGCCGAGGTGGGTGGATCACCAGGTCAGGAGATCGAGACCATCTTGGCTACTGGGAAAAATTTTTTTCCCTGTAAAAACCAGAAACCCTGCTAGACAAATTCTAAAAGAGCTGTGACACTGTTAAAAATGTTTATACTCATCCAAGGCTGGAAAGAATGGTATAATGAACTCTCATGTACTTATATCCCAACTTTAACAATCAGTATTTTCCCAGTCTTGTTTTTATCTCTTTCTTTCCAGGGGGGAAGGAGAGCGTCTTAACAGAATAAATTAAATCCCAGAAACTTTTCTCTAATTGATGAAATTTTTTTTTTTTTCTGAGATAGGATCCTGCACTGTCACTGAGGCTGGAGTGCATTGGCACTATCATGGTTCACTACAGCCTCAACCTCCCAGACCCAAGCAGTCCTCATACCTCAGCCTCCTAAGTAGCTGGGACCACAGTTGCACACCACCATGCCTGGCTTATTTTTCTCAGCTCACTGTAACTTCTGCCTCCTGGGTTCAAGCAGTTCTCCTGCCTCAGCCTCCCGTGTAGCTGGGATGACAGGTGCACGGCACCATGCCCGGCGAATTTTTATATTTTTAGTAGAGATAGGGTTTCACCATGTTGGCCAGGGTGGTCTCAAACTCCTGACCTCAAGCAATCTGCTCGCCTCGGCCTCCCAAAGTGCTGGGATACATGTGTGAGCCACTGCGCCTGGCCTCCTGGCTCATGTTTAAAATTTTTTGTAGAGGTGAGATCTCGCCATGTTGCCCAGGCTGGTCTCCATCTCCTGAGCTCAAGCAGTTCTCTCGCCTAAGCCTGCCAAAGCGAGGAGATTACAAGCATAAGCCACGGCACTGGGCTAAGGATTCTTTAAGAAGCATAACTAACAAACCTCTATCATACCTAATAAAATTAATAATAGAGGAAGTTTTTTTTGTTTTTTTTTTTTTTTTGAGGTGGAGTCTGGCTCTGTCACCCAGGATGGAGTGCAGTGGCACGATCTTGGCTCACTGCAACTTCCGCCTCCTGGGTTCAAGTAATTCTCCTGCCTCAGCCTCCCCAGTAGCTGGGACTACAGGCACCCGCCACCAGGCCTGGCTAATTCTTTTTTTTTTTTTTTGTATTTTAAGTAAAGATGGGGTTTCACCATATTAGCCAGGATGGTCTCGATCTCCTGATCTCGTGATCTGCTCGCCTTGGCCCCCTAAAGTGCTGGGGTTACAGGTGTGAGCCACCGCGCCTGGCAAGGACGTTTTCTTAAGTGGCTCCTGATCTCCTTTTTAAATAACTCTACATCCATGTCTGTGGTTTTTAACTAAAAGTGCCCATCACAGTCACCTTTGGAAGTTTTTATTCAAAATATATATCTCTCATCAAAAACTATAGAATTAGAATCTCTGGAGTTGAAACCTGAACGTGTATATTTTGAAAAAGCTTCCCAGGTTGTTCTGATGTGTTCCCCTAATGAAAGACCATTTATCTCAGTGACTATGGAGTGTCACTTTTTTGAATTTTTAGTAGAGGCGGGATTTCACCATGTTGGTCAGGCTGGTCTTGAACTCCTGACCTCAAATGATTCGTCCGCCTTGGCCTCCCAAAGTGCTGGGATTACAGGTGTGAGCCACCACGCCCAGCCAGCACTTTTTTTTTTTAACCTATGAACATCTGTAACTCTTTTTTTTTTTTTTTTTTGAGACGGTCTCGCTCTGTCACCCAGGCTGGAGTGCAGTGGCGCGATCTTGGCTCACTGCAAGCTCCGCCTCCCGGGTTCACGCCATTCTCCTGCCTCAGCCTCCTGAGTAGCTGGGAATATAGGCGTCTGCCACCACGCCCGGCTAATTTTTTTGTATTTTTAGTAGAGATGGGGTTTCACCATGTTAGCCAAGATGGTCTCCCACCTCGGCCTCCCAAAGTGCTAGGATTACAGGTGTGAGCCACCACGCCCGGCCGAACATCTGTAACTTTTATTGAAAAGTCACTCTTTGACTTCAAATATTCATACTTCCTCTGGGGACAATGAATAAAATGTCTGTGGCTTGGTTTTTACTCTGTAATTCATACTCTGATGGGATTTTGAAAAAATGTTTTCAATTAGACTAGTAGTTCAAATGCAGAATTTTTTTATTTTATTTTTTTTTTGAGAGGGCGTTTCACACTTGTTGCCCAGGCTGGAGTGCAATGGCACGATCCCGGCTCACCGAAACCTCCGCCTCCCAGGTTCAAGCGATTCTCCTGTCTCAGCCTCCCTAGTAGCTGGGATTATAGGCGTGTGTCACCACGCCTGGCTAATTTTGTATGTTTAGTAGAAACGGGGTTTCTCCGTGTTGGTCAGGAGGCTGGTCTTGAACTCCCGACCTCAGGTGATCCGCCCACCTCGGCCTCCTGAAGTGCTGGGATTACAGGCATGAGCCACCACGCCCAGCCTCAAATGCAGAATTTTAAGAAATATTAAAATGCCTTTTCATTTGGTCATCTTATCTAGATTTTATTCTAAATTGTAATTTACTCTGGATTTTGCTTTTTCAGACACTGGCTTTGGCACTACTAGTGGAGGGGCATTTGGAACATCTGCATTTGGTTCTAGCAACAATACTGGAGGCCTGTTTGGAAATTCACAGGCTAAACCAGGTAGGGGCTTTATTTGTGATATAACTGGTTTGTTGTAGCTAGTATAGGAATTGACTTAGTGGCTCTGATCTACTTAACTTTTTCCCTTCTTCTCCGTCTCCTCAGGAGGATTATTTGGAACCAGTTCATTTAGCCAGCCAGCTACCTCCACTAGCACTGGCTTTGGGTTTGGTACATCAACAGGAACAGCAAATACCTTGTTTGGAACTGCAAGCACAGGGACCAGTCTTTTCTCATCCCAAAACAATGCCTTTGCACAAAATAAACCAACTGGCTTTGGCAGTAAGTAGGACATCACTGGAGTTCTGCATCTAATAATTTGGTTTGCTTATTGAATGTGTTGTCTTTTCTCCTTTTTTCTATGTTCATATACCTTCTTTTCCTACTAAATGGCAAAAATATGGGAAGAGGAAAACTTCAGTATGTACTGAAAAGGTTAATAGGCTGGGAAGGAAGAGAGTATGTACATCTCTATAAGGATAGAAATTTGAAGCACTGTTATTTAAGGGATATGCAGAGGAAGAGCTTCCTGATGCAGAATGGCCAGAGAAAGGATGAAAAGCCAGGTCACAGTAGTGTAGTTCATGTTAAGATGGGAAAATTTCAAGGAGGAGTGTGTTATAGTCAGCCGTATTGTGCTGCAGAGGCACCTTCTTCTTATCTCTGTTTTATATTTGGTAGGAAGAGACTAGAGCAGGAATGACATAATAGACATGACTTGGTTACTCCTCCCTTCCTTGTCCGTGGCAGATGTTTTTAGTTGATGGCTTTTTTCACTTTAAGTCCAAACATGACTTGGGGATACTTCTCCACACAGCACTGTACTTTAAGGCATCAGGTATGCCTTACCAGGTGATGCCATTCCTGGCACAAGAGTATGGAAGAATGAATAGTTAGCCAGCCATCAATATTTTTTCTTTTTTTTTTTTTTTGTTTGAGGTGGAGTCTTGCTCTGTCGCCCAGGCTGGAGTGCAGTGGCGCAATCTCAGCTCACTGCAAGCTGTGCCTCCTGGGTTCACGCCATTCTCTTGCCTCAGCCTCCCAAGTAGCTGCGACCACAGGCGCCTGCCACCACGTCCGGCTATTTTTTTTGTATTTTTAGTAGAGACGCGGTTTCACCGTGTTAGCCAGGATGGTCTCAATCTCCTGACCTCATGTTCCGCCCGCCTCGGCCTCCCAAAGTGCTAGGATTACAGGCGTGAGCCACCACGCCCGGCCTGCCATCAGTATTTTCCAGAGGGAAAGTTGTTTGTATAACATTGAAATATTTAACCATAACAATACATAATGCAGTCTAAAGTACTAATTCAAAAGAAATGTGCGTATTTGCTTTAAACTATATATTAAGACATGTTTTAGAAAGAAGTAATAGCAGTTTGCCAGTGAGAAATAATATACTCTTTAACCTGGTAATTAGGATGTTACTAATTCTAAATATTGGCATATAAATTTCTTTGCTTAGTGACATTTCTGGCACCATATGTATAACTTCCTTTTTTTTTTTTTTTTTTTTTTGAGACGAGTCTTGATCTGTTACCCAGGCTGCAGTGCAGTGGCGCGATCTCTGCTCACTGCAATCTCCACCTCCCCAGTTCAAGAGAGTCTCCTGCCTCAGCCTCCCGAGTAGTTGGGACTACAGGCGCCCACCATCATGCCTGGCTAATTTTTGTATTTTTAGTAGAGATGAGTTTTCACCATATTGGCCAGGCTGGTCTCAAACTCCTGACCTTGTGATCCACCCACCTCGGCCTCCCAAAGTTCTGGGATTACAGGCATGAGCCACTGCGCCTGGCATAACTTCTTTAGAAGTAGTGTCTCTCATACTTTCAGCAATATATTCCTTAGCAATAATTAAATTCATTTATGTGTAATTTTTTTAAAACTCAGCTTTTTGGAAAAGTAAAGTAATCCAAGGATTTGCTATTTCTTTATTAGTTTCTGTAAAGTAATTGACAGCGGCTGCTAATTTTTCTGAAATTTTGGGTGGTGAAATTTTACATTAACCTGTATTTGATTTCTCTAATAGGACCACTTGTATATTCTAAAGTTTTTGGTTATGTGTAGGTATATGTCATAATGTATGTAAATAAAATGTACTGTGACCACTCTTGAAGTCTGTGACAAGATGTTTACAGAAAGACAAGTTCATTCAGCATCAAGTTAAAGGAGAAAAGGAGAAATGAGATAAAATTTATGATGAAACAAAGTATTTCTTTTAAGTTATCTTCCAAGTGTGACCTTAGAGCTTTATGGACACTTAGCTGACCAAAGAATTCAGACTTTGTTTCACTTGAAAGTTGTGAGCCTGGAAGTACGTTATCTTTCTGCATGAAATTTCTATTTGGGCCAGGCACTGTGGCTCATGCCTGTAATCCCAGCACTTTGGGAGGCATAGGTGGGTGGATCACGAGGTCAGAAGATCGAGACCATCCTGGCTAACACAGTGAAACCCCATCTCTACTTAAAAAAAAAAAAAAAAATACAGGCCGGGCATGGTGGCTCACACTTGTAATCCCAGCACTTTGGGAGGCCAAGGCGGGCGGATCACGAGGTCAGGAGATCAAGACTACGGTGAAACCCCGTCTCTACTAAAAATACAAAAAAATTTAGCCGGGCGTGGTGGCGGGCGCCTGTAGTCCCAGCTACTCGGAGAGGCTGAGGCAGGAGAATGGCGTGAACCTGGGAGGCGGAGCTTGCAGTGAGCCGAGATTGCGCCACTGCACACTCCAGCCTGGGCGACAGAGCGAGACTCCGTCTCAAAAAAAAAAAAAAACAAAAAACAAACAAACAAACAAACAAAAATTAGCCAGGTGTGGTGGCGGGCGCCTGTAGTCCCAGCTACTCAGGAGGCTGAGGCAGGAGAATGGCGTCAGCCTGGGTGGCAGAGGTTGCAGTGAGTTGAGATCGCGCCACTGCACTCCAGCCTGGGCTACACAGCGAGACTCCATCTCAAAAAAAAAAAAAAAAAGAAATTTCTATTTGAATATATTTCCTTGGGAGACTTGAAAGGTAAAAAATTTCAGAATGTGAGATCAGGCGCAGTGGCTCACACCTGTAATCCCAGCACTTCAGGATTTTGAGGTGGGAGGATTGCTTGAGCCCAGGAGTTTGAGACTAGCCTGAGCAACATGGCAAGAGGCAGTCTCTACAAAAATTAAAAAAAAAAAATTAGCTGGGTGTGGTGGCACATGCCTGTGGTCCTAGCTACTTGGGAGGCTGAGGCAGTAGTATTGCTTGAGCCTGTGAGGTCAAGGCTGCAGTGAGCTGTGATTGCAGCACTGCACTCCCATCCTAGGAGACAGAGCAAGACCCTGTCTCAAAAAAAAAAAAAAAAAAAAAAAATTGAGGAAGTGAAGTACTGTGACGCTAGTGCAATAGCCCAATTCCAATGCATCTTATAGATTCTTAAATTTCTTACTGTTATCATCTCATTTTTCTTTCTTATTTTTAGATTTTGGAACCAGTACTAGCAGTGGAGGACTCTTTGGAACCACAAATACCACCTCTAATCCTTTTGGCAGCACATCTGGCTCCCTCTTTGGGCCAAGTAGTTTTACAGCTGCTCCTACTGGGACTACTATTAAATTTAACGTATGTATTTTCTTCCAATCTTTGTGGAATGTTTTTTCCCACATGTATATTTCTTTGCAGGATGAATTGTAAAATTGCTCCTCTTTCTAGCTTAGCTTGACACTTCCTGAACGATGTGTTAAAAACAAAATCTATAAATAGTTGTATAGTAGACAGGAAAACTTGTGAAATGTAAATCTAGATTATGATGTATATTTGAGTTGGGTTCGTCCCAATAAAATTTGTATTCATAAAACTTTATTATAATCTGGTATAAGGTAGAATTTGAATTTACTATATTAAGAATTTGCTTCTGAATGGTCAACTGTTGATTTTTGTTGTTGTTGTTGTTATTTTGTTTTTTTAAGACGGAGTTTCACTCTTGTTGCCCAGGCTGGAGTGTGGTGGTGCAATCTCAGCTCACTGCAACCTCCACCTCCTGGGTTCAAGTGATTCTCCTGCCTCTGCCTCCCGAGTAGCTGGGATTACAAGAGTCCACCACCACAGCCAGCTAATTTTTTTGTAGTTTTAGTAGAGATGGCGTTTCACCATGGTGGCCAGGCTGGTCTCGAACTGCTGATCTCAGGTGATCTGCCCACCTCTGTCTCCCAAAGTGTTGGGATTACAGGCATGAGCCACCATGCCCGGCCTGGTCAACTAATCTTTATGGGAATAAAGAATAGGGGGCAAATAAGAGTAACTCATCAACATTCTGTACCAGATGAAAAATGCAGGTTTTGTTGATGAAATGGCTAAATGGGGCAGTAAAGTTTCTTGTGTGTGTGTTCTTTTTTTGAGAGGGGTTGAGTGGAGGGCTAGAGTGGAGGATTTTGTTTACAGAAACATATGGAATGCCACTTGATGTAAATGGGGGATTCTTAGGGTATGCTGGAGGTGCAGTTAGCCTAACGGAAATCTTTGGCAGAAATAAAACTTGTTAAAATATACTCCAGAAAACAAACAATTTCTCAGGTAAATTGGTTAATTCATAGTACTAAATTTACAACCCCGAATTTAAAGTTAAAACATAAAATGATAGTGAAGAATACCGTGTGATACCCTTTGGAAAGTACAATAGTTGAGAAAACTGGCAGTACAAGCAGGGATCGTTAGTTTTACTTATTGTGCCTTTTTCCTTATAAGGTTATTGGGGAAAAACAGGTTTCTATATATATATATTTTTTTTTTTTTCGGAGACAGAGTCAGCCAGATGGGAGTGCAGCGGTGCAATCTTGGCTCACTGCAACCTGTGCCTCCTGGGTTCAAGCGATTCTCCTGCCTCAGCCTCCCAAGTAACTGGGATTACAGGCACCCACCCAAGCTAATTTTTGTATTTTTAGTAGAGATGGGGTTTCACCAGGTTGGCCAGGTTGGTCTTGAACTCCTGACCTCAAGTGATCCACCCACCTCGGCCTCCCAAAGTGCTGGGACTGCAGGCGTGAGCCACTGTGCCTGGCCGGTTTCTGTTTTTGTTGTTGTTGCTGCTGTTTTTTTTTTTTTTTTTTTTTTTGAGACGGAGTCTCGCTCTGTTGCCCAGGCTGGAGTGCAGTGGCGCAATCTCGGCTCACTGCAACCTCTGCCTCCCAGGTTCACGCCATTCTCCTGCCTCAGCCTCCCGAGTAGCTGGAACTACAGGCACCCGCCTCCGCGCCCGGCTAATTTTTTGTATTTTTAGTAGAAACGGGGTTTCACCATGTTAGCCAAGATGGTCTCGATCTCCTGACCTCGTGATCCGCCCACCTCAGCCTCCCAAAGTGCTGGGATTACAGGCGTGAGCCACCACGCCCGGCTGTTGTTGCTGTTTTTTGAGATGGAGTCTCACTCTGTCGCCCAGGTCAGAGTGCAGTGGCACGATCTTGGCTCACTGCAACCTCCACTTCTCGGATTCGAGCAATTCTCCTGCCTCAGCCTCCTGAGTAGCTGGGACTACAGGTGCGCGCTACCACGCCTGGCTAATTTTTATTTTTTTTATTGGAGACGGGGTTTCACCATATTGGCCAGGCTGGCCTCGAACTCCTGACCTCGTGTTCCACCCGCCTTGGCCTCCCAAAGTGCTAGGATTACAGGCGTGAGCCACCGTGCCTGGCCCTCCGTATTTTTCTAATGCAGCATTACAGGGCAGAATAGAAAGGAGAACTTAGATATAGAGGTTTAAAGGTATGTATTTGGTAAAGCTTTCTTTATGCATAATATTACATGTATTTTAGCATGTAATTGGATGGCTTGGGTTATGAGATTAATCCCTGGGTTCGTGATTACTTTGTTACTAAGTTTGATTTATTCAGATAACCTGATGTAGGGAGAGATCAGCAATGCAGTATATTTAATCAAGCACCCTTGAAACCATCTCAGTATAAAAGACCTGGGGGGACTAGTTTTAGAGTTCAGTGGTTGAGAAATTGTGTCTGAGAGAGTAGGAATATAAAATTTGGACCTACAAATTTGCCTTTATTTAACTTTGCAGCCTCCAACTGGTACAGATACTATGGTCAAAGCTGGAGTTAGCACTAACATAAGTACCAAGCACCAGTGTATTACTGCTATGAAGGAATATGAAAGCAAGTCACTAGAGGTCAGTAAAATACAATACAGAATGTCAGTCTAACCTTTTGATTTTATTGGAATGCAACTTTTAAAAATGGTTTTGATTTTCTTTAGGATAGAGTGGTTCAGTTTGGGTTTATGTAAAAAATTAACATTAACCAAATTATTTTTTAAAATCAAGTATTATTTATAGATATCTACTTGTTTAGGCAGGGATAATATTCAGGGGTACGTGAAGGTCTAGCACCCATAATGGTCTTTTTTTTTTTTTTTTTTGAGATGGGCTTTTTTGCCCAGGCTGGAATGCAGTGATACAATCACAGCTCACTGCAGTCTTAGCTTCCCAGGCTCCATGTCCTTAGCCTCCGAAGTAGCTGGGACTACTGACATATACCCCACGCCCAGCTAATTTTTCAAAATTTTTTTGTAGAGGTGAGGTCTCACTATGTTGCTCAGGCCGGTCTCAGACTCCTGAGCTCAAGCGGTCTTTCTTTCTCGGCCTCCCAATGTGCTGGGATAACAGGCATGAGCCACTGAGCCCACTCTAATCGTCTGTTCTGATTGGATGTTGCTTCTATTACACTGGGCAATGTGTATGCATGCATATGAATGTGTTTTTAGTAAAATTATGCAAAGTACAGCTTAATAAAAGTTTTTTTTTAATTTTTTTATTTGAGACAGTGTCTCACTCCGTCACCCAGGCTGGTGTGCAGTGGCACATCTTGGCTCACTACAACCTCCACCTCCCAGGTTCAAGCAATTCTCGTGCCTCAGCCTCCCTAGTAGCTTGGATTACAGGTGTGGGCCACCACACACAGCTAATTTTTTTTTTTTTTTTTTTTTTTTTTTTTTTTTTTTTTTTTACTAAAAATACAAAAATCAGCCGGGCATAGTGGCGTGCAGCTGCAATTTTATTGAGACAAGTCTTGCTCTGTTGCCTAGGCTGGAATGCAGTGGCATGATCTCAGCTCACTACAATCTCTGCCTCCTGGATTTAAGCAGTCTCCTGCCTCAGCCCCCTGAGTAGCTGGGATTGCAGCTGCACGCCACTATGCCCGGCTGATTTTTGTATTTTTAGTAGAGATGGGATTTTGCTACGTTGGCCAGGCTGTTCTTGAACCCCCTGGCCTTGTGATCCATCCACCTCAGCCTCCCAGAGTCCTGGGATTACAGGCATGAGCTGCAGCGCCCAGCCACATTATGTACTTTTTAATGACTGTCTTTCAACATTGAGATATTCGTCCATGTTGTTGCATGAAGTTAGTTTGTTCATTCTTACTGCTTATGTAGTAGGTTTTTGTACATTTTGATAGTCATTCCTGATGGTAGTGATTGCTTCTTTCTAGATACCAAACTATGCTTACTTTATTGGGCTGTGCCAGGAACATCCGGACTTGAGACAAAATTGATAAACTTTATTCTTTTTCTAAATTTTTTGCCCCACAGAATCTGCGTCTGTTAATTCACTATAATTTTTATTTTTATTTTATTTTTATATTTTAGGGCTGGGGAGAGTTAGGATTATTTTATGGCATTTTACCAAAAGAGTGTATTGTTTGTAAAAGAACACTGAGATGAAGATATTGACTCTTTGGCTTGTAGTTTTACGATAATTATGGTATGGATTTTAGTGTCTATTGGAAATGTTTTTCTGTAATGATATAATGTCATTCCTTAGTTTTCTCTTTTTTAGTCATGGTTCCTATGTGAACGTAGAACTTGAATACTAAATTCAAGTATTTAGCCTCCTAAATAATTATTTTTAGCTGCATGTTAAGATTAGAAATATGTTTTCCCTCCCTTCAGGAACTTCGTTTAGAGGATTATCAGGCTAACAGGAAAGGCCCACAGAACCAGGTGGGAGCAGGTACCACAACTGGCTTGTTTGGATCTTCTCCAGCCACTTCCAGTGCAACAGGACTCTTCAGCTCCTCCACCACTAATTCAGGCTTTGCGTATGGTCAGAACAAAACTGCCTTTGGAACTAGTAAGCACTGATATCATATTAGATTATACTGAGGAGAGACAGATAACTAAAACTGAAACATAATTGCCATTTTGGGATAAGTGCTATGGAGAAAAATAGTAATTCAGGGATACCATAGGAATAGGGAGGAATGCCTGGATGTATGTGGGGAAAGGGAGAAAGACAGTTTAAGATGAAGATGACTAAGGAATGCTTCACATGAGAAGGTGATGTTTGAGCAGTGACGTATCTGAAGAAGATGAAGGAGCACGTTGTACAGATTTCTGGGGGAAGAACATTCCAGCTAGTGGAAACTGAATCTAAAAACTCTTGAGTTTTTGCCATTTGAAGAGAGGGCAAGGGAAAATACTGGGGGATATAGGGGCCATATTTTATACAACTTTGTAGGCTAATATCAAGACTTGAATTTTTATTTGATTTAGGAAATCCTGGAAGTTGTTTTGAAAGAGAAGTCATGTGATTATGAGTGAGGGATGATTCTGAAGTCTCCTATATTGAGCATAGATTGTGAGAGTAGAAACAAATTACTTAGAAAGCTATTATCAACATGAGAGGTGTTAGTGTCTTGGACAAGGATGGAAAAGAGGCCAAGTGTGGTGGCTCACGCCTGCAATCCTAGCACTTTGGGAGGCCAAGGCAGATGGGTTGCTTGAGGTCAGGAGTTCAAGACTAGCCTGGCCAACATGGTAAAACCCTGCCTCTACTAAAAATATGAAAATTAGCCTGGCGTGGTGGCAAGCGCCTGTAATTCCAACTACTTGGGAGGCTGAGGCAGGAGAATCGCTTGAACCTGAGAGGCAGAGGTTGCAGTGATCTGAGATCACACCATTGCACTCCAGCCTGGGTGACAGAGCAAGACTCCATCTCTAAATAAAAAGGACAGAAAAGAAAAAAGATGAGGTTCTGGACCCAGTTTGATTATAGAACTGATGGAATTTGCTGATGGATTGGTTTAATGTGGGATATGAAAGAGGAGTTAAAGATGATGATTAATTTACTTTACAAAAATACTATTTTTGCATAAGTAATGCACATATACAAAGTTCACAAAATACAGAAAACTAACTAACCAGAGGTTATATACTTTCCTTATACACTTTCCCCAGCCACCAGTTTGCCTCTGTAGAGAAAAGCAAAAATTATAGCTTTTCATAGCCTTCTAAAGAGATGCACGTACACATACACACACAAAAATACGTATTTAAGTAATATTTAACCTACTTTTTCTTTTCTTGAGACAGGTTTTTAGGGTCTTAACTCCTGTCGCTCATGCTGGAGTGCAGTGATGTGATCACAGCTCACTGCAGCCCTGATTTCCTGGGCTCAGGTGATTCTCCTACCTCAGCCACCCTACAGGCATGTGCCACCATACCCGGCTAATTTTATTTTATGTTATTTTTTTGAGACGGAGTCTCACTGTTGCCCAAGCTGGAGTGCAGTGCAACCTCCAACTCTCAGGTTCAAGCGATTCTCCTGCCTCAGCCTCCCAAGGAGCTGGGATTACAGGCGTCCGCCACCATACCTGGCTAATTTTTTATATTTTTGATAGAGTTGGGGTTTCACCATGTTGGCCAGGCTGGTCTCGAACCCCTGACCTCAGGCGATTAACCAGCCTCGGTCTCCCAAAGTGCTGGGATTATAGGCATGAGCCATGGTGCCAAGCCCTAATTTTTTTCTTTTCTTTTCCTTTTTTTTTTTTTGAGATGGAGTTTCACCGTCACCCAGGCTGCAGTGCAGTGGTGTGATCTCGGCTCACTGCATCCTCCACCTCCTGGGTTCAAGCGATTCTCTGCCTCAGCCTCTGAAGTAGCTGGGATTACAGACGCCCACCACCATGCCTGGCTGATTTTTTTGTATTTTTAGTACAGATGGGGTTTTACCATCTTGGCCAGGCTGATTTGAACTTCCAGACCTTGTGATCCACCCCACTCGGCCTCTCAGAGTGCTGGGATTACAGGCATGAGCCACTATCGCTAGCCGCCCAGCCCTAATTTTTAGTAGGGATGGGGTTTCGCCATATTGGCCAGGCTGGTCTTGAACTCCTGATCTCAGGTGATCACCCGTCTCAGCCTCCCAGCATGCTGGGATTACAGGCGTGAGCCACTGTGCTCGACATTGGCTAATTTTTGTATTTTTAGTAGAGGCGGGGTTTTGTCATGTTGGCCAGGCTGATCTCGAACTCCTGGCCTCAAGCAGTCTGTCTGCTTCAGCCTCCCAAAGTACTGAGATTACCAGTGTGAACCACCATGTCCAGCCTAATGTACTTTTCAATCTTGATATTCCATGATTTAGTTTAGTATGCTTTTTTTTTTTCTTTTTGAGACAGAATCCCACTTTGTTGACCAGGCTGGAGTGCAGTGGAGCAATCATAGCTCTCACTGCAGCCTTGAACTCTTGGGCCCAAGTAACATTCCCACCATTCTGCCCAGTTAATGTTTCATAATTTTTTCTGTGTTTTGGTGGGGGTTGGAGGACACTGTCTAGCTCTGTCACCCAGGCTGTCGTGCAGTGGCTCCATCACAGCTCCCTGCAGCCTCAAACTCTCAGGCTCAAGCCATATACCCACCTCAGTCTCCCAAGTAGCTAAGACCACAGGCACATGCCATTAAGCCTGACTAATTTTTAAAATTTTTTTGTAGAGATGGAGTCTCATTATGTTGCCTAGGCTGTTCAGGAACTGCTGATGCTCCTGCCTTGGCCTCCCAAAATGTTGTTATTACAGATGTAATAACATTGGCCCATATTCATTATTGAATATTACATATCAGACTCTGGGCTGGGTATATTCATGTAAAGAAGAAGCCTTTGTTCTCAATAACTTAGACTAGCAAGGTTAAAATACACATGCTGACTTCTAGTGTATTATCTTGTAAAGTAGAAGGAAGCTGTGGACTTGGAAGATCATTTAGCCTAGTTAGGCTTCTTGGGGTCAGGGTGTTATTACAGAAGTTAAAGTTTAAGTCTAGAGTTAACTGAAGGATGGAAAATGAAAAGCTTATCAAGTAGTGAATGAAGGGTAGTAGATAACATAAAGACTATTGCAATAACTGGATAATGGAAGGTTTTGTATTTTGGGGTGTTTACTTTTTTTTATTATTTTTTCTTTTTTTTTTTTTTCTTTTTCCTAAAAGGTACAACTGGATTTGGAACAAATCCAGGTGGTCTCTTTGGCCAACAGAATCAGCAGACTACCAGCCTCTTCAGCAAACCATTTGGCCAGGCCACAACCACCCAGAACACTGGCTTTTCCTTTGGTAACACCAGCACCATAGGACAGCCAAGCACCAACACCATGGTAAGGAAACAGACCCTTATTTACCTCCATGTCTTATTTGTAGAGTTAAGTAATGAGGCTTTAATCATGTCAAACGAGCAAATTCTACCTCTACTGCAGATCTTAAGAGTTGAGGGTATTTAATGAAGGGAAGAGAACAAAGTCTTTTTTTTTTTTTTGAGATGGAGTCTTGCTCTGTTGCCCAGGCTGGAGTGCAGTGGTGCGATCTCGGCTCACTGCAGGCTCCACCTCCCAGGTTCACACCATTCTCCTGCCTCAGCCTCCCGAGTAGCTGGGACTACAGGTGCCCGCCACCACGCCCAGCTAATTTTTTGTGTTTTTAGTAGAGACGGGGTTTCACCGTGTTAGCCAGGATGGTCTCGATCTCCTGACCTCGTGATCCACCCACCTCGGCCTCCCAAAGTGCTGGGATTATAGGCAAGAGCCACCATGCCCGGCCGAGAACAAAGTCTTAGAATAATTAAGACCTAGATTCTAGCCTGGGCTCTACTCTTTCCTAGTTGAGATGCTATTGAGGCGATCACTTATCCTTTCTGAAAGTATTTTTCTCATTACTAAGTAGGAACTACTTAGTGGGCTGGACTTGGCCCTCTTAAAGCTGTACCTTGGAAAATTGATTACAGCCATTCTATAGGGTATAGGAGAAAATACTTATTCATTACTGACTATATTTCAGAATATAGCCAACAACAGGAACTAAGGGAACTTTCAGCTAGTTCCCTTGGGAATCATACAAAGAAATTTTTTTCTTTTTCTTTTTTTTTTTTTAAAGGGAGACCTACAACTTAGAGCCATACTGTGTCCAAAGAAAAGGTCGTCATGGTCATTACTAGTTTATTTCTAGGGACCTTTTTTAGGGAAGTATGAAATTAAAGAATGAAGTGATGTATGAGTAATTGATCAGAACTTGGAATTTACCTCATCTTAAAATTAGAGATAATTCTACTGATTAAAAAACAAGTGTGGGCTGGGCACAGTAGCTTACGCCTGTAATCCCAGCACTTTGGGAGGCTGAGGTAGGCAGATCACTTGAGATCAGGAGTTCGAGACTAGCCTGGCCAACATGGTGAAATCCCTTCTCTGCTAAAAATACAAAACTTAGCCAGGCACAGTGGTTGGTGCCTGTAATCCTGACTACTTGGGAGGCTGAGGCACAAAAATAGCTTGAACCCAGGGGGAGGCAGAGGTTGCAGTGAGCTGAGATTGCTCCATGGTACTCCCACCTGGGCGACAAAGTGAGACTTCATCTCAAAAAAAAACAAAACAGAAAGAAGTATACTTGTAACCCCAAGTCTTCAAAATACTAGATAACTGGTTTCAGTAACATATGGAAAGGATCAGCCGAGCATGCTGGCTCCTGCCTGTAATTCCAGCACTTGGGGAGGCTGAGGCAGGCGGATTATGACGTCAGGAGTTCGAGACCAGCCTGGCCAACATGGTGAAACCCTGTCTCTACCAAAAATACAAAAATTTGCTGGGCAGGGTGGCGGTTGACTGTAATCCAAGCTATGCAGGAGGCTGAGGCAGGAGAATTGCTTAAACCCAGGAGGCAGAAGTTGCAGTGAACCGAGATTTTGCCACTACACTCCAGCCTAGGCGACGGAGTGGGACTCCGTCTCAAAACAAACAAACAAAAAAGGATCATAATCCATGACTAAGTGGGATTTATCCGAGGAAGGTTGGTTCAACATATGATCATTAATCATTGTAATGCAGTGTGGTAATATAATTTAAACAACAGAAAACCACATGATCACCTTTGTAAATACAGAAAAAACATTTGACACTTTTTCATGATAAAAACACTGAAGAAAGAATAAGGAGGAACCCAGAATAGCCAAAACAATCTTGAAAAACAACAAGTTGGGGGACCCTCGGGCTTCTCTCTCTTCTTTTTTTTTTTTTTTTTTTTCTGGGACGGAGTTTTGCTGTTGTTGCCCAGGCTGAAGTGCAATGGCACGGGCTCAGCTCACTGCAGCCTCTGCCCCCAGGGTTCAAGAGATTCTCCTGCCTCAGTCTCCCATGTAGCTGGGATTGCAGGCATGCACCACCATACCCAGATAATTTTGTATTTTTAGTAGAGCTGGGGTTTCACCATGTTGGTCAGGCTGGTCTCAAATTCCTGACCTCAGGTGATCCACCTGCGTCTGCCTCCCAAAGTGCTGGGATTACAGGCATGAGCCACTGCACCTGTGCCCGGCCTTCATGTTTCTCAATTTTATTTTATTAATTTTTCTGAGACAGGCCTCGCTGCAGTCACCCAGGCTGGAGTGCAGTGGCATGATCTCAGCTCACTGCATCCTCCGCCTCCTGAGCTAAGCGATCCTCCCACCTCACCTCCCAAGTAGCTGGGACTACAGGCATGTACCACCATGTCCAGCTAATTTTTGTAGTTTTTGTAGAGATGGTTTTCATTGAGTTATCCAGGCTGGTCTCGAGCTTCTGGGCTCGAACAATCTGCTCTCCTTGAACTCCCAAAGTGCTGAGATTACAGGTGTGAGCAGCTGTACCTGGCTTTACTTCTCAATTTTAAAACTTAACTATAAAGCGATAGTAATTGTGTTACTGGCCTAGGGAGAGACATAGACCAATTGAGTAGAAGTGAGAGTCGAGAAATAAACCCTCACATTTGTAGACAATTGATTTTCAACAAGGATACCAAAACAATTCAGTGAGGAAAGAATAGTCTTTTCAACATGTAGTGCTGGGACAACTGATTATTCACATGCAAAATAATGGGATTGGATTCTTCACAGCATTTTTTAACTGCAAAAGTTAAAATTGATCAAATTTTTTTTTTTTTTTTTGAGACAGAGTCTTGTTCTATTGCCCAGGCTGGAGTGCAGTGGCACGATCTTGGCTCACTGCAACCTCCGCCTCCTGGGTTCAAGCGATTCTCCTGCCTTGGTCTCCTGAGTAACTGGGATTACAGGTGTGTGCCACCGTGCCCAGCTAATTTTTTTGTATTTTAGTGGAGACAGGGTTTCACCATGTTAGCCAGGCTGGTCTTGAACACCTGACCTCAAGTGATCCGACTGCCTCAGCCTCTTAAAGTGCTGGGATTACAGGTGTGAGCCACTATGCCTGGCCAAAAATTGATCAAATTTCTAAATGCAAGAGCTAAAATTATAAAACTGTTAGAAGAAACCTAGTTAGTAATAACTTAGATATGACACCAAAAGCAAAAGCAGAAAAAGAAAAAATAAATTGGGCTTTTTCAAAATTAAAACCTTTTAGCCAGGCCTTTTAGCACATGCTTGTCATCCCAGCTACTCAGGAGGCTGAGGTCGGGGGAATCACTGAGGTCATGAGTTAGAAGCTTCAGTGCACTGTGATCATGGCTATGAATAGGCCACTGCACTCTAGCCTGAGCGACATAATGAGACCCTATCTCTAAACAAAAAAAGATGGCAGAAAAACATTTATATATCAACGGGATATCATCAAAGTGAAAAGACCTGTAAATGGAAGAAAATACTTGAAAATCATACCTGTGATATAGGACTTGTATCCAGGATATGTAAATAACTCTTAGAATTCAGTAGTAAGACAATAACTCATTTAAAAAGAGCCAAGGATTTGAATTGACATTTCTCCAGAGAAGATATGTAAGTGGTGTGATAATATGCTTAACATCATAAGTCATCAGGGAAAGGCAAATGAAAACCAAAATGAGATACCACTTTATACCTATTTGAAAGATATAATTAAAAAAGACAGTAATAGGCTGGGCACAGTGGCTCACACCCTTAATCCCAGCACTTTGGGAGGCCAAGCTGGTGGATCACGAGGTCAGGAGTTCGAGACTAGCCTGGACAACATGGTGAAACCCCGTCTCTACTAAAAATACAAAAACTTAGCCGGGCATGGTGGTGCCCACCTGTAGTCCCAGTTACTCGGGGAGGCTGAGGCAGGAGAATCTCTTTAACCCGGGAGGCAGAGGTTGTGGTGAGCCGAGATCGCGCTACTGCGCTCCAGCCTGGGTGACAGTGTGAGACTCAACAACAACAACAAAAAAAGGATGGTAGTAAGTATTGAACCTGTAGAAGTTGGAACCCTGATACATTGCTGGTAGGAATGTAAAATGGTGCAGCCCCTTTAGAAAACAGTTTGGTGGTTCCTCAGAATGTTAAACAGAGTTATGATATGACCCAGCAATTGTACATCTTGGGATTTACCAAAGAAAAATAAGACACAGACTTGTACACAAATGAACATAACAGCGTTATTCATAATGACTAAAATGTAGAAATAACCTGAAGATCTATTAACAATGAATGGGTAACCAATTGTGGTATATGCATACAATGGAATATTGTTCAACCATAAATTGGAATGAAGTACTGATACATGCTGCAACACAGATGAACCTTGAAAACGTGCTAACTGAAAGAAGCCCATCACAAAAGACCACATTTTTTATGACTCCATTCATATTAAATGTTCAGAATAAAAAAAAAATCCATAGAAAAAGATTAATGATTCCCTAGGGATGGGGAGTAATTGCTGATAGGTCTGGGATTTCTTTTGGGGGGTGTTAAGAATTTAGATAGTAGGGATGGTTGCAGAACATCACTGAATAGTCCACTGTAAATGAGTGAATTTTATGGTGTGTGAATTGTGTCTCAATAAAACTTTAAATCCCTATTCAGCAAGTCTGTTAGCACAGTATTTTTCCTTTATTAATGCGTAAGTAAAATACATTGTTAAACATAGGATGATGCAGACTGCTCATTGGAAGTGAGTATAGTTTCTCATTTAGAATTAAGGCTTTTGGCTGGGTGCAGTGGCTCACGCCAGCATTTTGGGAGGCTGAGGAGGGTGGATCACCTGAGGTCAGCAGTTCGAGACCAGCCTGAGCACATTGTGAAACCCCATCTCTACTAAAAATGCAAAAATTAGCTAGGCATGGTGGCGTGCCCTTGTAGTCCCAGCTACTTGGGAGGCTGAGGCAAGAGAATCACTTGAACTTGGGAGGCAGAGGCTGCAGTGAGCCGAGATTGTGCCACTGCACTTCAGCCTGGGCAACAGAACGAAACTCCGTATCAAAAAAAGGAATTAAGGCTCTTTAACCTAACACTCGTACCTCAGTCCACGTTGATTTATTTTCGCTGATTATTTTTGGTTACTTGATTCTAAGTCCACTCCCCAGCTTGATACTGATTAGTTCTTTTCACCCAAATCGTTAGAAATGAAGGACCCAGACATACTATTTTGCTTTCACTGTTGCAACCCTGACATCTCTTAGAGCACGAGAGTTAAAGTATTATTATTTAATAGATGCCTAAGACCTTGGAGTTCATCATCCTGGGAAGAACAGGGGCTTAAATATAGGTTTGAACTTCTGGTCCTACCACTCAGGAGCTGTGGCACCTTGGGCAAGTTTTAAAATGCCCTGATCTTTTTGAAAAATATACTCCCTGCTTTTCAGGGTCGTTTTGAAGGAAATAATCTATATAAGTTATTTAGCCTTATATCTGTCATATAAGCTTAAAAAAAGATAACTTTTTTTTATTAATCTGAGACTCATTATGGAAACTATTACAGGATATCTTTTAATCTATATAAACTTCTTTGCAGGGTTTATTTGGAGTAACCCAAGCCTCACAGCCTGGGGGTCTTTTTGGGACAGCTACAAACACCAGCACTGGGACAGCATTTGGAACAGGAACAGGTCTCTTTGGGCAGACCAATACTGGATTTGGTGCTGTTGGTTCGGTAGGTTTCTACAGTTGACTGTAATTTGAAGATGTGTGTAAATTTGTTAAAGGAATTTTCTTCTAAGGATTTGACTGTCTTGCAAGTATTTTTATTGGGTGTATTATTGTACCAGCCTAATATGATTTGATTTTGAGAACAAAAAACTATTTGATGTAAAATGAAATTTCAGGTTAACTTCAGTCTTGTTTTCAATTAGTAAATTCTTTCCCTTTTAAAATTTCTTTGCCTCAGTGCTGGTGTGCATCATACTTCTGATAGCATTGGTTAAATTGTTGAGTCTAAATTGAAATTCTTTTGCTTTATTTGAATCAGATAATTTTTAACTCCTAGTTCTTCCCTCTTTTGTAGACGATAAATTGGTATGATATTTGGGAATGACATGTTTTTGGGGTTGATCAAATTGTTGAAATTGTTGAGGTACTCAAGGAAGAAACTTTGAACTTGCTATTGTGAGTAGGTTAAAAAAAGAAAAAAAGAGCCAGGCGCAGTGGCTCACGCCTGTAATCCCAGCATTCTGGGAGGCCGAGGTGGGTGGATCACCTGATGACAGGAGTTCGAGACTAACCTGGCCAACATCGTGAAACCCTGTCTCTCCTAAAAATAAAAAAAAAAACACTAGCTGGATGTGGTGGTGCGTGCCTGTAATCCCAGCTATTTGAGATGCTGAGGCAAGAGAATCACTTGAACCCAGGAAGTGGAGGTTGCAGTGACCCGAGATCGCGCTATTGCACTCTAGCCTGGGCAACAAGAGCAAAACTCCGTCTTAAAAAATAAAAAAGGAACACAAAGTCCCTAAAACATATGGTCCTGTTTTCATGGAGATTGAAATTTCTCTTTTCTTTTTTTAAACTTTGGACAGATAATTGAGGTAAGAAATTGAGAAAATTATATAATGCTTCAAGACATTCTAGTACTTTTGTTGTTGTTGTTGTTGTTGTTGTTGTTGCTGTTGTTGTTGTTTTTGAAACCGAGTCTTGTTCTGTCGTCCAGGCTGTACTGCAGTGGCATGATCTCGGCTCACTGCAACCTCTCCCTCCCAGGCCTCAAGTGATTCTCGTGCGTCAGCCTCCCAAGTAGCTGGGATTACAGGCGTGTGACACCATGCCAGGCTAATTTTTTTTTTGAGACGGAGTCTCGCTCTGTTGCCTAGGCTGGAGTACAGTGGCATGCGATCTCGGCTCACTGCAACCTCTGCCTCCCGGGTTCAAGCAGTTCTCTGCCTCAGCCTCCCGAGTAGCTGGGATTACAGGCGCCCGCCACCGCGCCCAGCTAAGTTTTGTATTTTTAGTAGAGAACAGAGTTTCACCATGGTGGCCAGGCTGGTCTCGAACTCCTGACCTCGTGATCCACCTGCCTTGGGCTCCCAAAGTGCTGGGATTACAGACGTGAGCCACCATGCCTGGCCTTAATTTTTGTATTTTTTAGTAGAGGTGGGATTTTGCCGTGTTGGCCAGGCTGGTAACTCCTGGCCTCAAGTGATGCTCCCACCTTGGCCTTTCAAAGTGCTGGGATTACAGGCGTGAGCTACTATGCCCGGCTTCTAGTACTTTCTAGTGACAGATTTATTGATGTATAGTACACATGCATTACAATTTGTCTCTTTAAGAAAGTGTATAGCTAGGTGGTTTTTAGTATATTAACAAAGTGTGCAACTATCACCATATTTAATTTTAGAACATACTCATTATGCCAAAAAGAAATGCCATAGTCATTGGCAGTCACTCCTGATTTTCCTCTGATCATCTTAAGCCTACTTTCTCTCTATGGATTTGACTATTTTGAACACTTCATGTAAATGGAATCATAATATGTGGTCTTTTGTGATTGGTGTCTTTCACTTAGCATAGCATTTTCAAGGAACATCCATCTAGCATGTTCAAAGTTTTTCTTGTAGTGATTTCTTCTGGCAAAGCAAATATTTGCTACATTTCTCTTAACAGGTAAAAAGATATTTGATGGCCTTCTTATTTTTTTCTTTGCCTCAGTGAAATCTGGTTTCATTGGATTCATTGTGTTTCAGTGGTAATCCTTAGGGGTTACCATTAACTTTTCAGGCCAGAAGCATTCTGTGTTTATAAAGTTAATCTTGCTCAGATTATTTTTTGATAGCCTTTATTCATCTTTTTTCTACCTTTTTATGAAAGTTAGGACATCTTTCTCTCACCCCATACCCAATCCAGTATACCTGAGGTAACCTGTGTTTAGTTTGGTGTGTGTCTTAATATTATTTTAAATTTTCCTGTATTCTATTCTTTTTAGACCCTGTTTGGCAATAACAAGCTTACTACATTTGGAAGCAGCACAACCAGTGCACCTTCATTTGGTACAACCAGTGGCGGGCTCTTTGGTAACAAACCAACCCTGACTTTAGGAACCAATACAAACACTTCTAATTTTGGTACATATAAAAAGCAGGTTTGGCTCTCTTAAAGTTACACTGACTATACCACACATTATTCTCCTGATTCGTATGATTGGAAATATTTAAAAGTTCTCAGGTAAGCCGTAGCTTGATGTGAAGTACCAGAGGGAAAGGTTTAAAGTCCTGGATATGGCTTGAGATAATTAGTAGGCATGTAAATTGCCTTTCATTTACTTTGGATTACTTCAGCAATAGCTGAGAAACCATAAAGGAAACACATTTGGTTGAGTAACACATTGTATGAGGCCAGGTTTCAAACCTATGGTAGTATACAGGAGATAATTGGTTATTCTTATTTTTGTTGTTGGTTTGTTGTGTTGTTTTGTTTTTGCTTTTTTTTTTTTTTTTTTTTTTTTTGGTAGAGAACAGGGTCTTTATATCACCTCAGCTCCCAAAGTGCTGAGATTACAGGTATGAGCCATTGCACCTGGCCTGGTTATTCTTAGTGAAAGTCGAAATGTGCCAGGCATCATGGTGAGCACCTGTAGTCCCAGCCATTATGGAGGCTGAGTCAGGAGTATCACTTAGGAGTTCAAGGCTGCAGTGTGCTATGATCACACTTGTGAATTGCCACTGCATTCTAGCCTAGGCAACATAGTGAAAGGAGGTCTCTAAAGAAAAAATAAAATAAGAAAAATAATAGAAGAAAGTTGAAACCTTTCTGATTTGGGGAATTATTCAGTAGTTTATTTTTTACCGTTTCAAAAATTTTGAATGCATATTCATTGTATGCATATTTGTTATTGAAAATCTGGAAAATACAGAAAAGATTGAACAATAATTTTAAAAACCTTAACCTACTGTCTTGGAGATATGCTGGAAAAATGTAAACCAGTTTTATGGAACATGATATTATTTTATTTATTTATTTTTTTGAGGTGTAGTCTCACTCTGTCGCCCAGGCTGGAGTGCGGTGGCATGATCTCAATCTCGGCTCACTGCAACCTCTGCCTCCCGGGTTCAAGCGATTCTCCTGCCTCAGCCTCCCGAGTCGCTGGGATTACAGGCACGTACCACTGTGCCTGGCTCATTTTTGTATTTTTAGTAGAGACAAGGTTTCACCATGTTGGCCAGGCTGGTCTTGAACTCCTGAGCTCAAATGATCTGCCTGCCTCGGCCTCCCAAAGTGCTGGGATTATAGGCGTGAGCCACCATGCCCAGTCAGTATTTTCTATATATCTTATAACTACCTAATTATGTTTTCAAAATTCAGCATCTATCAGATCAGATATGGGAAGTTTATTCTGTTTGTCAAGGGAAATAGTGGTTCAAATATTTCTTGAGGATTTGGTGTGCCACCTACATCACTAAGCACTGATGGATTCTTTTTGGGAGATGAGTACAAAGACATAGTTATTTGGTGTAGGTCAGCAGTTAACACAGTTTCTTAATGAGCTTTTGAACGATCTTGTACTGGAGAAAGAGATCATATTAAACATCTATTGGAAGATTAATACGTTTATCAGCTACACGAAGAAGGTAGATAGGTCATTGATAGGTACCAATTCCTAAATTGATGTGTTTGGTTTGATTTTTATAATCCCCTTTAGTCATTTTGCTCATTCACTGCCAGAAATGATTATAGTTCCTATAATTCCTTTTGGTCATACTCTGTTTGAAACAACCGTTTTGAGGCAGTGGACTTGGTTACCATGGGTAAGATACTTGGCGTCTGTTTCTCTCTCTCTCTCTCTCTCTCGCTCTCTCTTTCTCTCTTTCTTTCTCTCTCTCTCTCTCTGTGTCTCTGTCTGTCTCTCCCTCTCTCCCCTCCCTCCCAGGCTGGAGTGCAATGGCACAATCTTGGCTCACTGCAACCTCCACCTCCCTGGTTTGAGTGATTTTTCCTGCCTCAGCCTCCTGAGTAGCTGGGATTACAGGCGCCTGCCACCATGCCCAGCTAATTTTTGTATTTCAAGTAGAGATGGGGTTTCACCACGTTGGCAAGGCTCGTCTTGAACTCCTGACCTCAGGTGATCTGCCCTCCTTGGCCTCCCAAAATGCTGGGATTACAGGCGTGAGCCACCACACCCATCCCTACTTATTTCTTTCCTATAAAATTAAAATGGAAAGATAGTTAAGGGTCAATTAGCCTTTCTCAACCTTTTCTATTATCCCTTCCTTCCCCATGGACCCTTTGTAGACTATTTTTTCATTTTTAAGTAGTATTTGCTGTAATGGGACCGTTTTTTCTTTTTTCTTTTTCTTTTTTTTTTTTTTTTGAGACGGAGTCTCGCTCTGTCGCCCAGGCGAGAGAGCAGTGGCCAGATCTGGGCTCACTGCAAGTGTCGCCTCCTGGGTTCACGCCATTCTCCTGCCTCAGCCTCCTGAGTAGCTGGGGCTACAGGCACCCACCACCACGCCCGGCTAATTTTTTCTTTGTATTTCTAGTAGAAACAGGGTTTCACTGTGTTAGCCAGGATGGTGTCGATCTCCTGACCTCATGGTCCGCCGGCATTGGCCTCCCAAATTGCTGGGATTACAGGCGTGAGCCACTGTGCCTGGCCTGTTTTTTCTTAATCATCTTCTCCCTTCCCCTGAGATTTTCATACCACACAAATACTGTGCATCTGTTTATGTTGTGTGACTCTTTGGAGGGCCACAAACTATCATAATCTGTGATATTTTAGTCCCTCAAGAACCAATTTCCACTCCCTTTGAAAATGTGTGTGTTTAATAAAGCTCTTTTTTTTGTAGCATGCTTCATGTTCAAAATTAAATATTATTTCTTTTCTTTTTTTTCCTTTTTTTTTTTTTTTGAGACGGAGTTTTGCTCTTGTCGCCCAGGCTGGAATGCAGTGGCGCGATCTCAGCTCACTGCAACCTCTGCCTCCTGGGTTCAAGCGATTCTTCTGCCTCAGCCTCCCAAGTAGCTGGGATTACAGGCATGCACCACCACGCCCAGCTAATTTTTGTATTTTTAGTAGAAACGGGGTTTTACCATGTTGGCAAGTCTAGTCTCGAACTCCTGACCTCAGGTGATCTGCCAGCCCCGGTCTCCCAAAGTGCTGGGATTACAGGCGTGAACCACCACGCTTGGCTGTTTTGTTTGTTTTTTGGGGAGACAGGATCTCACTCTGTCTCCCAGGCTCGAGTGTAGTGGTGTGATCTCAGCTCACTGCAACCTCCGCCTCCTGGGCTCAAGTGATCCTCCCACCTCAGCCTCCCGAGTAGCTGGGATTACAGGCATGCACCACCACACCTGGCTAATTTTTGTATTTTTGTAGAGACAGGGTTTGCCATGTCACCCAGGCTGGCCTCAAACTCCTCAGCTCAGGTGATCTGCCTGTCTTGGCTTCCCAAAGTGCTGGGATTACAGGCATGAGCCACTGCGCCCAGCCCGTTATTTTTATGTGAACACGATAAGGGTGTTTATATAGGCTACACTTGATAAAATATATATATATATATATTTTTTTTTTTTTTTCGAGGTGGAGTCTTGCTTTGTTGCCCAGGCTGGAGTGCAGCGGCTCGATCTCAGCTCACTGCAAGCTCTGCCTCCTGGGTTCACACCATTCTCCTGCCTCAGCCTCCCAAGTAGCTGGGACTATAGGCCCACGCTGCCACGTCTGGCTAATTTTTTTGTATTCTTAGTAGAGATGGGGTTTCACCATGTTAGTCAGGATGGTCTCGATCTCCTGACCTCATGATCTGCTCACCTCGGCCTCCCAAAATGTTGAGATTACAGGCGTGAGCCACTGCGCCCAGCCAATAAAATTTTTTTAAGATATATATGATGTTATATGTGATGTATATTAAGATATATATGCTGTCTCCCCAAAAAACAAAACAAAAAAGCCGAGCATGGTGGTTCACGCCTGTAATCCCAGCAGTTTGGGAGACCGAGGCTGGCAGATCACCTGAGGTCAGGAGTTCGAGACTAGACTGGCCAGCATGGTAAAACCCCGTTTCTACTAAAAATACAAAAATTAGCTTGGCATGGTGGTGCATGCCTGTCATCCCAGCTACTCGGGAGGCTGAGGCAGAAGAATCGCTTGAACCCAGGAGGCAGAAGTTGCAGTGATGGTTGCAGATTTCTGATTTGCTTAGAGGTTTTTTTTGGTGTGTGAATATATTTACAGTCACGTTCACTGATATGAAAATGAAAGGTGTCATCTTTATCTGAGTTGTCTCACCAACTTGTGTGCTGAATTTGAATTGTCTTTTTAATTGTAATTTGTAAAATTGAATTTTACAAGTCAATAAACTTTGTCAGTGAGAATCGGAGGAAATGTGTGGTATAAACAGTGTACGTTGGGATTTATTTCCCTCCTGTGGGTTTGAGGTAGTTCACGAGTGTCTTGTTTTCTGCTGCTTATGGGGCTGTAAGATCCCTTTTGATTAAATTTTTATTCAAAAAGAAAAAGAATATCTCCAAGTACATTTTCTGTGTTTTCATCAAGGAAAATTGATGATGCTTGAGTAGGCAGCACCCCATTTTTGTGGCATAGCTATTAGAAGAATTCAAGAAGAGATTCAATGAATGTCTAAGTCAAATATATTGCAATTAATTCAGGTTACTTGTTTGGATTTGATTTTTTTTTAATGTATTCATCTTTTTCGAGATGGAGTCTCGCTCTGTTACCCAGGCTGGAGTGCAGTGGCGTGATTTTGGCTCACTGCAACCATCACCTCCCAGGTTCAAGCAGTTCTCTGCCTCAGCCTCCCAAGTAGCTGGGATTATAGGCGCCTACCACCACACCGGGCTGATTTTTGTATTTTTGGTAGATACGGGGTTTCACCGTCTTGGCCAGGCTGGTCTTGAACTCTTTCTTGACCTTGTGATCCACCTGCCTTGGCCTCCCAAAGTGGCGGGATTACAGGCGTGAGCCACTGTGCCCAGCCTACTTGCTTGGATTTTAAAATGACATGACATATGATTGTTTTTAAACTTTTATATTCTTCAGCTTTTTTCTTGATTTTTTTCATTGAGATAATAATCCAAATACTGGCACGACAAAGTATAATATTAGTGATACTTTCATCTGTTCCAAAATAGTCTCTTTACTCTGTTTGTTATCTTTTTGGGCTAGTTTTCCTCCATGATTTTTTTTTTTTTCTTTTGGAGATGGAGTCTTGCTCTGTTGTCCAGGCTGGAGTGCAGTGGTGTGATCTCAGCTCACTGTAACCCTCTGCCTCCTTGGTTCAAGCGATCTTCCTGCGTTAGCCTCCCAAATCGCTGGGATTACAAGCGTGCAGCACCACAGCCAGCTGATTTTTTTTAGTAGTAGTAGAGAAGAGGTTTCACATGTTGGCCAGGCTAGTCTTAAACTCCTGTCCTCAAGTGATCCACCCGCCTCTGCCTCCCAACGTGTTGGGATTACAGGCGTGAGCCATCATGCCCAGTGCTTTATGACTTTTAAATGACTTCATATGTTTTACAAACAGGGTTTTCTGGCTAATGATTTTTTTTCTCTTATGAGAAATTAATGACATATTCATTAATTGTTTTGTTGATACTGTGTTCCAAAAGGAATAATGAAACTTTGTGGACATAGGTGAACAAAAGAAAAGTAATGGCAGCAGTACAGAATAGGATCTTTGTTTGATACCTATGGATTTTTTTTTTTTTTTTTTTTTGAGATAGTGTCTCGCTATGTCGTCTAGGCTGGAGTGCAGTGGTGCGATCTCGACTTACTGCAGCCTGTGCCTCCTGGGTTTAAGCGATTCTCCTGCTTCAGCCTCCCAAGTAGTTGAGATTCTTCTGGGTGTGCACCACCATGCCCAGCTAATTTGTGTATTTTTAGTAGAGGTGGGGTTTCTCCATGTTGGCCAGACTGGTCTTGAACTTGTGACCTCCAGTGACCCACCCACCTTTGCCTCCCAGAGTGCTGGGATTACAGTTGTGAGCCACCCTGCCCAGCTGATACCTGTGGATTTTAAAGCGGAATTACAGGATTTTGTCTAAATGGTGGGTCATAGTGAAGGAGACTTCCCATGTGTAATCAGCTACATGTTACTATCCAGGCCAGGTTCATCTATTCAAAATAAAAGCTACTATAGAAAGTTTTGTAGGTAATTTTTTTCTTAGCAAGGACCTTTAGGTTCAGTTAAAGTGTCTTTGTTGATTGTTTTATTTTTATTTTATTTTATTGTATTTTTTTTGAAACAGAGTCTCCCTCTATCCAGGCTGGAGTGCAGTGGCATGATCTTGGCTCACTGCCACCCCCGTCTCCTGGGTTCAAGTGATTCTCCTGCCTCAGCCTCCCAAGTAGCTGGGTTTATAGGCATGCGCCACCATGCCCGGCTAATTTTGTATATTTTGTAGAGACGGGGTTTCACCATGTTCCCCAGGCTGTTTTTGAACTCCTGACCTCATGATCCGCCCACCTTGGCCTCCCAAAGTGTTGGGATTACAGGCATGAGCCACCACGCTTGGTCAATTGTTTCATTTTTTTAGTGCAAGTTAGGGGGAATTAATTTCTCTTCTAAATAAACTTGAAACATGCATTGAAAGCTTTGGGCCTTACAAAGGCAGTGTTTCCAAAGCTCAAGCACATTCACTTGGCTTGAATTTTGATATTATCCTATATTGAATAGATATTTCTTTATTTTATTTTATTTATTTATTTATTTTTATTTGTTTTTGAGACAGAGTCCTGCTCTGTCGCCCAGGCTGGAGTGCAGTGGCGCGATCTAGGCTCACTGCAACTTTTGCCTCCCGGGTTGAAACGATTTTCCCACCTTAGCCTCCCGAGTAGCTGGGATTACAGGCACGCACCTCATACCTGGCCTTTTGTATTTTTATAGAGACGGGGTTTCACCATGTTGGCCAGGCTCGTTTTGAACTCCTGACTTCAGGTGATCTGTCTGCCTCGGCCTCCCAAATTGCTGGGATTACAGGTGTGAGCTACCGTGTGTGGCCTCTGAATTATTTCAAGGCTGAAATGTATTTAAGTAAATATGAAGACTTGTTTGCATATGTGAAACTCTTTGTTTTTAAAGTTATCCTACACGTTAGGAATCCTAAATATAACTGAAAGGTTCACAACTTAGAGTCAGACTGCTTTGTGTTAAACTCCCTTATAGAGGAAATTGAGAGTTACATTAAAAGTACAATCCACTCATTCTTTTGTCTTCCTAGGTTTTGGCACAAATACCAGTGGGAATAGTATTTTTGGAAGTAAACCAGCACCTGGGACTCTTGGAACTGGGCTTGGTGCAGGATTTGGGACAGGTAAGAAACTGCTACCATGAGATCTAGGAAGTGACACAACTTGACTTTCTAGTTTCTGGAACTTGAGACATCTATTTGATTATATTACTGGAATTTAAGAAGTCTACCTTTCATTTTTCCAGTTGCGTTTATGAGACATTCCCAGCAGTTATGCTTTACTAGGCTTTAAAATATTGGCACGTTTGTCTTAGAAGCTGTATGCTCCCTTTTCTACAAAATGTCCTCTGATAGTCCTGATCTTTTTCGGATTTTTAGTATTTAATGTGAGAATTGTCATGAGGACATTAACTTTCAGTTTCCCCATGTTACTTTTGTAACGGGTTTGAGACCTTAAACTGTTTATCAAAGTAGGCCCTAATAGAAAGGCAGAGCAATAAGAGCACATGCTGATGTAATTCTTCTTTGCAAGGAGAATTTTATTTAGTTCCATTGTCATATAGACCAGTGTCACCCCTTTTCCCTGATTCCTACTGTCAACAACTATTTTTCAGTGCCTTTGAAGATACTGACCCTTCTACCTGCCCAGCTGTTTTTAAACAGTTGGAGCACGATGATGGTCATAAAATATATGTGTTTTAGCATGTACAGTAAAACTAGGTTGTTTAATTAAACATAGAGTTTTGCCTACTTTTTCAATTCGTTTGACTGCAGGTGTGGTCATTTAGTTGCAAACCATTTCCATAGTCTGCTTCCACTGTCCAGTTAATCTGTTTTTTTTTCCTTCTATCATCTGAGCATTCATCTGTCCTTCCTTCCTTCCTTCCTTCCTTCCTTCCTTCCTTCCTTCCTTCCTTCCTTCTTCCTTCCTTCCTTCCTTCCTTCCTTCCTTCCTTCCTTCCTTCCTTTCTCTCTCTCTTATTATGGAGACAGAGTCTTACCCTGTCGTTCAGGCTGGAGTGCAGTGGTGCAGTCTCAGCTCACTGCAATCTCCGCCTCCCGGGTTGACGCAGTTCTCCTCTCTCAGCCTTCCTAGTAGCTGGGATTACAGGTGTGTACCACCATCCTTGGCTAATTATTGTATTTTTAGTAGAGACGGGGTGTCACTATGTTGGTCAGGCTGGTCTTGAACTCCTGACCTCAGGTGATCCTCCCTCCTCGGCCTCCAAAGTGCTGGGATTACAGGTGTGAGCCACCGTGCCTGGCTGTCATTTCCTTCTTAATGGAACCTCATTTTGTACTATGATCTGCTTTTGTGGTTTTATTTTTATTTTTTTCAATTTTCCTTTTTTTTTTTTTTTTTTTTTTTTTGAGATGGAGTCTTGCTCTGTCCCCCAGGCTGGAGTGCAGTGGCGTAATCTCGGCTCACTGCAACCTCCACTTCCTGAGTAGCTGGGACTACAGTCGCATGCCACCATGCCCAGCTAATTTTCGTATTTTTTGTAGAGACAGGGTTTCACTGTGTTGGCCAGGCTGGTCTCGAACTCCTGACGTCGTGATCCTCCCGCCTCAGCCTCCCTAAATCTGGGATTACAGACATGAGCCACCGCGCCCAGCCTTCAATCTTCTTTTTAAGATAAAAGGTGTTTTGTTTTGTTTTGAGACAGGTTGTTGCTCTGTTGCCCAGGCTGGAGTGCATTGGCATGATCACAGCTCACTGCAACCTCTACCTCCCAGGCTCAAACCATCTTCCCACCTCAGCCTCCCTAGTAACTGGGACAACAGGTGCAAGCCACCATGCTCGGCTAATTTTTTAATATTTTGGAGAGATGAGGTCGGCCTGTTTTGCCCAGGCTGGTCTTGAACCCCTGGGCTGAAGCCATCCTCCTGCCTTGAGCTCTTAAAGTGCTGGGAATATAGGCATGAGTCAGTGCTCTCTGCTTAAGATAAAAGATGTAAGTGCTGGTAAAAAGTTTTTAACAGGCTGGGCGCGGTGGCTCACACTTGTAATCCCAGCACTTTGGGAGGCCGAGGCGGGCGAATCACGAGGTCAGGAGATCGAGACCACGGTGAAACTCCGTCTCTACTAAAAAAATACAAAAAATTAGCCAGGTGTGGTGGCGGGCGCCTGTAGTCCCAGCTACTCGGAGAGGCTGAGGCAGGAGAATGGCGTGAACCCGGGAGGCGGAGCTTACGGTGAGCCGAGATCACGCCACTGCACTCCAGCCTGGGCAACAGAGTGAGACTCCGTCTCAAAAAAAAAAAAAAAAAAAAAAAGTTTTTAACAATTCATAAGTTTCATGAAAAGTCCAGTCTTTTTCACCTGTGAAATGATTAGGTTTGTTTGGCATGTATCTCCTCAGACCCCTTTCTATGCACTTGTTGGACATGTTTACACACACATCTGTACATACATGTCTTTTATATTTAGGGTTTAGGATTATATTCTGGTTTGGTTTTTGAGTTAGAGTTTCGCTCTTGTTACCCAGGCTGGAGTGCAATGGCACGATCTTGGCTCACCACAGACTCCGCCTCTGCCTCCTGGTTTCAAGCGATTCTCCTGCCTCAGCCTCCCTAGTAGCTGGAATTACAGGCATGTGCCCCCATGCCCAGCTAATTTTGTATTTTTTTTTTTTTTTTTTTTTTTTTTTCTGGAGTGCAGTGGCGCGATCTCGGCTCACTGCAAGCTCCGCCTCCCGGGTTCACGCCATTCTCCTGCCTCAGCCTCTCTGAGTAGCTGGGACTACAGGCGCCCGCCACCACGCCCGGCTGATTTTTTTTTTATATTTTTAGTAGAGACAGGGTTTCACCCTGGTCTCGATCTCCTGAACTCGTGATCCGCCCGCCTCGGCCTCCCAAAGTGCTGGGATTACAAGCATGAGCCACCGCGCCCAGCCTAATTTTGTATTTTTAGTAGAGATGGGGTTTCTCCATGTTGGTCAGGCTGGTCTCAAACCCCCGACCTCAGGTGATCTGCCCGCCTCGGTCTCCCAAAGTGCTGGGATTACAGGTGTGAACCATCGTGCCCAGCCTGGGATTATATTTTTAAATGGAAACTATACCCTGTATGAGTGACTTTTAAGCCAAAGACTGAGATGCATTAGTTGGTTATAATTAATACAGTTGCCTGCAATCAGCATTTGAAGAAAATGAAGTAGAATTAAAAATCAGTGGGCTTGGCCTAATGGGTTATGCTTCTAATCCCAGCACTTTGGGAGGCCTAGGCAGGAGGATTGCTTGAGGTCAGGAGTTTAACATCATCTTGAGCAACATAGTAAGAAGCTATCAAAAAAAAAAATAGATATACATGGTGGCATGTGCCTGTAGTCCTAGCTACTGAAGCAGCTGAATGAGATGTGCTGTGGGAGGATCGCTTGAGCCTGGGAGGTAGATGCTGCAGTGGGTTATGATAGTACCACTGCACTCCAGCCTGGGTAACAGAATGAGACTCTGTCCTAAAAAAAAAAAAAAATTAAAATATTAAGGTTAATATCCTTTTACGAAACTTTGTTTCAGTTGTGTTTGTGTTTATGTGTTTTGGATCTCAGTGTTTTTCATTGCATGTGCTGTAGTTGAAGATGTTCGAAAGCACTGTCTTACATAGTGTTCTGTGACTTGTATTTTCATTTCACATAATACCAGTTTTTCTTTTGGTCAGTACATACATACTGATCTCATTTTGAAAAACCCTACTTAGACCTGGATGAGGTGGCTCATGCCTGTAATAATGCCAGGTCTTTGGGAGGCTGAGGTGCACGGATTACTTGGGCAACATAGGGAGACCCTGTCTGTACTAAAAATGCAAAAAGTTAGCTGGGCTTGGTGGCATGTGCCTGTAGTCCGAGCTACTCGGGAGGCTGAGGTGGGAGAATCACCACTGCACTCCAGAGAAAAGTCTCATTCCCAAAAAAATTATTTCGTATTCCATTAAATACACACAATTTATACACATCGTACATATACCATTATTTAACATTTCACCTATTGATGGACATTTATTTGAAGATGTTGGCAAAACCTTAGTGAACATTTTTTGTTACGTAATTTTGCATGTGTTAGTTTATTGTAGGATTGATACATCAAATTGGAATTGCAGTGTTGGAATATACACATATTTCAGATTTTGGTTGAATTTGCTAATTTGCCTTTCAAAAATAATAACAGTTTGTGTTGCTCATATTATATAAAATGCCCATTTTTCTATGTTTTCCATATTGGGCTTTTTTGTCTTTTCATACACGACATTAGAAATTGGTGCATTCCAGTTTGCACTTCACTGATTACTGGCAAAGGTGAATATCTTTGGGTTTTTTTATTTGCCATTTGAGTCAGTTCTCTGTTCATAGTATTGGATTATTGTTTCTTTTTTTCTGCACCTACCACTAACTTGAGATTCTTGTTAATTTATATTTTATTTATTTATTTAGAGACCGAGTTTCTTTCGTTGCCCTGGCTGGAGTACAATGGTGCGATCTCAGCTCACGGCAACCTCCACCTCCTGAGTTCAAGTGATTCTCCTGCCTCAGCCTCCCATGTAGCCGGGATTATAGGCATGCACCACTGCACCCGGCTAACTTTGTATTTTTTTAGTTAGAGACGGGGTTTCACCATGTTGGCCAGGCTGGTCTCGAACTCCTGACCTCAAGTGATCCACCAGCCTCGGCTTCCCAAAGTGCTGGGATTACAGGCGTGAGCCTCCGTGCCTGGCCACTTAATTTATTTTTAAGGATTCTTTGTGTATTGTGGATATTCACTCTTTTTGGTTATATAATAGGTTTTTTTAATTATTATTATACTTTTAAGTTTTAGGGTACATGTGCACAATGTGCAGGTTTGTTACATATGTTTACATGTGCCATGTTGGTGTGCTGCACCCATTAACTCGTCATTTAGCATTAGGTATATCTCCTAATGCTATCCCTCCCCACTCCCCCCACCCCACAACAGTCCCTGGAGTGTGATGTTCCCCTTCCTGTGTCCAAGTGTTCTCATTGTTCAGTTCCCACCTATGAGTGAGAACATGCAGTGTTTGGTTTTTTGTCCTTGCGATAGTTTGCTGAGAATGATGGTTTCCAGTTTCATCCATGTCCCTACAAAGGACATGAACTCATCATTTTTTATGGCTGCATAGTATTCCATGGTGTATATGTGCCACATTTTCTTAATCCAGTCTATCGTTTTTGGACATTGGGGTTGGTTCCAAGTCTTTGCTATTGTGAATAGTGCCACAATAAACATACGTGTGCATGTGTCTTTATAGCAGCATGATTTATAATCCTTTGGGTATATACCCAGTAATGGGATGGCTGGGTCAAATGGTATTTCTAGTTCTAGATCCCTGAGGAATCGCCACACTGACTTCCACAATGGTTGAACTAGTTTACAGTCCCACCAACAGTGTAAAAGTGTTCCTATTTCTCCACATCCTCTCCAGCACCTGTTGTTTCCTGACCTTTTAATGATGGCCATTCTAACTGGTGTGAGATGGTATCTCATTGTGGTTTTGATTTGCATTTCTCTGATGGCCAGTGAAGATGAGCATTTTTTCATGTGTCTTTTGGCTGCATAAATGTCTTCTTTTGAGAAGTATCTGTTCATATCCTTTGCCCACTTTTTGATGGGGTTTTTTCTTGTAACTTTGAGTTCTTTGTAGATTCTGGATATTAGCCCTTTGTCAGATAAGTAGATTGTAAAACTTTTCTCCCATTCTGTAGGTTGCCTGTTCACTCTGATGGCAGTTTCTTTTGCTGAGCAGAAGCTCTTCAGTTTAATTAGATCCCATTTGTCAATTTTGGCTTTTGTTGCCATTGCTTTTGGTGTTTTAGACATGAAGTCCTTGCCCATGCCTATGTCCTGAATGGTATTGCCTAGGTTTTCTTCTAGGGTTTTTATGGTTTTAGGTCTAACATGTAAGTCTTTAATCCATCTTGAATTAATTTTTGTATAAGGTATAAGGAAGGGATCCAGTTTCATCTTTCTACATATGGCTAGCCAGTTTTCCCAGCACCATTTATTAAATAGGGAATCCTTTCCCCATTTCTTGTTTTTGTCAGGTTTGTCAAAGATCAGATGGTTGTAGATATGCGGCATTATTTCTGAGGGCTCTATTCTGTTCCATTGATCTCTATCTCTGTTTTGTTACCAGTACCATGCTGTTTCGGTTACTGTAGCCTTGTACCATAGTTTGAAGTCAAGTAGCGTGATGCCTCCAGCTTTGTTCTTTTGGCTTAGGATTGACTTGGCGATACGGGCTCTTTTTTTGGTTCCATATGAACTTTAAAGTAGTTTTTTCCAATTCTGTGAAGAAAGTCATTGGTAGCTTGATGGGGATGGCATTGAATCTATAAATTACCTTGGGCAGTATGGCCATTTTCACGATATTGATTCTTCCAACCCATGAGCATGGAATGTTCTTCCATTTGTTTGTATCCTCTTTTATTTCATTGAGCAGTGGTTTGTAGTTCTCCTTGAAGAGGTCCTTCACATCCCTTGTAAGTTGGATTCCTAGGTATGTTATTCTCTTTGAAGCAATTGTGAATGGGAGTTCACTCATGATTTGGCTCTCTGTTTGTCTGTGATTGGTGTATAAGAATGCTTGTGATTTTTGCACATTGATTTTGTATCCTGAGACTTTGCTGAAGTTGCCTATCAGCTTAAGGAGATTTTGGGCTGAGACAATGGGGTTTTCTAGACATACAATCATGTCATCTGCAAACAGGGACAATTTGACTTCCTCTTTTGCTAATTGAATGCCCTTTATTTCCTTCTCCTGCCTGATTGCCCTGGCCAGAACTTCCAACACTATGTTGAATAGGAGTGGTGAGAGAGGGCATCCCTGTCTCGTGCCGGTTTTCAAAGGGAATGCTTCCAGTTTTTGCCCATTCAGTATGATATTGGCTGTGGGTTTGTCATAGCTCTTATTTTGAGATATGTGCTATAAATACCAAGGCTGGTTCAACATATGCAAATCAATAAATGTAATCCAGCATATAAACAGAACCAAAGACAAAAACCACATGATTATCTCAATAGATGCAAAAAAGGCCTTTGACAAAATTCAACAACCCTTCATGCTAAAAACTCTCAATAAATTAGTTTTTTTAATGAAATTCCTCATTATACCTCAGAAAGAATTTCATTTGAGCTTTTCAACTTATCCAACTTCTACCACACAAATTTTGCAAGAAATGAAAACAAAAGCTCTCATTTTGTTGTACATTGTGATCCCTAAACATATGCAGAATATATCATCTGAAATCAAATAATGTTTTCTTCCAACCCTTTAGGAAAAAATAGCTTTGGTACGGGCAAATGAAGGAAGGTTTTTCTTTTTTCTTTTTTTGCTCAAATTCAAATTAAGGAAGGTTTTTACATTTTTTAAATAATTTTTGTAATTTTAGTAGAGATGGGGTTTCACCATGTTGGCCAGGCTGGTCTTGAACTACTGACCTCGGGTGATCTGCCTGCCTCAGCCTCCCAGCATGAGCCACTGCACCAGGCCACAAGTTTTATTTTTTTCCAAGATGGACTCTTGCTCTGTTGCCCATGCTGGAGTGCAGTGGTGTGATCTCGGCTCACTACAACCTCTGCCTCCCGGGTTCAAGCAGTTCTGCCTCAGCCTAATTTTTGTATTTTTAGTAGAAATGAGGTTTCGCCATTTTGGCCAGGCTAGTCTGGAACTCCTGACCTCGTGATTCTCCCGCCTCGGCCTCCCAAAGTACTGGGATTACAGGCATGAGCCACTGCGTCCAGCCACAAGTTTTATTTTTATGTGATCAGAATTACTTTCTCTTTGGCTCCTGGATCTTGTAGGTTATGATTAGCAGTATCTTCCCCCATATTCCAAGACTCTGTAACTCTTTTTCTGATGCTTTTGTCTCTTATTCCACAATAATGTAGTCTCCTAACATTTTATTTTAATAATATTCTGTTTTCCTTCAGCAGTTCTCTCACAATAAACAAACTGCATTGTGTTTCTGTTGTATATTCCTTATACATGCCTCTCCTATAAACTAAAAGAAGAATACAACCAATTAAGAATTTTACACCCCAACCTTAGCAGCAGCATATCATGTAGGGAAATGAGAATTGTGAGTCACCAAGCGCACACACTGTTGCAGTTCCCTGATTATCACATCTGCTGAAGCAGGCCCTTGGGTTTGGGAGGAACGTTTCCTGAGATTTGCATATAAACACCCACATTCCTGAACTCTGCATTTCATGGTTTAACAGGTAGACTAGCACTATAGCTTTAGGCTGTATTTTTGGGAGGCAATAGCTAAGTGAGTGTTTCTCTGCAGCCTCTTATTTTCAGTGATGGAGATTCAAACTCAAGCCTCCTGTAATGTGGGCGTTTGGGTACTTAATGAGTAGTTGATATACAAATATTAAATGTACAAATACATAAGATTTTTTTGAATGCTTCGATTTAAGAAACCAATCTTAGTATAAAAGGTTTTATACTGACCCTTGATGTGTGATTTTCTCCCGCCCCATGTATTCAGACTAAGAAACATTCATTAACTCATGTACATAACAGTTTCTTCTTTTATAGTCATATTAACTGTCATTAGCACTATCAATTGCACAACACTGCCCTGGTTACTTAGTAGTAATAATAAACCTTCGTTCTACAGGTTTTCCTTGAAGTAATGGCTATATATAGGAAGATTGATTGTAATACTAAGAGACACATAGAAAAATCTTTCTGGTGCTAATAGATGCCTCAGATAAATTTAAATTCTAACAATTTTGGAATATCTCAAAAGGAAAATAGCCATTTTCAATTTTTTCTTGATTTTCTTTGGAGTTTCTAAGGCCGCTATTACCATTTTGTCCCCCATACAGCTTCTTTATAACTGCTACAGCTAATCATAAATATAGTACATTTTTCCTATCTTGACAAATTACCAAAACTTTATTATATCACAGATCACCACACTCAGAATGCCCCTCAAATTGTGGACCATTAGTTCTTTCATTAAACATAAAAAGCCATTTGTGCATAAAACAAGGCAGATCTGGATAAAAATACCTGTTTTTCCATTGATAAATTGCAGTAGTCAGTAGTCAAGTCATTTTATGATGATCCCTTTACAGACAACTCAAACCACACAGTGCCTTTTTTTTTTTTTTTTTTTTTTTTTTTTTTGAGACAGACTTTTGCTCTTGTTGCCCAGGCTGGAGTGCAGTGGCGTGATCTCGGCTCACTGCAACCTCCGCCTCCCGGGTTCAAGCGATTCTCCTGCTTCAGCCTTCCTGAGTAGCTGGGATTACAGGCATGTGCCACCACGCCCAGCTAATTTTGTATTTTTAGTAGAGACAGGGTTTCTCCATGTTTGTCAGGCTGGTCTCGAACTCCTGACCTCAGGTGATCTGCCCACCTCAGCTTCCCAAAGTGCTAGGATTACAGGCGTGAGCCACTGCGCCCGGCCCACAGTGCCTTTTGTTTATTCTTCTGTGGATTACTGAAATGAAGTACAGTGATTTTAGACTGATTCATGGGTCATCATCCAGGGATCCTGTAAAGGTGAGAGCAACACACATTTAGAGTAGAATTTTTAATCTATTTTATATATTTGAGTTTCACCTAAGTTTTTGTTTGGAGGCAAGGAGGTATTAGCCTACCAGAAAATAAACAATTCTGTAATTTGTGCTGTAAACTATTTCCTTTGATGAAGTAATATAATTTTAGTATTTTTTGGAGCTTGCGTTAATTACTAATGGTTTAGAACTTTAAAAGAAGTCTTATTCTTTGTCCCAAACCTGTCCTTTTTTTTTTTTTTTTTTTTTTTTTTTTGAGATGGAGTTTTGCTCTTGTCACCCAGGCTGGAGTGCAATGGCATGATCTTGGCACACTGCAACCTCCACCTCCTGGGTTCAAGCGATTCTCCTGCCTCAGCCTCCCGAGTAGCTAGGTTACAAGCATGTGCCACCACACCCAGCTAATTTTTGTATTTTTAGTAGAGACAGGGTTTCTCCATGTTGGTCAGGCTGGTCTTGAACTCCTAATTTCAGGTGATCCACGCACCTCGGCCTCCCAAAGTAGTGGGATTACAGGCATGAGGCACCGCGCCCGACCCTGTTGTCTTATTTTTAATGAGGTTGGACAGTCAGAGTAATTTGTTCAGTAGTCATCCTTTCTGATTTATATTGTGTGGGTTGTCTTGGTATAAACTTCCTGTTCTTTTTCGATTGTGATCTCAAAGCAGTTCCCGTACAATATTTTTGACCTGCAAGTATTGTATCTTTGAAGTGATTTTCCTGGTAAATGGTATTTGTTTCAAGATGCAGTTGATATGTTAAAAAGAACTTCAGAAGCCATGTGTGGTGATGCATGCCTGTAGTCCCAGCTACTCAGTAGGCTAAGGTGGGAGGATTACTTTCGCCCAGGACTCAGCCTCGGTAACATAATGAGATCCTGTCTGTCTCTCTCTCTCTCTCTCTCTCTTTTTTTAAAGGAACTTTAAATCTTATAAATTGCCAATAATTTTGGGGAAATATGGTGGGAAATTGAATAGAATTTTTTAATAATGCCAATAACTTGTATTCACCATATTCTCTCCTGTTTTACACTTCTAAAATCACCACCAACAACAAGGTCCCTAAGCAAAATTCAACAATACAAGTTTCTGCAATGGGTTTCTCTCTGGTGAAAATGAGTTCTTAGTCCAACCACTCTGGTTCCTGCTGAAATTTGAGTCTGTTTAGTAACCTCACCAGAAGATGTTGAGCTTTTTGTAAACCAAGTTCGTCTAGATAAACCGGTTTTCATGAGATGGTATAAATGAAAGTGTTATGTTGTATTAGTGAAAGATATGTTGGATTTAGTTTTCCTGTAGTTCAGTCTGTAAGAAAGAGGACATGATTGTGTTAGTTGAGTATTTTGATTTGCAAGTATTGAATTTTTAAGAATAATTAATTTTTAAAAATTCTTTGGAAACCTGTTTTACTATAGTGTGGTAGGCAGTTAAGAGCCCTGGTTGTCAAATACACCTAGGTTTGAACCCCATTTCTATCATAACATTGTGACATCATGCTAATTACTAAACCGTAAGTTTTCTCCTCTGTTAAATGAGAATAATAGTTTCTACATCAGACATTTTGATGAGCATGTAGTATGTGCCTGATGTCTTCTAAATGCTTTACAAATGTTTATTCATTTTAATTTTAGGATAAATATCTAAGCTATATGTTACTTCATGTTATAGTTGAGGAAACTGAAGCACAGAGAGATTTAAGTATTTTACCTATGATGTGTATAATGTACTGAGCCCAGTACTTGACCTGTAGTAGCACTTAACCATATTCACCCCTTTGTTGAAATGAGTGGTCATTATGAAGTTTCCAAATGTATTATATTTTTAAGTAACTGACCTCTGGCACAACATTGAAAGGATCTTCTGTGGTGCTTTTTTCTTTCCTCTTGTCTCCATAGCTCTTGGTGCTGGACAGGCATCTTTGTTTGGGAACAACCAACCTAAGATTGGAGGGCCTCTTGGTACAGGAGCCTTTGGGGCCCCTGGATTTAATACTACGACAGCCACTTTGGGCTTTGGAGCCCCCCAGGCCCCAGTAGGTAAGTGTCAGTCACTTTAGAAGGCTTTTCTTAATTTTTTGCTAATACTTGCTGATCTGATTTTCCATCCTACCCCTGTGCCATTCCTACCAAGGCATTACATACATGCATGTCATTAAACAATTGTGTAGTAAAGAAGGGCTTATTAATAGATCCTGGCCTACTCTGCTTTCCCTGCTCCTAGGCCTCCTCTCTCAAAGGAACCACTTTTGTTACTGTTTTTAATTCATCTGATATATAATTTAGTTCTAAATGTGCTAAATGTGCTTATATGTGCTTCTATTACTGTGTTTTGGTTTATTAAATCTAAATACATTTAACCTGTTATGGTAGATGAGAATTTAGCTCATGCATCACCTCTACTTTATTTACTTCTTCCAATATAATTGTTTACTAAATTTACTATATTTCCTAAATTTAGTTTTATCTATTGAAGTGTTTTTCTTTCTTTTATTTTTTTGAAAAGGAGTCTTGGTGCTGTTGCCCAAGCTGGTGTGCAGTGGTGTGATGTCAGCTCACTGCACCCTCCACCTCCTGGGTTCAAGTGATTCTTCTGCCCCAGCTTCCTGAGTAGCTGGGATTACAGGTGCATGTCACCACACCCAGCTAATTTTTTTTTTTTTTTTTTGTATCTTGAGCAGAGACAGGGTTTCAGCATGTTGGCCAGGCTGGTCTCGAATTCCTGACCTCGTGATCTGCCCACCTCGGCCTCCCAAAGTGCTAGGATTACAGGTGTAAGCCACCGCGCACAGCCTGAGGTGTTTTTCATACTTCATTCATTTGAATACTCCTTCCGAACTTTGCCAGGGTCCACCTGCCACTTTGTTATTTATTTTGAACTTAAGGAAATTAACTTACTTTTTTTTTTTTTTTTTTTGAGATGGAGTTTCGCTCTGTCGCCCAGGCTGGAGTGCAGTGGCACGATCTTGGCTCACTGCAAGTTCCACCTCCCGGATTCACGCCATTCTCCTGCCTCAGCCTCTTGAGTAGCTGGGACTACAGGTGCCCGCCACCATGCCCAGCTAATTTTTTTGTATTTTCAGTAGAGATGGGGTTTCACCATGTTAGCCAGGATGGTCTTGATCTCCTGACCTCATGATCCGCCCACCTGGGCCTCCCAAAGTGCTGGGATTACAGGCATGAGCCACCGCGCCTGGCCGAAATTAACTTACTTTTTAATTTAAATAGCTTTTTAAAGAAAATTATGGGCTGGACACGGTGGCCCACGCCTATAATCCCAGCACTTTGGGAGGCCGAGGTGGGTGGATCACAAGGTCAGGAGTTTGAGACCAGCCTGGCCAACATGGTGAAACCCCGTCTCCTAAAAATTCAAAAATTAGCTGGGCATGATGGCATGTGCGTGTAATCCCAGATACTCAGGAGGCTGAGGCAGGAGAATCACTTGGACCTGGGAGGTGGAGGTTACAGTGAGCCGAGATCACGCCACTACACTCCAGCCTGGGCGACAAGAGTGGGAGTCCATCTCAAAAAAAAAAAAAAAAGGAAAAGAAAAGAAAATTATGTTCCACAGGAAGTGAAAAACTGGTTATCACCTGGCATAAATAGAGTAACTGAGATAAATAGAATGAATAGATAAACAGATTTTTTTTTTTTTTTTTTTTTTTTTAAGACGGGGTCTCACTCTGTCACCCAGGCTGGAGTGCAATGGTGCCATCTCAGCTCACTGCAACCTCCGCTTCCCGGGTTCACGCTATTCTCCTGCCTCAGCCTCTCGGAGTAGCTGGGATTACAGGCGCCCGCCACCATGCCTGGCTAATTTTTTATATTTTTAGTAGAGATGAGGTTTCACTGTGGTCTCGATCTCCTGACCTCGTGATCCGCCCGTCTCGGCCTCCCAAAGTGCTGGGATTACAAGTGTGAGCCACCACGCCCAGCCTGATAGACAGATGTTTCTGTACCACTAAATTATCTGTACCTGCCCATACTATCATGATACATGTGTCAGGTTTTGAGAAACCTTTGCAAATTTAAGCTACATACTTACATATTTTTCTTATTCTGTCAACAAGGTGATAGTGTTTCTTTCCCTATGCTTTTATTACCCTTATTTTCTTTTCTCTCTCTCTTTTTTTTTTTTTTTTTTGGAGACAGTCTTGCTCTATCTCCTAGGCTGGAGTGCAGTGACGTAATCTTGGCTCACTGCAACCTCTGCCTCCCAGGTTCAAGCAATTCTCCTGCCTCAGCTTCCTGAGTAGCTGGGATTACAGGTGCCTGCCACCACGCATATAATTTTTGTAATTTTAGTACAGATGGGGTTTTACAATGTTGGCCAGGCTGGTCTCGAACTCCTGACCTCAGGTGATCCGTCTGCCTCAGCCTCCCAAAGTGCTGGGTTTATAGGTGTGAGCCACCGCGCCTGGCCCCATCTTTATTTTTATATTGATAAAGTTGATAATATTTTCTGTCCTGTAACTGTTACTGTCTTCTGTTCTTTGAAGAATAATTTAATAGTTGCAAATGAACTGTTGCAAATGATTCTGTTATTATAACTTATGAAAATAGTGCTGCCCAGATTTGTTTCCCCTTGGAGTTTCTGATTCCTATTTTCCCTGGTATTACCACCGCTTATTGACTTCCACAAAACTGTTCCAAATTCTGAAGGATGGTATCAGAACATTTCGTTTACCCCAGTTACTTTATTCTCTGCTACCTCTGTGTCCTCCTGCAGCAGTGTGGACTCTGATTATTCTCCAGGCCTTCAGCATTGCTTCAAGATATTCTCATCAAGTCTGCTCAGTGAGAACTGCTATGTCCTGCATATATGGTTTTTCTCTTTATTTATTTTCTGAGTTTTCTGGAATGTGTCTTCAAGTGAAGTGTAATACGAAGGGTAACTTTTGAATACTTAGAGGTCTGAAAATACCTTCATTCATTCCACACAATTTAATATTAGGGACTTGTGTGAAAATAATTTATTCTCAGAACATTGACTGTATTCCTTCTTGCAATAACCATTACTGATGGTCTAATGCTCTTACGCTTCTTGTGACCTGTGCCTTCTATCCTCAAAAGCATTTAGGATTGTCCTTTTGTCCTGAGATTTTACTACATTTTGCTTAGATCCTTTCTGTCTTAACAGTTGTATCTTTGACCTGTGTTTCTACTTTCTGGGAGATTTTTGTTGTCTTTTCAATTCTCTTTTTGGATTTCCTTTTTTTTTTTTGAGATGGAGTTTCACACTGTCACCCAAGCTGGAGTGCAATGGCACGATCTCGGCTCACTTCTATCTCCGCCTCCTGGGTTGAAGTGATTCTCCTTCCTCAGTCTCGTAAATAGCTGGGATTACAGGTGCCTGCCACATGCCCAGCTAATTTTTGTATTTTAAGTAGAGATGGGGGTTTCACCATGTTGGCCAGGCTGGTCTCGAACTCCTGACCTCAGGTGATCCACCTGCCTTGGCCTCCCAAAGTGCTGGGATTACAGGCGTGAGCCACCGCTCCTGGCCAGATTTTTGTTTTTAATTTGGAAGAATTCATTCTTGTTCTCTGAAAGTTTTTTTTTTTTTAACCAAACACCTGTTTCTTAGATACAGTTTTTTTGCTTAAAACTCAGTTGGGATGAAATTTTTTTAGCGTTCTTCTGTTCCTTGGGTTTTCAGGATGATTTTTGTTTTGATTGTAATCTTTAGTGCTTGGTGGTCCTTTTCATTCCTATTTAAGATTAAAAATAGGCTGGGCATGGTTGCTCATGACTGTAATCCCAGCACTTTGGGAGTCTGAGGCGGGCAAATTGCTTGAGGTCAAGTGTTTGAGACCAGCCTGGTCAACATGGCAAAACCCTATGTCTACCATAAATAGAAAAACTAGCCGGATGTGGTGGTACATGCCTGTAATCCCAGCTACTCCGGAGGCTGAGGCGGGAGACTCGCTTGAACCTGGGAGGCGGAAGTTGGACTGAACCGACATCACACTACTACACTCCAGCCTGGGTGAAAGCGTGAAACTCTGTCTCCAAAAAATATATATATATATTTATATTTAAAAGCTCACTGGCAACTTTTTGTATGTGAGAGGGCTTGTTTACCAGTAGGTTTTACTTTAGAGTAAGTAATCTAGAAACCAGCTATTATCAGAGGGTCTTCTAAATGTTCGAATATCAAATTCTTAGCTCTGGGATGATGCCAGTAACCACAGTAGTTGCCCTTCTCCTTTTTATGTTATTACTTAGAGAAAGGCATACTTTGACCTGTGTGTTGAGCATCAGTGATTAGGAGGATGGCAATATGTAGTTTTCTATATAAACTTCATCTCTTTTTTTTTTTTTTTGAGACAGAGTCTTGCTCTCTCCCTAAGACTAGAGTGTAGTGGTGCGATCTCGATCTTGGCTCACTGCAACCTTCACCTCCCAGGTTCAAGTGATTCTCTTTCCTCAGCCTCTTGAGTAGCTGGGTTTGCAGGCCCATGTCACCACGCCCGGCTAATTTTTGTATTTTTAGTAGAGATTGGGTTTCACCGTATTGGCTAGGCTGGTCACGAACTCCTGACCTCAAGCAGTCCTCTCACCTCGGCCTCCCAAAGTGCTGGGGTTACAGGTGTGAGCCACCGCACCTGGCTTAGACTTTCCATTAATTCTTTTGTCTTCCTGTTTTCAATTCTACTTCATCAAACCTGGTATTCCCAAGTCCCTCGACTTCTGGGATTCTCCAAGGTAGATACGCGTCATTTGATCATACTAGTAGACTCTTGGACAACATGAGGGTTAGGGGTGCTGACCCCCACACAGTTGAAAATTCGCAAATAATCTTTGATTCCCAAGCTTTACTGACAACATAAACAGTTAATACACGTTATGTATATTATATGTAGTACGTACTATATTCTTACTATAAAGCAAGCTAAAGAAAAGAATATATTATTAAGAAAATCAGGAGGAGGAGGAAGGGGTTGGTCTTGCTCTCTCAGGGGTGGCAGAGGAGGAAATCCACACATAAGTGGATCCACACAGTTCAAACTTGTGTTGTTCAAGGGTCAGCTGTAATTGCTGTTGAGTGTACGCTAAGCTATAGTTTTCTGTATCCTGCTTGATCAGTCCTCTGTCCACATCTTTCCCCTAGAAATTTGTCAGATTTTCTCATGTGTTCATTTGCCACCTTTCCATTCTTTGTCATTGTGGGTTTATATATATAAATGTTAATATTTTTTAGCCAAAGATTTAATAAGGTCTTGGAGAGAGTGGAGGTGAATTCGAGTTTTCATTGATCTCTGTGCGAATTTTATACTTAGCTTTATCATTAAAAATAGGCCTGGTGTGGTGCCTCACGCCTGTAATCTCAGCACTTTGGGAGGCCGAGGCAGGTGGATCACCTGAGGTCAGGAGTTCGACCAGCCTGGCCAACATGGTGAAACCCTGTCTCTACTAAAAATACAAAAATTAGCCAGGCGTGGTGGCAGGCACCTGTAATCCCACCTACTCGCAAGGCTGAGGCAGGAGGATTGCCTAATCCGGGTGGCAGAGGTTGCAATGAGCCAAGATCGCGCCACTGCACTCCAGCCTGAGTGACACAGCAAGACTCCGTCTCAAAAAAAAATTATGTTTTAATTTTATTTTTTTCTCATTTTTTATTGGTTTTAGTAGAAGGTGGTAGCATAAATTATTGTAATATGCTGTTTTTACTTGTATAGCTTTTTGACTGGTTTTTAATAATCCATCTCTTTTTCCAAAGTTCCTGACACAGGAATTTAGTTAATATTAAATTTGTGTGCCTTAACATTACTGCCCATTTAAAGGTAATTGTATTTACTTTTAGAATGTACATCTTTATATTATGGAATCTTAGTTGAAGGTACTTTAGAACTATGTGAGTCTGCCTTGTCTTAAAAAAACCTCAGGTATGGTGGCTTCCTTACAGGCAGTACAGTCTGTTGTTGTGGTCGTGTGGAAACCAAATCCTGCTTCCATAGAGTTTCTACCCAGTGGTTCTACTTTTATTTCCTAAAGCTAAGCAAAACCAGCCTAGTATGGTTTCTTTTCTTTCTTTCCTTTTTTTTTTTTTTTTTTTTTTTTTGTTGAGAGGAGTCTTACTCTGTCACCCAGGCTGGAGTGCTGTGGCACCATCTTGGCTCACTGCAGCCTCCGCCTCCAGGTTCAGACAATTCTCCGGTCTCAGCCTCCTGAGTAGTTGGGACTACAGGTATGTGTCACCATGCCTGGCTAATTCTTATATTTTTTAGTAGAGATAGAGGTTCACCATTTTGGCCAGGCTATTCTTGAACTTCTGTCCTGAAGTAATCTGCTTGCCTTAGCTTCCCAAAGTGCTGGAATTACTGGCATGAGCCACCATGCCTCGCCCTAGTATATTTGTGGTAACCCACTGACTTTTTTCTGGTTAAAGTATCATCAGATTTTTGTGTTTCATCAGAAGACTTGGTTTTTGTACTTTTCCCTATCCCTTTAATCATTTGGTTATGATTTAGTTTTTTGGAATCTTCTTTTTGAAATTTCTTTAGAATTTGTTCTTTGGAAAGTTTTCAAATTATTTTGACCAAGATTGAATGTAATACCAGTAGTTGCTTAACTAGTGCTTGTTTGTTTTCTTGTTTTTGCTAATCTATCAAGATACTCTTTTTCCTGTGTCTTTAAATACTACAGTTAACACAAAATTTATATTTATTCATACACATATAAAATCATGCTCATACACGTTCTTTCTTGTGTTTGGATTTGTTAAAAGAAGTTTTTGGGTTTTTTTGGTTTTTTTTTGAGCACTCCCAGGTAGAGTGATTTGTACTTGTTAAATGATGAGATCAACTAAGACAGGTCAGTTTTCTAACTGAGTAATTGCCTGTCCAGTAACAAAATGACCAGTGAGGTTTGGAGTTCTCTAAAACTTTTCTTGAGTCTCCTTGCATAGTCCCCAAAATAACAGTATGCTGTTAATCTGTAGTGCTGTGTACCGAAAAGAAAAAACTTTTCTTTATTTTTTGCTCTTAAATTGGATTTAGGAACTTTCTGAATATAGATGATTTACTCTATGCTCTTAAAATTGACGTCTCTTGGTTTGAGATCCTGAGCAAACTTGTCCTGTCTTGTTAAATATCAAGATGAATGTACAGTGTTTTAGTATTTATTGAATACATCGATTTTAAGAAATCTTTGACTCAGGTGGATCTACTTCTTTTTTGTTAATTTAGCTATAGCAGCCTGTTCTGGTTTTTTTTGTTGTTTGTTTGTTTTTTTGAGACAGAGTCTCATTCTGTCGCCCAGGCTAGAGTGCAGTGGCGCAGCCTTGGCTCACTGTCAGCTCTGCCTCCCGGGTTCAAGCCATTCTCCTGCCTCAGCCTCCCAAGTAGCTGGGACTACAGGCGCCCGCCACCACGCCCAGCTAATTTTTTGTATTTTTTTAGTAGAGATAGGGTTTCACCGTGTTAGCCAGGATAGTCTAGATCTCCTGACCTAGTGATCCGCCCGCCTCGGCCTCCCAAAGTCCTGGGATTACAGGCGTGAGCCACGACGCCCAGCCTCTGGTTTTTTTTTTGTTATTACTGCTTTTGTTCTCCATACTGCCTCTCCCCACTCCCCACAACATTGTGAGACTTTCAGAAAGTTTTATGTCACTCCTTTACTGTGGATTATTGTATTATATTTTGGCAGTAACTTTATTTGTAAATGTTTATAAGGGAAAAAGGTAGTATTTTTGTCTGTAAAATGACTTTATTATGACTTGAGTTTTGATCAGTATTTTTGGAAAGAGATAGTATCTTGCAAAGAGGTTTCTTCTTCAATCAGGGTATACTGTAGTGGTTTTGCTTTTTTCTTAATGTTTTACTTGGTACAATGGTAGATCATGAATAGTCTTCATTGTTACTTACGTCTGTTCCCTAAATTCTCTGCAATTGATGAGATGTTCTTACACTTTGAGAAAAAATTAGGCTTAGTGATTTCTTTTTTCTTTCAGTTTATATTATTTGAATGTTAAATAAATGTAAATAATAAACTTATAAGGATAGCCTAAGCATTTTCTTCAGGAAGACACCTGGATTTGGGGGTTAAAAAAAAAAAAAAACACATTTTTGTTTGTATGCTGCCTTCCTCTGTAGCCTTAATGTACATAATATTTTTATTCTGGAAATTTTACTTAATAAATCAAAGATAATTTCATATTTCTACAATGAAACAAAGTATTATTTTTAATAACTGCATTACCTATGTTGATGCATTATGATGTTTACAACTTTTTTGTTTGAGACAGAGTCTCACTCTTTCACCCAGGCTGGAGTGCAGTGGGGCAATCTCGGCTCACTGCATCCTCCACTTCGTGGGTTACAGCTGGGACTGTAGGTGTGCGCCCTCACGCCCAGCTAATTTTTTGTATTTTTAGTAGAGGTGTGGTTTCACTGTATTTGGCCAGGTTGGTCTCGAACTCCTGACCTCAAGTGATCTGCTCGCCACGGCCTCCCAAAGTGCTGGGATTACAGGCGTGAGCCACCGCACCCCGCCTACAACTATTAACTTAATATTGGACACATAGATTGTTTCCGTATCTTGACTATATATATATACTATGCAGTGAATGCTTGGGAATTTTTTTTCTTTCTAGTTTGAGTTAAATTTTCATGATTAAAATTATGAGGTTAAAAGATAGAGGCCAGGCGTGGTGGCTGACTCCTGTAATCTCAGCATTTTGGGAGGCCAAGGTGGGCAGATAGTTGAAGTTCAAGAGTTCAAGACTAGCCTGGGCAACATGGCAAAACTCCATCTCTAAAAAAAAAAAACACACACACACAAAATTAGCTGTTGTTGGCGTGGTGACTCACCCTTGTAGTCCCAGCTACTTGGGAGTCTGAGGTTAGAGGATCACTTGAGCCTGGAGGCAGAGGTTGCAGCAAGCCAAGATCATGCCACTACACTCCAGCCTGGGTGTGTGTGTGTGTACACACACACACACAGTACTTGCCCCGTTGTCATATTATTTCCTTTAGACAAACCAGTCTATAACGTTTCTAGAAGTCAAAGACTATGGTTTTTTTTTTTTTTTTTTTTTTTTTTTTTTTTTTTGAGACGGAGTCTCGCTCTGTCGCCCAGGCTGGAGTGCAGTGGTGCAATCTCGGCTCACTGCAAGCTCTGCCTCCCGGGTTCACGCCATTCTCCTGCCTCAGCCTCTCCGAGTAGCTGGGACTACAGGCGCCCGCCACCACGCCCGGCTAATTTTTTGTATTTTTAGTAGAGACGGGGTTTCACCGTGGTCTCGATCTCCTGACTTTGTGATCCACCCGCCTCGGCCTCCCAAAGTGCTGGGATTACAAGCGTGAGCCACTGCGCCCGGCCGACTATGGTTTTTTATGCAGCTATTTCAGTGATGGGTATGCATAAAATATTTCATCAGGGTTGTTTAAATTTTCCTTTCTTTGATTAGTAGTGACAGTGAACACTGTGTAAGTGAATTTATATGAGTATTGTATCTTACGAAATGCTACTTCCTAAATTTGACCTATTAGCTTATTTGATTCTTGATTTTCTTTACAGTTTGCTCTACACACATTCTGCCCCAATGATACCATTGATTTGAGCATTTTGAAGACCACTTCTTCAAAAAGAATACTGAGCTCTGTGTTATAAATGCATCGTATTCTTGCATTTATATATATTTTTTGTGTTCTTTTTTTAAAAGCTTTGACAGATCCAAATGCTTCTGCTGCCCAGCAGGCTGTTCTCCAGCAGCACATCAATAGTCTAACATACTCACCTTTTGGAGACTCTCCTCTCTTCCGGAATCCCATGTCAGACCCTAAGAAGAAGGAAGAGGTAAATTTAAGGATACTTCTGTAAAATGCCATATCAAAGAGAAACTGAATGTGCAGAATGTAATTTTTTGCCTGTATATATTAAGGGACTAAGCAAAGCTAGGTATAATTAATTTTTTAAGATATTTCACTCAGCCAGGGGTAAATTATTTTTGCTGTATCTGGAAGGTGTTGGGACAGTGAAATGATCACTACACTGAAGATCGAGGCTGAGGGTTTTCAACAGCCCTGAAATAAGGCAGATATTAACATTATCATTTTTAATTAAAACAACTTTTTTTTAAGTTTTTTTCTTTTCTTTTTGAGATGACGTCTTGCTGGTATCGAACTCCCGGAAGCAATCCTCCCGCCTTGGTCTCCCAACGTGCTGGGATTACAGGTGTAAACCACCATGCCCAGCCCTATTCTCATTTTCTAATTAAGCACACTAAAGCTTAGAGAGGCTGACTTTGCTCACATCATAATGCTCTTAAGTGACGTAACCAAAATCTTAACCTCTTGATTTTTACATAGCTTTGTCTTTAATCTCTTATAACTAGTGTAAAAACTACTCACATGGTGTTAAAAGTGTAGTCTTTGGTCTATTTGATCCTTGTTTTACCACTTATAATCTGTGAGACATTGGAAAATGAGAAAGTCATTTTGCCTCCCTAAATTTGTTTCTTCTGTAAAATGGGAATAGTAATAGTGTTCAATGTTGAGGGCTAAATGAGATAACGCATACCAGGATCATAGTAAATTGCTCAATATACAGAAACTACTATTCAATCACTTATGTGATTACATGTATCCCTCAGCTTTTTATTTTGTTTTTTTGTTTTGTTTTGTTTTTGTTTTTGTTTTTTTAAGAAATGGGATCTGCCCGGCGCAGTGGCTCACGCCTGTAGTCCCAGCACTTTGGGAGTCTAAGGCGGGTAGATCACCTGAGTTCAGTTCACGACCAGCCTGGTCAACACGGTGAAACCCCGTCTCTACGAAATATACAAAAACTAGCTGGGCATGGTGGTGGGCACCTGTAATCACAGCTACTTGGGAGGCTGAGGCAGGAGAATTGCTTGAACCTGGGAGGCAGAGGTTGCAGTGAGCCGAGATTGTGCCATTGCACTCCAGCCTGGGCAACAAGAGCGAAACTTCGTCTCAAAAAAAGAAAAAAATGGGATCTTACTATGTTCTTAAATTTAATCCTGTAAACTAGATATTAGAAGCGAGATACGAATATGAAAGTACCTTTTAAAGTGATGTGTAAATGATTAGACAATTATTTATGCAGCCTAATTTTAGGTGGCTGAATATGTGCAAGGCATTGTGTTGTTAAGTGCTGAGGATACAAAATGAAAATAAACAAGAATTTATTAAGGTTGCTATCCAGTGACAAAGATCAGACATACAAGCACTTAAATTTACACTGGTTCAGTAGAGTGTATGTGGTAATAGAAGAGTGTCTATCAATGACGAATGGATAAACAAAATGTTTTATATGTCTATGATGGAATATCCTTTAGCCGTAAATAGGAGTAAAGTACTGATACATGCTATAACATAGATGAAACCTCGAAAACATAAGTGAAGGTGGAGCACAGTGGGCATGGTGGCTCATGCCTTTAATCCCAGCACTTTGGGAGGCCAAGGTGGGCAGATCACTTGAGGTCAGGAGTTCGAGACCAGCTTGACCAACATGGTGAAACCACATCTATACTAAAAAAAAAAAAAAAAAAAAAATTAGCCAACCATGGTGGCGCACGCCCATAATCCCAGCTACTTGTGAGGCTGAGGCAGGCGAATCACTTGAACCTGGGAGGTGGAGATTGCAGTGAGCCGAGATCGCACCATTGCACTCCAGCCCAGACGACAAAAGCAAAACCCCATCTCAAAACAAAAAGAAAGAAAACATTAAATGAAAGGAGCCAGGCACAAAATGTCGCATGATTTCATTTATATAATATACCCAGAATAGGCAAATCCATAGAGAAAGAAAACAGATTCATAGTTGGAAAGGGAAGAGGGAAGAAATTGAGAGGAACTGAGTTTCTTTTTGAAGTCATCAAAGTTTTCAGGAATCAGTGGTGATGGTTGCACAACCTTGTAAATATACCAAAAACTATTGAAGTAGATGCGTTAAAACGGTGAATTCTATGTCACATGAGTTTTAATACAGAATTTAAAATATACTAGTGAAAAGATCATAGATGCTTGGATGAATTTGATAAGGCTTTGTTTTCAGAAGAGGAACATTTAACTTTTTTGTATGGATATGCAGGGCTTGGCAAGTCTAGGTCAAGCATTCCAACCAAAGACAGAATTGTGAAAGATCACAACAATCTGGGAATAACAGAGATTCATTGTTAAGTGTAAACAGCTTGCACTGGGAAGAGAAGAATAAATTGTGACAGGCTAGATATGCTAGACATTGTTATTTGAAGTAGTTACGTAATCTCATTTATGCTGTTAGGAAAACAAATGTAGAACATCCTCAGGATGTTGTAGAGGTGCCATCTAAAGCACCCTGAAATTTACCTGTGTGTCCTCCACTAACTCGTAGTTTCCTCAGTAATCAGAGGAAGTAACTTTATTTTTATTTCTTGTACCCAGAGTTTGACTTAATGTTTAATTATTAATGTTCACTAAAAGATGGATAAATACAAGCTAGTATCTGCCCTTTTTTTCCCCAGAGCAGTTTGGATTGTATAGAAGTTGAATATTAATTCATGACAGAATCTCAGTTTTTCTTGAAGCATAAGATTTGTGGTTTAATTTAAAAGTAGTGTCTGTGGCTTAGGATTTTTTTGGTAGCATGTTTTCATCAAATGAACATAAATACTGTTTTTCACAGCAAAATGATTGCAAGCTAAACTCTCATAGGATGAAGAGAGTGGACAAGATATGTTAATATGTTGTGTTAATACATTTTAATTTACAAAACTTTTTTCAGATTCGTTATCTTTGGGTTTTTTTGGAGAAAGAGTCTCGCTCTGTCACCCAGGCTGGAGTGCAGTGGTGCGATCTCGGCTTACTGCAACCTCCGCCTCCTGGGTTCAAGCGATTCCCATGCGTCAGCCTCCCCAGTAGCTGGGATTACAGGCACATGCCACCACTGTCCAGCTAACAGATTCATTATTTGATTACATTTTAAAAGATGTGAGACAAATAATTTTAAATGGGGGCTGGAAAGATGAGTAAAAATCAATTCTAGAATAATAAAGACAGTTCAGTTAGTATTCACACATACATACGGATAGTGCATCCCAAATCCAAAAATTGAAAATCCAAAATGCTCCAAAATCCAAAACTTTGATCACTGACGTGACATTCAAAAGAAATGCTCATTGAGACATTTTGGATTTTGGATTTTCACATTTGGGATGCTCAACTGGTAAGTATAATGCAAATATTTCAAAATACAGAAAAATCCAAAATACTTCTGGTCCCAAGCATTTTGGATGAGGGACACTCAACACGTACAAAGTTGGGTGTTAACATCCTTGTTTTATGGGAACAGAGACTTCAACAGGTATCTAGCAGGTGAATGGCAAAGATGAGGATTGAAATCTGGTCTTCTGATTTTTAAGGCCAGTGCAATACGTTTAAAGTAAACCAAAAATTTCCTTGATGCTTTTGTTTTTCAGAGATTGAAACCAACAAATCCAGCAGCCCAGAAGGCTCTTACTACACCTACTCATTATAAACTGACACCCCGCCCTGCCACTAGAGTCCGGCCAAAGGCTTTACAAACAACAGGCACAGCCAAGTCACATCTCTTTGATGGGCTGGATGACGATGAACCATCCCTAGCCAATGGAGCATTCATGCCCAAGTAAGTTTATTTTTGTTAACAGAAATTATTAAATACTGATATAAACTAAATATGAAATAATATACAATTATTTAAATATATTACAGATGTGATACAGTCCACTTTGTTTTTGTTTTTGTTTTTGAGACAGAGTCTTACTCTGTCGCCCAGGCTGGAGTGCCATGGCATGATCTTTGCTCACTGCAACCTTTGCCTCCCAGGTTCAAACGATTCTTTTGCCTCAGCCTCCTGAGTAGCTGGGATTACAGGCGTGTGCCATCATGCCCAGCTAATTTTTTATTTTTAGTAGAAATGGGGTTTCACCATGTTGACCAGGCTGGTCTTGAACTGCTGACCTCAGATAATTCACTCGCCTCAGACTCCCAAAGTGCTGGGATTACTGGTGTGAGCCACTGTGCCCCGCCTTGTCCTAGCATTTTATACACTGTTTTTGTGCAGAGTAGGTAAAAAGGTTTACGTAGTCCAGTCATCATGTCAATAGCTTGAGATCAGTTTCACCAGGGCTTAGGATTTTCAAATATATAAGTAGAAAGGATTAGAGTGGGAGAGGACATATATTTTGCTATTAATACCATCTGATCTTCTTGTTCTTGGCTTCACTTCTGTGGTGTTGCTGTCAAACGTCATCCTTTTTTTTTTTTTTTTTTTAAGACAAGAGTCTCATGCCATTGCCCAGGCTGGAGTGCAGTGGTGCAATCATACGTCACTGCACCTTCAACCCCTGGGCTCAGGCAATCCTCCCACCTTAGCTCCCAAGTAGCTGAGACCACAGGCCCACACCACCATGCCCAGTTAATTTTTTTTTTTTTTTTTTTTGTAGCTACAGGGTCTTTCTGTGTTGCCCACGGTGGTCTCGAACTCCTGGGCTCAAGCCTCAGCCTCCCAAAGTGTTAGGATTACAGGCATGAGCTACCATGCCCAGCTACCTATCAACAGTCTTAATGTAACAGAAGCATTTTACACAGTTGATCTTGTCCCTCCTCTTTGATTCACTTTCATAATTGTCTTCCAGGACCCCACAATTTCCTAGTTTTCTTCCTGCCTCACTGGTTGCTGCTTCTCAGTCCCCTTTACTGGTTCCTGTTCATTCCACCGTCTGTAAATTAGAATGCCCTTGGCTCAGTTGTTGATCACATTTTATCTATGCTTATTTCCAGAGTGCTTCAATTTATTCTCATGGCTTTAAATATCATCTATAGTCTGATGATTCCCAAATTTTTATCTCCAGCCCAGACCTCTCTCCCAAACTCAAGATTCTTGTGTCTTATCCTACTCTACATCTTCACTTCAATGTCTAAAAGACATTTATTTAAAATTAACATGTCCGTGTCTTCTTTCTCAAACCTGTCCTACCCAAAACCTGTCTCAGATGATTGCATTTCTATCATTCTAGTTGCTCAGGTCAGAAATTTTGGAATCTTCCTTGACTTTGTCACACATTCCTCATCTAAGTTATCAGCGAATCCTCTTGGTTCTACCCTGTAAATTACTTAGAATCTATATAGTTCTCACCACATTCATTGCTATTACCCTAGTGCAAGCCACCACTATCTCTTGCCTGAATTACCACAATATACTCTTCTGTTCTTATGGTTTTTATTTTTATTTATTTATTTATTTGGAGACAGAGTCTTGCTGTGTCGCCCAGGCTGGAGTGCAGTGGCCCGATCTCGGCTCACTGCAAGCTCTGCCTCCTGGGTTCATGCCATTCTCCTGCCTCAGACTCCCAAGTAGCTGGGACTACAGGCGCCCACCACCATGCCCAGCTAATTTTTTTCTATTTTTTTTTAGTAGAGACGGGGTTTCACTGTGTTAGCCAGGATGGTCTTGATCTCCTGACCTCAAGATCTGCCTGCCTCGGCCTTCCAAAGTGCTGGGATTACAGGCGTGAGCCACTGCTCCCAGCCCCACTCTTCTGTTTTACTCTTACTAAAACTTTTGCATCTGATTCTAAACATTGCTACCACAGCGGTCATTTTGAAGCATAAGTCAGATCATTTCCCTTTTCTGCTCAAAACCCTAAGGTGGGTCACATTATTTTACTCAGAGTAAGGACCAAAGTGCTTACATTGGCATATAAAGTCCTCGAAGGTAGGATTTCCCATTACTTCTCTGAACACATCTACCATTCTCTCCATTGCTTACTCCACTCTAAACTTATTGCTTCCTTGCTCCTGTTAGGACAGGATAGGCATGCTATTTATTTGGGCCTTTGCCCCATTTGTTCCCTTTGAAACACTTCTCCTCATATATCCACATAGCTAACCCTGACACTCTGTACTCACATGTTACATCAATGAAGACTAGTCTTACGACCCTATTTTTGGTTTATTTTTTTTTGTTTTTGAGATGGGGTCTTACTCTGTCACCCAGGCTGGAGTGCAGTGGCCCTGTCATAGCTCACTGCACCCTTGAATTCCTGGGCTCAGGGGATTATTCTGACCTGGCCTCCCGAGTAGCTGGGACTACAGGTGCATGCCACCACACCTGGCTAATTTTTTTTATTTTGTAGAGACAGGATCTTGCTGTGTTGCTTAGGCTAGTCTCAAACTCCTTAGCTTCAAGTGATCCTCCCACCTCAGTTTCCTAAGTAGCTGGGACTAAAAGTGCATGCTATTGTCCCTGCCTGATTTTTAAAAAATTTTTTGTAGAGTCGTGCTCCTACTTTATAGTAGAGATGGTGTTTCACTATGTTACTCGGGCTCGTCTTGAACTCCTGGGCTCGAGCAATCCCCCCACCTTGGCCTTCTGAAGTGCTGAAATTACAGTGCAATCCACCATGCCACCTTTATTTGAAATGTTTACTTGCTCTCTCTTCCTATCCCCAACCCCAGTTGCTATGTTTCAGTCCATTGCAGTTATTGTTTTCTGTGATGTTCAAATTGTCTCATATTTGGCCAGCAAGGAGCCCTTTCAGATTGGCTCGTAATTCCTTTCCACATGCCTCAGTAGTGCTTGGTAACTTTCTTGCTTGTAGGATTAACTTTGTAAAATTTTGTTCAGGAGTTCTGCCCTGTGTATTCATTAGTTAAATTCCACATACAGCCCCCCACCCTCACCGGGGCTTTTTTTTGTTTGTTTTTTGTTTGTTTTTTTTGAGATGAGGTCTTCCTGTGTTGCCCGGGCTGGCCTTAAGTGATCCTGCTCAGCCTCTCAAGTAAGTGGGACTACAGGTGTGTGCGCGCAACTGTGCTCAGCTAATGTTTTTTTCTTACAGCATCCCCACCCAGTTTTGGTATAAAGATTATGCTGACCTCATGAACAAACTGGAGAGTATTTCCTCTTTGTATTTTTTAGTAAAGTTTGTATAAGGTAATAATTTCTAGCTGAGTACAATGGCTCACATCTGTAATCTCAGAACTGTGAGAAACCAAAGCAGGAGGATCACTAGAGATCAGTGAGACCAACCTTGGCAACAAAATGAGACCTTGTCTCTAAAAAATTTTTTTTAATTAGCCAGATATGATGGCACATGCCGATAGTCCCAGCCATTCGGGAGGCTGAGGTGGAAGCATCACAGGAGCCCAGGAGTTCAAGGTTGCAGTGAGCTATGATACCACCACTGCACTCCAGCCTGTCTCAAAAAAAAAAAAAAGAAAAGAAAAGAAAAGTTGGTAATCTAATCTGATGGTAACATCAGATGTTTGGTACTGGTAATGATAGATGGGTCTGAAGTAGTATTTATAGGACTATTTGGGGGAAAAAGTAGGAGTTAGAGGATTGTTCAGCTTTTTCTTTTATATTTTGAGTCACTTTTGATGTTATATTTTTGTAGTAAACATTTCAATAATTAAAATTTCAAATTTATTGACATAAAGTTGTTTAAAAATACCCTTGTCTTTTTTTTTTTAATGTCGGCGTCTATAGGGACACCCACTTTTTCATTCCCAACATTGATTTTTATTGTACCTTCTCTTTTTCTGTTTGACCAGGGATCTCCCAATATTACTGGTAACTTCAAAGAACTAACTTATGACATTATTGATGTTCTCGCTCCTGTGATTCTTTCCTATTTCATCAGTTTTTAATTTATTATATTTTATTAATATTTTATCATTATCTTGTTCCTTTCTCCTTTCCCCTTTGATTTTCAGCTTTCCTTCTTTCAAATATATGCATTTAAATATGTAAATTTTCCTTTTAGTTCAACTCTTTATGTTTTTGTTATTAATTTCTAGATGAAAAGTAAAAAAGGGTGATAGCAATAGCAATTCTTAGAAATTTGAGAGTTCCTTTAATGGCCCAATATATTGTTAGTTTGTAAATGTTGCATGTGTGCTTGAAAAGAATGTGTGCTCTGTAGTGAATGTGTACAGTGCTCTTTTTAGGCTAAGTTAGACCAGCCTGGGCAACCTGGCAAAACCTCGTTTCAACAAAATAGTGGCCAGGCATGGTGGTGGGCGCCTATTGTCCCAGCTACTCGGGAAGCTGAGGTGGGAGAATCACCTGAGTCTGGGAAGTAAGTCAAGGCTGTAGTGAGCCATGATCAGTGATTGTACCACTACACACCGACCTGGGTGACACAGCGAGACTCTGTCTAAAAAAAGAAAGAAAGAAACCTGAACTTTTTAGGTATTTGTGATCGATCATTTGCATCATTTGATAACAGGATTTTTTAACTTCAATACTTTCTTGTCATGTTTTTAAAAAATTCTCTCTCTTTGGGCAAACCAAAGAAAGTAAAAAGAAAAAACTTTTTAGTCAGCAAGTGTCTGTTTACCTTTTTCATTCAAGACAGCACGATGAGTTCTGTGGTGAAACAGCCATACGTTTGCACTGCCGAAAGAGAGAGAAAGCGTTTAGAGAGTATATGGATGATTGAAATACAAACATAGTGTGATGAGTGAACGAAGTGTCTGGATAAAGTGCTCGGAGCTGGGAGGAGGACAGTTTTCAAGGGGATTTTCCACTTTGACTTGAAGATGTTTAGCTTTATTCTTCCAAACACCATAGTACAATGTATTTGACACCTTGTGTTTTCGCTATACAATCCTAGGAAGCGTTTATAAATGAAACTTTTAGGTGATTCTTAGGTGTACAAGAGTTGAGCAGAAGTGCACCATTGGACTCCAGTTTTTAAGATAATGTCTGGGACATATCTGTATGCCTGAGTAATTTTCTTCTTTTGGTTTCTTGTTTATAGGAAGAGCATTAAGAAGTTGGTTTTGAAGAACCTTAATAATAGCAATCTCTTTTCTCCTGTTAATCGTGATTCAGAAAATCTAGCTTCACCATCTGAATATCCAGAAAATGGCGAGAGGTACACTGAATTCTGTTTTGAGTTCTTCTTAGTAGAGAGTCATAGTCTCATTTTTAAGACATTCTTAGGAATTTATGAAAATTTATGAAGTCTGATGAATATTGCATAGAAGTATTACAGCTTATGAGCACCTAGAAATCAAATCGTATTTTTGTCTTTTGAATTCATTAAACCTTAAAATTATTGGAGTTCTGATCTACTGCTTCAGAACTATTTTGGTATTTGTGTATCTTGTTTTGGACAGGGTTAGCATGCATTTGACACCCTTCAGCCCTTTAAGAGATATTTTGTCTGTGATGATTTTCTTTCTTTTTTGGCGGGGAGAGAGGGAGGCGGTGGGGACAGAGTCTCACTCTGTCGCCGAGGCTGGAGTGCAGTGGCATGAGCCAAGATCGCCTCCCATGCTCAAGCGATTCTTCTGCCTCAGCCTCCCATGTAGCTGGAAATACAGACACCCACCACCAAGCCTGATTAATTTTTATGTTTTTAGTAGAGACGGGGTTTCACCATGTTAGCCAAGGATGGTCTCGAACTCCTGACCTCAAGTGATCTGCCCGCCTTGGCCTCCTAAAGTGTTGGTATTATATGCGTGAGCCACTGTGCCCAGCCTTGTACAGTGATTCTTAATAGGTATATATTCTTTCATTCAGAAATTTATTTATTATTTTTTTTTTTTGAGACGGAGTTTTGCTCTTGTTACCCAGGCTGGAGTGCAGTGGCATGATCTTGGCTCACTGCATCCTCTGATGTGAATTGTTCAAGCAATTCTCCTGCCTCGGCCTCCTGAGTAGCTGGGATTACAGGCATGCACCTCCACGCCCAGCTAATTTTTTTTGTATTTTTAGTAGAAACAGGGTTTCGCCATGTTGGTCAGGCTGGTCTTGAACTCCTGACCTCAAGTGATCCGCCTGCCTCAGCCTCACAAAGTGCTGGGATTACAAGCATGATCCACCACACCCAGCTGAAATTTATTTCTTTATAAATATATTTTATAATATAAAGATTATGCATGAACGATATATTCTGTAACCTGCTTATTTCCATTTATTTTATTAGAAATGTCTTTCCATTATCTGTATGAATATATTTGTCTTTTCTTTTTTAATGATTGCATAAGTCATTATTGTGAATGTAAGATAACTTAACCAGTTCCTTGTTAGTGGGCATTTAGATTATCCGGTATTCCTCTACTCAAAACAGTGCTTCAGTAAAAATCCTTATATACTGGCACATGTTCTCAGGGCCTGCTGAGGGCTGTATCACAAAAAAGAAAAAAAAAAGAAACCTCTTGTATAGACACCTTTGCACTCCTGTTTTTTTTTTTCTTTTGGATAAAATTCTAGGTTTTTTTATTATTATTTACAAAGCATTTTGTAAATTTAACATTTTGTTGATTGTAATCTTAAAAATCTAACTTTTTTTCAGTTTTTAATCTTAAAATTAACAAATTATTTGATTCCACATAGGAGAGTATACAATAGAGATAGTAATTATCTGTTTCACAGTACTGCTGTAGTAAATATTAAGTGAATTTTTAATACATGGAACTATCCAGAACAGTGCCAGGCACTTAGTAAAGGCTCAGTATTAGTTAGCTATTATCATTGTTATTACTACTACAAGAGGCTAAGGTATTATTTCTTTTCCTTTTCAGGTTTAGTTTCCTAAGCAAACCTGTTGATGAGAATCACCAGCAGGATGGAGATGAAGATTCCCTTGTGTCACGTTTTTATACTAACCCTATTGCCAAACCTATTCCTCAAACCCCAGAAAGTGCTGGAAATAAACACAACAACAGCAACAGTGTGGATGATACCATTGTTGCATTAAACATGCGTGCTGCTTTGCGAAATGGGCTGGAAGGAAGCAGTGAAGAAACCTCTTTTCATGATGAGTCACTTCAGGATGACCGAGAAGAAATAGAAAATAATTCTTACCATATGCACCCGGCAGGTCAGGTTCAGATTGGTGCATGTTTAATCTCTTACCAGTCATTTGAGATGACTTGTTTGTTGCAGATACTCAACATATGGAAGTCAGCTATTTGGCATTTTAAGTATTATTTTATGTGATCCCACATAGGAGAGCTTAATATTTAAGCAGTTTTATGCTTTAGTTGATTCTGAGTCCGCATACTCTTTGGACCTTAGAGCATTAAAATTGATACATCTTTAATTATCCTGGTTTAGTCTACAGAACCCAAATTTTATAGCCAAAGAGACTATCCTGATATTTTCCCTGGTTTTGTAAACTCGGATAGATTGCTTATTGTTTTTTGTTTGTTTGTTTTTTCTTGAGACAGTGTTGCTCTGTCGCCCAGGCTGGAGTGCAGTATCGCAATCTTGGCTCACTGCAAGCTCAGCCTCCAGGGATCAGGACCTCTCATCTCAGCCGCCCGAGTAGCTGGGACTACAGGCACATGATACCACACCCCGTTAATTTTTGCATCTTTTGTTTTGCCGTGTTTCCTGGGCTGGTCTCAAAATCCGGGGCTCAAGCGATCCACCTATCTTGGCCTCCCAAAGTGCTAGGATTACAGGCATGAGCCACCATGTCCAGCCCATTTTGGGTGTTCTGTGGTATTCTTGAAGTGTCTGCAAAATTTATATTTAGTTTTCTTATTGCCATTATATATATATATATATTTGGTCACTTAGTATCATAAGGAAAGAACTTTATACTTTGACAGTAAGAATCTCAGGTAGCCTGGGGGGGGGTGGCTCAGTACTTTGGCAGGCTTAGGTGGGAGGATCGTTTGAACCCAGAAGTTTGAAATCAGTCTGGGCAACATAGCAAGACCTGATATCTACAATAAACTTAAAAGTAATTGGCCAGTTGTGGTGGCATGTACTTGTAGTTGCAGCTACTACAGAAGCTGAGGTGGGAGGATCGCTTGAATCCAGGATTCAAGTGATCTTGTTGTGATCACTTGATCACTTCAAGTGATCGCTCACGTAGTTGCAGTGAGCTATGATTATGCCACTGAACTCCAGCCTGGGTTGACAGAGCAAGATCCTGTCTCCTAAGAAAAAAAAAAAAGGAATTCCAGATGCTTGATCTGTATTTGTGTATGTATATCTACATGAATTATTTATTATGCTACTATGTATCTTTTTAATAGGAAGTTTTATATTAGTTCTAGTTTTCTCATTTACCTTGTTTGCTGTCACCCAATTTAGAGTTCCCTTCCCAAGAAGCAAGTATACAAGTGGGTGTTGCTGGAGGCTGGAGTTTGGTCTGATGTTGGCCTGAAATACTTTTCTCTCAGAGAGCAAGTTAGCCTTATATCTAACTACAAGTAGGAAAAGGAGTGAATAGAGCAAGCAAGCACACCAGTGTTCCACTACTTTCCTTGAGTTTTTCAGTGCTCTACTTTTTTTATTTTGGTCTTTTTTTTTTTTTTTCTATTTTAATTTTTTCTTTCTTCTTGCTTCCTTTCTTCCTTCCTCCCGAGTTTCGCTCTTTGTTGCCCAGGCCGGAGTGCAGTGGTGTGATCTCAGCTCACTGCATCCTCTGCCTCTCAGGTTCAAGTGATTCTCCTTCCTCAGCCTCCCAAGTAGCTGGGATTACAAGCACCCGCCACCACACACAGCTAATTTTTGTATTTTTGGTAGATAACGGATTTTCACCATGTTGGCCAGGCTTGTCTTGGACTCCTGGCCTGAAGTGATCTACTCACCCCGGCCTCCCAAAGTCCTTGGATTACAGGCGTGAGCCACCTTGCCTGGCTGGATTTTTCATCTTTCTTTTAGCTCTCTATTTGGGAGTGTAAATTTTTTTTTTTGAGACGGAGTCTCGCTCTGTCGCTCAGGCTGGAGTGCAGTGGCGCGATCTCAGCTCACTGCAAGCTCTGCCTCCCAGGTTCACGCCATTCTCCTGCCTCAGCCTCTCCGAGTAGCTGGGACTACAGGCGCCCGCCACCACGCCCGGCTAATTTTTTGTATTTTTAGTAGAGACGGGGTTTCACCGTGGTCTCGATCTCCTGACCTCGTGATCCGCCCGCCTCGGCCTCCCAAAGTGCTGGGATTACAAGCGTGAGCCACCGCGCCCGGCCGGGAGTGTAAATTTGAAAGATAAAAGAGGTGTATGGGAAACAGGCAATGAAGAAGAATTGGGTTTGGAGTTTTATATCTACTTCTATTGTTAAATTACAGTGTAAGCCAACGCAAGTTATTTCCACTGTAGGTTTTGGTATCTTTGTGTGTAAAATAAAAGAAAAAGCTGATTAAGCCTTTCTCAGAGTATTTTATGGGATGCCTCTTATAGTCCGGGATGTTAATGGGTGTCCTTTGAAAATAATGTTCTCTGGTTAAGTCTGGAAAAACACGAGGTTAAGCAGAGTTTAATAGGCTATTTACTGTAAGTTTTAGACTCTTTGATGTATTATATGTATGTTCTTTAAATCTATTTGACCATGAAGCTTTTTTCACACACACACACACACACACACACACACACACACACACACACTCTCTCTCACACACCCCTTCTCCTAGGAATCATGTTTGGTAGAAAAGTAGTTTGGAAAATTCTTCATTCTAATGTATTTTCTCTTTATATGATGATTTAGTTGCTGATTATTTCAGGGTTTTTTTTTTTTTCCATTATTTATTTTTTTTGTCACAGGTATTATTCTCACTAAGGTTGGTTACTATACTATTCCATCTATGGATGACCTTGCTAAAATTACCAATGAAAAAGGAGAGTGCATTGTCTCTGACTTCACTATTGGTCGGAAAGGTAAGTGTGAGTTTAGCACTTAGTGATTAAGCCAGAGAGTTGCACCTTATTTTTGTAATTAGGGGAAGCTTCTGATAGCTGAATCTGTGTTTTCCTACATTTGGGCCCACCTTGGCCTGAATCTTAGATACTTTGATTGATAAGTAACAAAACAAGAAAGACTGGAACCATGTAAATTTTTTTATTTTTATTTATTTTTTTCTGTTGAGATGCGGTCTTGCTACATTGCCTGGCAGATCTCAACTCCTGGGCTCAAGCATTTCTCCTGCCTCAGCCTCCTGAGAAGCACAGAACCATATAATATTCTTTGGGCTTAGGTATACCTGTTTGGTGCTAGTAACTATGGGTCATTTTAATTTTCTTTAATTAAAGAAAATACTGGAAATACCAAGAACTACTGAGAAAATTGAATAATAGGCAAGAGGTGTGTAACATTTAACATGAATTTCATGTTATTATTACTGATAATTTTCTTGTGGGAAATGCCACTGTGCTATATTGTATTAAGAAGAGCTCAGGCATTTTAACCCATATGCCAGGCCAAGTGCGAAGGTTTGTTTATATAGCGGCTTTATAGATAAATGGGAAGAGATTTAAAAAGGTTGTTTTGAGGCTAATGGAAGTTTTATAAAAATGCAGGTGTTGGGCCTGTCGCAGTGACTCACACCTGTAATTCTAGCACTTTGGAGGCTGAGGTGAGAGGATCACTTGAGCTCAGGAGTTCTAGACCAGCCTGGGCAACATAGACCTCACCTTTCCCAAAAAGTAAAGCAAATTAGCCAGGCGTGGTGATACGTGCTTGTAGTCTCAGCTACTTGGGAGGCTGAGGTGGGAGGATTGCTTCAGTTTAGGAGGTTCAGGCTGCAGTTAGCCAGGGCCACTGCACTTCAGTCTGGTCAACAGAGCAAGACCTTGCCAAAAAAAAAAAAAAAACGCAGATTTTAAATCAGATAACAGTGTAATTGAAGTTACTCCCTAAGTCCCCATTCTTACCAGTCTAGGAATTGCTGAATGATTTAAAATACTAATACTTAAAACTGCTTTCTCCTTATGATTGTTTAATCACTATAGTTGTAAAGTAGGTATTTGCCTTCATACAGAATGAATTTTTAACTATTTGCTCTGATTTATAGGTTATGGTTCAATCTATTTTGAAGGAGATGTGAATTTGACAAATCTAAATTTGGATGATATTGTGCATATCCGAAGGAAAGAAGTAATTGTCTACTTAGATGATAACCAAAAACCACCTGTGGGTGAAGGGCTAAATAGGTAAGAGTTTATGTACATACAGAAAATTGTCAGCTAAATCACAATTTTTTTTTCTGTAAACATAAATGTGTTTAGATGTATGCTTCTGTAGCTTGCTTTCCTTACTATAGAGTACATTTATTGTCTGTACTTTGATTTAAAAGTATAAATGGCAAAGAAATGCTATACTGTGATTTTGAACTCCTTTTCCCTGATTTTATTTTTTTAATTTTTTTTTTTTTTACATTCCTTGGATTCTATTTTATTTTATTTTATCTCATTTCATTTTACTATTTTTTTTTTTTTTTTTGAGATGGAGTTTTGCTCTTGTTGCCCAGGCTGGAGTGCAGTGGAATGATGTCAGTTCACTGCAACCTCTGACTCCCGGGTTCAAGTGATTCTCCTGCCTCAGCCTCCCAAGTAGCTGGGATCGTAGGCACCCTCCACCATGCCTGGCTAATTTTTGTATTTTTAGTAGAGACAGAGTTTCACCGTGTTGGCCAGACTGGTCTTGAGCTCCTGACTTCAAGTGATCCTCCCACCTCGGCCTCCCAAAGTGCTGGGATTACAAGTGTGAGCCACGGTGCCCAGCCTCCCTGATTTTATTGGGTCCAACTGCTAATTTCAAAAACTCTTTTTAATAGTATTTTGCTTTATTCCTGTTTCTGCTGTGGCTATACTTAACTCTCTATTTTAGTGTGAGATCCTAGCTTCTAATATCTCTTTAGTCAAGTGAAAGGGCTGTAGTTAAAATCATTTATCTTTATAACCTACCAACCCTGAATCAGGAAGAAATAGAAAATCTGAGCAGATTGATCGATCCTTTCCTTTCCTTTCCCCTTCCCCTTCTTTTCTTTACCCTTTCTCTTCTTTCTTTCTGTTCTTTCTCTTTCTTCTTTTGAGACAGAGTTTCACTCTTTTGCCCAAGCTGGACTGCAGTGGTGTAGTCTCAGCTCACTGCAACCTCTGCCCCCTGGGTTCAGGTGATTCTCCTGCCTCAGCCTCCAGAGTAGCTGGGATTATAGGTGTCCGCCACCATGCACGGCTAATTTTTGTATTTTTAGTAGAGACAGGGTTTTGCCATGTTGACCAGGCTGGTCTCGAACTCCTGACCTCAGGTGATCCTCCCACTTCGCCCTCTCAAGGTGGTGGGATTACAAGCATGAGCCACCGTGCCGGGCCAATAATTAGTAAAGAGATTACTGAATCACAAACTTGTCAGAAAAGAAAAACCTAGAATCAGATGGCCTCATTGGTGAATTCTACTAAACATTTAAAGAAATAACACCAGTCCTACTCAGACTCGTCCAAAAAATTGAAGAGAAGGGAATACTTCCACGCTCATTCTATGAGGCAAGCATTACCTTATTCAATAGCCAGTCAAAGACACTGCAAGGAAGGAAAACTACAGACCACTTGATGAGTATATTGATAAAAAGTCATTAACAGAGCCCTAGGAAGCAGAATTTAACAGCATATTGAAAGGATTACACATCATGGCCAAAAGATTTATTCTGGAATGCATGGATGGCTCAATATATGAAAGTCAGTGAAACATACCACTTTAGCAAGATGAAGGAATACACCACATCATCATCATCATAATACAGAAAAAGTATTTACCAAAATCCAACACTCTTTCATAATAAAGGCACTCAACAACAACAGCAAAGCACTTAACAAAGTAGGGATAGAGGGAAACTACCTCAACATTAATAAAGGCTATGTATGAAAAGCCCACAGCTAACATCATAATGTTGAAATACAGAAGGCTTTTCCTGTGAGACAAGTCAACACAAGGATGCCTGCTTTTGCCACTTTTCCCAAATATACTACTGCAAGTCCTAGTCAGAACAATTAGGCAAAAAAAAAAAAAAGTTAATACAGTTTTGAAAAGAAGTAAAATTATCTTTGTTCTTTGATGACATCTTATGTAGAAATCCCTAAAGATGTCACACAAAAAAACTTACTGTTATAAACAAATTCAACAAAGTTACAGGATACAGAATCAACATGGAAAAATTAGTTGCACTGTTATACACTAACAACAAAAAGAAATTAAGAAAGCATTTCATATATATAGTAGCATCAAAAAGAATAAAATACACACAAATAAACTTAACCAAGGAGGCAAATGACTTGTTTATACAAAACTGCAAAACATTGTTGAAAGAAAGTACACCAGACACAGATAAATGGAAGACAGACCATACTCATGAGTTAGAAAACTTCACATTGTTCAGCTAGGTGCGGTGGCTTATACCTGTAATCCCAGCACTTCGGGAGGCCTAGGCAGGCAGATCACTTGAGGTCAGGAGTTGAGACAAGTGAGCCTGGCCAACATGGTGAAACCCCACCTCTACTAAAAATACAAAAATTTGCCAGATGTGGTGGCGCATACCTGTAATCCCAGCTACTTAGGAGGCTGAGGCTAGAGAATGGCTTGAACCTGGGAGGCGGAGGTTGCAGATTACACCACTGCACTCCAGCCTGTGTGACAAAGCGAGACCATGTGTCAAAGAAAAAAACTTAATATTGTTAAAATGTCAATACTGCCCACAGTGATGCATAAATTTAATGCAGTCCCTGTCAAAATCCCAGTGGCATGATTTGTAGAAATAGAAAAATCCATATAGAATTTCAGAAATCTCCAAATAGCCAAACACTCTCAAAAAAGAACAATTTGGAGGTCTCACATGTCCGAATTTCAAAACTTATTATAAATCTATAATAATCAAAACAGTATGGTAGTGGCATACAGACATAAATACCAATGGAATGTAATAGCCCAGAAATAAAACTTCATCTATATAGTCAAATGATTTTCGAGACAGGGTCTTGCTCTGTCACCCAGGCTTGAGTGCAGTGATGTGATCATGACTCTCTGCAACCTCTGCCCCCAGGTTCAGACTATTCTCCTGCCTCAGCCTCCTGAATAGCTGGGACCACAGGGATGCACCACCACACCCGGCTAATTTTTGTATTTTTTGTAGAGATGAGGTTTTGCCTTGTTGCCTGCCCAGCCAGTCTTGAACTCCTGAGGTGAAGTTTTTGGCCTGCCTTGCCCTCCCAGAGTGTTGGGATTATAGGTGTAAACCACCACGCCCAGCCTTAAATGATTTTCAGTAAGGTATAAAAATTACTTGGGGGCAAGGTGGTGTGGGGCACACCTAAAAAAACTAAAAAAAAAAAAAAAAAATTATTTGATCGGGAGAAGACAGTCTGTTCAACAAAGGATGCTGGCAAACTGGATGTCCACATACAAAAGAGTGAAGTTACACCATATGCACAGATTAACCCAAAATGGATAAAATACCTAAGCGTGAGATCCAAAAATGTACAACTCTTAGAAGAAAACACAGAGGAAAAGCTTTGTAACATTGGTTTTGGCAGTGATTTCTTAGATATAACATCAAAAAGTATAAGCAACAAAAGCAAAAATAGACAAATGACACTATATCAAACTGAAAACCTTCTGCACAGCAAAAGACAAGTGAAAAGCCAACCTATAAGAATAGGAGAAAATATATGCCAATCATTTGATAAGGGGTTAATAACCAGAATATAAAGAATCCTGCAATTCTACAGCAACAACAACAAAAAAACCCATTTAAAAAATGAGCAAAGAAGATGGGTGCAGTGGCAGCTGGGTGTGGTGGCTCACACTTGTAATCCCAGCACTTTGGGAGGCCAAGGTGGGCAGATCATGAGGTCAGGAGATCAAGACCACAGTGAAACCCCGTCTACAAAAAATACAAAAAATTAGTCAGGCATGGTGGCTGGCACCTGTAGTCCCAGCTACTCGGAGAGGCTGAGGCAGGAGAATGGCGTGAACCTGGGAGGCAGAGCTTGCAGTGAGCTGAGATTACGCCACTGCACTCCAGCCTGGGCAACAGAGCGAGACTCCATCTCAAAAAAAAAAAAGAAGATGGGTGCAGTGGCTTATGCCTGTAGTCCCAGCACTTTGGGAGGCAGAGAAGTGAGGATTGCTTGAGGCCAGGAGTTCAAGTAAATAGGAAGACCCTGTATCTACAAAAAATTTTTAAGTAGTCAAGCATGGTTGCACACACCTGTAGTCCTAGCTGCTCAGGAGGCTGAGGCAGGAGGTTCAGCTGAACTCAGGAGTTTCACCATGTTGGCCAGGCTGGTCTTGAACAGAGGTTACAGTGAGCTATGATCATGCCACTTCTGTCCTGCCTGAGCGGGAGAGGGAGACCCTGTCTCTCAAAACAAAAATGAAGAAAATTTTGGCAATGGACTTGAATCGACATTTCTCCAAAGATACACAAATGACCAAGGAGTACATGAAAAGATGCCCAACATCACTAATCATTAGAGAAATGCAAATCAAACCACAATGAGATACCATACCCATTAGGGTGGTTACTAGGAAAAAAAAAATGACCGGGCGCGGTGGCTCACACCTCTAATCCCAACACTTTGGGAGGCCGAGGAGGGTGGATCGCTTGAGCCCAGTCTGGCCAACATGGCAAAACCCCATGTCTACTAAAAGTACAAAAATTAGCCGGGTGTTGTGGCGGGCGCCTGTACTCTCAGCTACTTGGGAGGCTGAGGTACGAGACTCACTTGAACCCGGTAGGCAGAGATTGCGGTGAGCTAAGAATGTGCCACTGCACTCCAGCCTGGGTGACAGAGCGAGACTCAGTCTAATAAGAAACAAATTACCATGTGTCTGCCGATGTGGAGAAATTGGAACCTTTGTGCACCATTGGCAGGAATGTGTAACAGTGCAGCCACCATGCAGGACAATATGGTGGTTCCCAGAAGAGTTAAAAATAGAATTACTGTCTGATTCAGCAGGTCCACTTCTGGGTATATATACAAAATTGAAAGCAGGATCTCAAGCATTTGTATACCCGTGTTCATAGCAACACTATTCACAACAGCTGGTAGGTAAAAGTCACCCAAATGTTCATTGATAAGTGAATGGGTAAACGAAATGTGGTATATACATGCAATAAAACACTATTCACCCTACAGAGAAGATTAGCATGGCCCCACACAAGGATAACACACAAATTCATGAAGCGTTCCATATTTTTTATTTTAAAAATTAAAAAATATATGTTATTCAGCTTCAGGAAGAAAATTCTGATATATGCTACAACATGGATGAACCTTGAGGACATGCTAAGTGAAGTAAGCCAGTCACAAAAAGACAAGTACTATATTGTGATGTATCTGGGATAAGTCAACTTTATAGAAACAAAGTAGAGTTGTATTTGCCAGGGGCTCTGGGAAGCAGGAAATGGAGAGCAGCATCTACCTGTTACATCCTAGTAGTCACTGTGTTTAGATGTAAGGCATACAAAATGAATAGGATACAACACTTGAACTCCAGTATTAATATTAGAAGTGGTACGCTTATCACTCTTGTAGTCATCTTCACACCGATATTCCTGATACTTCGTTTTCCAAGCATTTGTATTTAGTAAATGGGTAGTAGCTGTTTTTTATTATTATTTAGTACAGTAGACCTTTAAGACCTGCATAAGATTTGGTTCGTACCACTGGACTGTAACTTAAATAAGTTAGTGATTCCTAGCTTAAGTGTGAAAATTAGTTTGGAAATAATTGATGTCCCGTGGTAATTTAAATAAATGCAGTCTGACTCTAGAACCAGATATTGAGTTGTCAATGTAGGAGTGACTTCTTGCTTTTAAGCTTATGGAGCAAAACTCAAGTTTATGACACATGCAGAATAATTCCAAGGCAACGGTTACCGTTATTCACCATGTGTTAGGTGGCTTTCTGGTCTTATATATGAAGCGTTTTTACTTTAATTGGTTATGTTTTACAGGAAGGCTGAAGTTACATTGGATGGAGTTTGGCCAACAGATAAAACATCTCGTTGTTTAATAAAGAGCCCAGATCGCCTTGCGGATATCAACTATGAAGGAAGATTAGAAGCAGTTTCAAGGAAACAGGGAGCTCAATTCAAAGAATACCGGCCTGAAACTGGTTCTTGGGTGTTTAAGGTATAGTCATTTAACCCAGTTCAGACTTCTATAAAGTATATTTGGAGTCACAAAACGTTTATGTTGGAAGGGATCCTTTCCTAAATTCTATTGATTGATTGATGGGGGTCTTGCTCTGTTGCTCAGGCTGGAGTACAATGGTGGAATCATAGCTCCCTGCAGCCTTAAACTCCTGGGCTCAAGCAATCCTTCTGCCTCAGCCTCCCAAGTAGTTGGGACTATAGGCATGCACTACCATGCCTGGCTACTTTTTTAAATTTTTGTAAAGATGGGATTTCTCACTGTTGACTAGGCTGGTCTCCAACTCCTGAGATCAAGCAATCTTCCCTCCTTGGCCTCCCAAAAGTACTGTGATTACAGGTGTAAGCCACTGCACCCAGCCAAATTCTCTTTATTTTTAGAAATTCGGAAGGAGATGTACAGATACATTATGATTCACTCCAAACTACAAACCTAGTTAAAATTCAGCAGTAATGAGTTCTTATAAACTCTGTGGGCTCATGATTCATGTCCTCTACCCACCTCCTATGAAGATGTATAAATACATTTCTAAGGTGTAATTTTTGTAATGTTTGTCATCATTAGGGACTTCAGTAATTCATCAGGCAGTTGTCTATTGTATCAACTCTTCCTATGTAACTGTCATTCTTACTTTTAAAGATTTTTGGAGATGAAGAGGTTGACTGTTCTTAATAGTTTAATCCAATGATTTCCTCCCATTCTAGGCTGGTTGAATTATTTAACTTGTTAAAGGCCCTTGGGTAGATAGAGGATAACAGGCAATATATGTCTGTGAAAATAATAACAAGTCTTTGGATTAAGTTTCCTATATTAATGATTACAGTTTAAATGACATTTTAATGTATGTTATGTAATCTTTATTAATTTACTAGTATGAGCAACTAGTGCATACATCAGACGTCTTCTAAATCTTAGATAAAAGTGTGGTAGGTGATTATTTTGCTTTAAATACTTTGATATTTCTCCCCTTTTCTTTTTTCTTAAGGTAATGCTGCAAGATTGCAAAGGCAGGTATTGGGAAAGCATAATGTTTAAGTTGTTTTGTGGGGTTCTTCTCTTCCTTAGGTCTCCCATTTTTCTAAGTATGGCCTTCAGGATTCTGATGAAGAGGAAGAGGAGCATCCATCTAAAACTAGTACAAAGAAGTTGAAGACTGCTCCTTTGCCTCCCGCAGGCCAGACTACCCCCTTGCAGATGGCTCTTAATGGCAAACCTGCACCTCCACCTCAGGTAGAGAAAAAAGGACAGTGAATTTGAATGGAATCCATGATACCGAAGTTGAAAGCAAGTCATTCAGCTAATACAAAGCTGTTTTATGACCCTTGGAACTTTGAAGAATACAAACATTGGCAGTCACATTGAAACAAGTACAAGGGAGGGCGTGAGGTCATGCAGGCATCTGTCTTTTTACTTGAGATTTAAAGAATTCTCTTGCTGTTTGGATTATTCCTCTACAGATTGTCATTTTTAAACCCTTCGTTCTCTCTCATTTGGACTTGCTGAATTCTCTGCTTGGTGATTAACTTAAGATTTGCTCATGTGGGTTCATGCACAGTAAATTCTGCCTTTATTGACTACCTGATGTGCAGTTTAATCTTTTTCTTTACCTCCATGGTTTTTTAAAAGTTAAATTAGCTTTCTGAAAGGGTTTTTAATCTCCATTTTTTTCAAGTTGTTTGCTTATACTTCGGGTAACCTTGATATTTGTATTTTAATAGTACATAATCTTTATGAAAAATAGTTTTGGAATGTAAATGAATAATTATTTGGCTTGGGGAGATTAGGGCCTACATTGTTTATCACAATTACTTGTATCATTGATACGGGATTTCTTTGTAAAGCATCCTCTACCTCTCAGCTGCTGAAAGCTAGACCTTTGGTATTTTCCATGCTATAATTCTTATGGCTGCTGAAACATGTGGTTTTTATGATTTATTAAATAATCTCTTAGGAGGCATTTCTGGAGAATGTGTGTATATACATGTTTGCATGTACAGAGTGAGGGGGGAGGGTATGATAAATGTGGGAAACTGGATTTTATGTTTATAATCTTTGTAGCATTTAGAATGCCCCTAAGAAATCTCCATTGACAAATGAAATGCTATAAATAGACTTGGTTTTCCAGTTATCCATATTCATTTTGTCTGTCATATGCTTTGTATCATCTCCTTTCCTAATTTTTTATAATCATATATATATTTATTATAAATATATATATATTTCTGAGGGAAAGAGTCACATGGCCTTATTTTCTGTAATAAAAGTAATATATAGGATCTTAAAGATAACCTCTTTCCAGTTGGCCCAGATGAAAAAGAAAAGCTTCATTTATGGACAGACAGGAAAATGTTTGTAATGTTGACAATCAGTAGTTTCCAGGTTCTTTAATTGCCGGAATAGAAATAGTAGAAAACTAACTATAAACTCCTATATTGACACTTGTGTATGTGAGAGCTCTTTGAAAAATTGAGCACCCAAAAATTTCAGATCAAGGTTCTAGCAAAAAGAGGTAGTAAGGATTTAAACTGGGCAAGTAGCTTTTTTTTTTTTTTCCTTTTTTTTTTCCTTGAGAAAGAGTTGTCGCCCAGGCTGTAGTGCACTGGTGCAGTCTCGACTCACTGTGGCCTCTGCCTCCCAGGTTCAAGCAGTCTCATTCCTCAGCCTCCCAAGCAGCTGGGACTACAGGGGCGTACCACCACGCTCATCTAATTTTTTGTATTTTTAGTAGAGAGGAGATTTTGCCATGTTGGCCTTAACTCATGTTGTCTTGAACTCCTGACCTCAAGTGATCCTCCCACCTTGGCCTCCCAAAGTGCTGGGACTACAGGCGTGAGTTACCACGGCTAGCCTAAAATGGGCAAGTAGCTTTGACTGAGGAAATGGAAATGGTCTTTGACCTTTTGGTTGGGAAGAGCAGAAATGAGAGAAATGGATAGCGGTATTTAGATGTCCAGACTTTAGGTTTTGTTTACTTGCATTATTTTTGAAGGCCTTGAGCTTGGTATGTTGGAGCAGAAATGTAGGACTGTAGAGAATTCTTTCATATTTATTGCTTACTGACCCAAGTGAGGCAGATGGGAAATGCCAGTGGTTGGTTATTAGCACCAAAGACCCTACATTTTACTTGGCATGGGGAAACTACTTGTGCCGTTTGAGTAAACTGGAAACAGCAGTCTTCTCATCTCTGTGTCAAGATGACTGCATACTGTCACCTCACCCCTTAAAAAGGTTGATTGCACAACTTCAGCTTCTTTTTTTATTGGGGGAGAGAGGCCTGTTTCTTTAGGTATTTAGGAAGATGTGTATTTTTCTTTAATGGTCACATTTGTTCCATTACCTTTTATATGATATCGTCAGTCCCCTGTTTCCAGTTGGTTCTTAAGCCTCGCTTTTGCTCTTTAAAAAAGCAAGTAAGTCTAAGCAACCAGAAAACATAAAGGTAACTAAATTTTCATGTGATCTTCTCTCCTGTACCTTTTACGTTAGAGAAAATGTTGGTTGGCAGATAAACCTTAGTCACACAGATGAATTAAGGTAGTTTTTGTTCTGTGGTTAGAACATTAGTTTCAAAATCCTGGTCTGGGATCCAATTTCCAGCTGGCTGCATCAGTGCCCTGGTAAGCTTGACTTAGATTCCACAGATTTGGCATGGGGCTCAGGCATATTTATATTTTGCACCCAGGTGGTTGAAATGTGCAATCAGGTTTCAAAACTATGTTGAAAGACCTCGGGCCTTTGGCACTCAGGTAGAGATACATGTAGGTTTTTACCTCAGCCTTATAACTGAAGTGTAACTTGTGTTTAGTAACATCAAGGCAGGGTAATTGGCTTGCTCAGAAACTTAGCATTGTTCACTAAGTGAATCCATTCAAGTAAGTTAATGACTTTTTTTTTTTTTTTTTTTTTTCTCTGAGGCAGAGTTTTCCTATGTTTCTCAGGCTGGTTGAACTCTTGGGATCAAGCAATCCTTCCCACCTCAACCTCCCAAGTAGCTGGGACTGCAGGTGCATGCCATCATGCCAGATTATTTATTTATTTATTTATTTTTTTAGAGACAGAATCTTGCTATGTTGCCCAGGCTGGTCTCGGATTCTTGGCCAAATGAGTATCCTGCCTTGGCCTCCCAATAGGCCGGGAGCCACAGTGCCCTGCCTAAATAAGTAGTTTGAAACTTTTTTAAAGGAAAAAAGTGATTATTTTTTGTGGAGATGGGGTCTCAGTATGTTGCCCATGCTGGTCTCGAACTTCTAGGCTCAAGTGATCTGCCTCAGCCTCCCAAAGTGCTGGAATTACGGGTGTAAGCCGCCACGTCCAGCCAAAAACTTTCTTTACAGTTAGAAAACTAGTTCTTTTTGAGACAGGCAACAATAGTAGTTATATTGGATCAAACTGTTTGCCTGAGAGGAGAGCATGAATTATTTAATATCTGTTTGACCTTGGACTTGTCATTCACTCTGTTGAATGAGGATGTCTTGATATATCTTACTTTTCCTACTGAATTAAGTAAGCAATGCTGTATCTTTAGGTATTGGCAGCCTTGTTTCAGTGAGGAACAGTCTTTGAGATATCTCAAGTCATTGAAGGTTTCAGTTGTGAAACCTTATCCTCCATATATTTAGACAATCATTTTACAGATATAATCTGTGTAGCTAATATTTGTAATGGGCCATGCCATTATTTGGAAATGAATATGATGCTGCCTTCAAGAGATTACACTGTAGGAAAGGGAGAGTTAAAATGATGTCCTCGTTGGCTGCTTCTTCCTATACATGCCTTTCTTTTCCATAGACCTCCCGTTAGGCTTTCTCTTCCCTTTCCTCAGTTACTTCTGAGCCATCTTTTTTTTTTTTCTAAGTACACTTTTCTTTTCAGGACTGGCCTAAAAAGGGTACCTGATCTGCCAAGATATCCAGGAAAATAAGTACACAGACAGCTTTGGGGAGTATGTTGCAATTACTTAGGTATACTTCAACAAAATTTACATATAGGGCATTCTAGGCACTTAACCATAGTTTCATAGTAATTCCCTTCCCCCTTGTCCACTTATTAGATGGTATCTTGTAGGTTTGAAGTCTGTTTGTGTGAATAGAATAAATAAAACCTTGATCTTTAGCATTCTTCCTAAACATACGACGAGTCCCTTGGGTCTCTAATCTGGTTATTTAATGAAATCCTCTCATTTTGTCTGAAACAGTGTTCAAGGTAAGCATCTCTTGCTATTAGCAGTATTACTTTGTTGAGTAGTATAGTAAATTGGAACCACTCTCCCCCTCCCCATTTTTTCTTTCCTCCCACTCACTCTCCTTCTTATCTTTTTATAGTTTACTGCTTTCTCTACCATGTGCCAAGCACTGCATTAGGTAGTAGAAGTAACTAAGTAAATAAGTGTTGAACTTAGTGATGTGCTAGACACAGAAAACAGTAAGCAATAAACCATTTTATCAAGCCTTCACAGTCTGTTGAGCCAAATATATATATACTTATGAAGTAGGAGTTTTCCCACAGTTGTTAAAATTAATTAATTAATTTATTTATATATATATATATTTTGAGACAGAGTCTCACCTTGTTGCCCAGGCTGGAGTGCAGTGGCGTGATCTCGGCTCACTGCAACGTCCACCTACTGGGTTCAAGCAGTTTTCCTGCCTTAGCCTCCTGAGTAGCGGGGATTACAGGCATGCGCTACCATGCCCAGGTAATTTTTGGATTTTTAGTAGAGACAGGGTTTCACCATGTTGGCCAGGCTTGTCTCGAACTCCTGACTTCAGTTGATCCGCCCACTTTGGCCTCCCAAAGTGCTAGGACTACAGGCGTGAGCCACTGCACCTGGCCTATTTTATTTATTTATTTATATTTGAGATGGAGTTTAACTCTCACCCAGGCTGGAGTGCAGTGGCACAGTCTTGGCTCACTGCAGCCTCCACCTCTCAGGTTCAAGCAATTTTCCTGCCCCAGCCTCCTAAGTAACTGGGAGTACAGGCACACACCACCACACCTGGCTAATTTTTGTATTTTTTAGTAGAGACAGGGTTTCTTCATATTGGCCAGGCTGGTCTCGAACTCCTCACCTCAGGTGATCCACTCGTCTCAGCCTCCCAAAGTGCTAGGATTACAGGTGTGAGCCACTGTGACCGGCCACTGTTCTTAAAATTTAAGTGGGAGCCCTGGGTATCATCACTAGGGCTTTTTCCTCCTTCAGGATTTTTTTTTTTTTTTTTTTTTTTTTTGAGACAGAGTCTCATTCTGTTGCCCAGGCTGGAGTGCAGTGGCACAATCTTGGCTCACTATAACCTCCACTGCCTCCCGAGTAGCTGGTTAGCATCAGTTAATTTTTGTATTTTTAGTAGAGACAGTTTCACCACCATGTTGGCCAGACTAGTCTTGAACTCCTGACCTCAAGTGATCTGCCCACCTCGGCCTCCCAAAGTGCTGGGATTACAAGCTTGAGCCATCAAACCCGGTCTAGAATTTTTTTTGGTTTGAAAATATTTCAAATGTTGGCTTAGTCATTTGCTAACATTTTAGGATATAGGTAATTGAATTTGTACTCTACCAATTTACAGTGTTTCAGCTTTGAGTGTTTACCGTTTTAAATCATAGACTGTTAGTCATAGTTGTCTTTAAAACTGCTTAATAAATGTAAATATAACTCTTGACATTTTTAAACATAAAGGGATTCTTCCCAGATTAAAATTGTTCCTAATATTATTACTTTGTTTTTTGGAAGAGTAGATAGTGCTCGTATCTTACGTGGTACTGCACAAGTAGAGCCCAGCTAACCTTAGGATTCAGTAACCCAAAAGTTAAATTCCAGACCCAAGATTGTGTTGGCTAGAAATTTATTTCTAAATGTTTTTAAGAAAAAGCAAAGTTACTGGAGACTTTGATATTTGTACCTTTTGTTCGTTTTTTCCAATGGTTTCTGGCTACAAGGCAGTGTTAGGAAAAGGTAACCCTGTGTAAATCAGAAAATGTAGTTGCTAGCTAGATCAAGTAAATCATAATCTTTGTCTCTGAAGACCACCATTTGTTTCACTATGGGTGCTGGTTTAGGTCCCAGACACCAGGTCATAGTATTAGAATGGGATGACTACATGAATCCTTATTTGGATCAAAGTACTTTTATAAGGGTTATCTTGGGGTAATTGATTTTAAATCACTCGAGCAAATCTGCTACCTTACCTTACCATAGAATGGGCTGAATCTAATAATTGCTATATCATATTCTGAATAAAGTAAGTCTGATTTAGAATCTGTTTCTGTTTGGTGTAATTTAATGCTGCTTTCCTGATCTTTCTGCTGTCTGCAGAGCCAGAGCCCAGAGGTGGAGCAGTTAGGGAGGGTTGTGGAACTGGACAGTGACATGGTAGATATCACCCAGGAGCCAGTTTTGGATACCATGTTAGAAGAGAGCATGCCTGAGGATCAGGAACTTGTGTCTGCCTCAACACATATTGCATCTTCACTGGGAATTAATCCACATGTCTTACAGGTGACGTTCTAACCCGCCTTTTTTACGACAGAAAGCCAAACTAATCTTTTATCTCCATTGCATAGGATCAGGTCTCTTCCTTGGTTATTAAGACCATTGAGTGCTCACTGTAATGGGGAAAAAAAAATACAAGAATATGGCCAATGTCTGGGCCTCATTCTCTTATTCAAGGAGATAAGGCTATATTCAGAACTAGAAGATAGGGTTTCTGGTTTTAACTGCATTTGAAACCAGAGTCCTAGTTCCAATCCCAATTTTGTTGTGTTTTGTTTTTGAGACAGAGTTTCTTCACTCTGTCGCCCAGGCTGGAGTGGAGTGGTGTGATCTCGGTTCACTGCAACCTCCACCTCCTGGGTTCAACTGATTTCCCTGCCGCAACCTCCCGAGTAGGTGAGATTACATGCGTGTACCACCACCACACCTGGCTACTTTTGTATTTTTAGTAGAGACAGGGGTTTCACCATGTTGGTCAGTCTGGTCTCGAACTCCTGACCTCAGGTGATCTGCCCACATTGGCCTTCCAGAGTGCTAGGATTACAGGCATGAGCCACAGCCCGGCCCCAATCCCAATTTTGTAACTTTATGACTTTGTGCAAGTCATATAACATCTGTGAGTACTGATTTTTCTCTATAAAATATTACTTTGTCTACATCACAGGGTACTTTTAAGACTGTATGTGCTCCACAAAATTTAAAAATTTTAGTACCTGGTAGCCCAGGTTTCTTTAAGCTATGTCTTTACTTCCCTTTATCCCAGTGCCTTTTGGCATGTTATGTGTTTAACCTTTGGCTTATGTTCGACTTTAAAATTATTTTATCAGCAAACATAGCAACTGCTGTGTGCCAGGCTCTGGCGAGATGCTATAGATAGAAAGAAGAGAAGTATTATATGAATTCTGCCTTTCAAGGCACACACAGTGTAATGGGGTCCATCCATCACACAAATATACTAGCTCTGTACACAGCCTTGAGGAGGAGCAATATTTTTGGTTGTTGTAAACTGCATTTTTTTTGGTATGGCCTTTCTGGGAAGCACATTCATTCTATAGATATTGCCTTTTTAGATCATGAAAGCATCATTGCTTACTGATGAAGAAGATGTAGATATGGCACTGGATCAACGCTTCAGTCGCCTTCCTTCCAAAGCAGATACTTCTCAAGAAATCTGTTCTCCCAGGCTCCCCATTTCAGCATCCCACTCATCGAAAACTCGTTCACTAGGTACAGTATAAAAGATGCTGTTTTACAAGAAAGCTGTATAGTCATCAAGTCCTGCTTTTCACTTTTCTTCTTCTAACCCAAGTGGACTTCTCTAGCAAGTATCTGCCAGACAACTATACCTGTGACATAAGGATGCTAAGAGAAATTGTACTCATAAGTATTCATTAAGAGTAGTCGGCTGGGCGTGGTGGCTCACGCCTGTAATCCCAGCACTTTGGGAGGCCAAGGCAGGCGGATCACGAGGTCAGGAGATCGAGACCATCCTGGCTAACACGGTGAAACCCCGTCTCTACTAAAAATACAAAAAATTAGCCGGGCGAGGTGGCAGGCGCCTGTAGTCCCAGCTACGCGGGAGGCTGAGGCAGGAGAATGGCGTGAACCCCGGGGGGCGGAGCCTGCAGTGAGCCGAGATTGCGCCACTGCACTCCAGCCTGGGTGAAAGAGCGAGACTCTGTCTCAAAAAAAAAAAGAGAGTAGTCAGGTTTTTTGGCCGGGCGCGGTGGCTCACGCTTGTAATCCCAGCACTTTGGGAGGCCGAGGTGGGCAGATCACGAGGTCAGGAGATCGAGACCACAGTGAAACCCCGTCTCTACTAAAAATACAAAAAATTAGCCGGGCGTGGTGGCGGGCGCCTGTAGTCCCAGCTACTCGGAGAGGCTGAGGCAGGAGAATGGCGTGAACCTGGGAGGTGGAGCTTGCAGTGAGCCGAGACTGGGCCACTGCACTCCAGCCTGGGCGACAGAGCGAGACTCCGTCTCAAAAAAAAAAAAAAGAGTAGTCAGGTTTTTTGTTTTTAGAGACAGAGTCTGTTGCACAGACTGGAGTGCAGTTATGCATTTGCACTCACTACAGCCTTGAACTCTTGGGCTCAAGCAGTCCTCTTGTCTCAGCCTCCTGAGTAGCTAGGACTACAGGCGTATACCACGACTCAACTAATTATTTTTTTAAATGTTTATAGAGATGGATCTTGCTATCTTGCCCAGGCTGGTCTTGAACTTCTGGCCTCAAGTGATCATCCTGCCTCAGCCTCCCAAAGTGCTGAGATTACAGGTATGCGTCATTGCACCTGGCAGGAGTGGTCGGTTTTTAAGAACTAGAATTACCTCTGTTTGTGCAGATGCAGAAGTGTATGGAGAAAAAAAGCATTTGTGCTTTGTTTAGGTTCATGTTTTTGTTTGCTTATGAACATGGATAAGATAGTAAGCTCTGACTTCCTAATTTTTATAACATTACTTAGTTCAGCAAGTTGTCCTGCACTGTACTCGTTTTGTGCAGTCCTTACAGCACTGTCTTACTGTCTTCTAGGGACAAGTACTGCTTCTCGTAATGCACAGAGCACATCACATTTCTACTTTTCATTAAACCTTTTTAAATTCCCAGGGAAGTGATGACGTATTTGATTTTAAAGTTTTCTCTTTTCTAATGGGCTTGTAACTATGTGGGATTGGCAAGAAAGTTTTCGTATCAGCAAAGAACTTAAGCAGATGTACTTTCAACATATTTTGAAAGCCAGAGGAACTGGCAGAGACATTTGTTTATATTGCTTTAAAAATAAATATTTTTCAATTCTTTTGAGTTCTCTTATTATCAACTTTGCTTTTTAAAAATATTTTTAACTTCCCTTTGGTATAGAGGAAAGAAAGAAAATACATTAACCAATAAAGTATCAGTTAAACATTCTTAATAACCTTTTCCATAATGGATACTACATGAAAATCTGATACTTCAATAACTCTTAACTCCATGCTTTAGACAAAAGCCATGTAAAATTGGGAAACAGGCACTGGTAATAAGAACTGTCCTTCAGCCAGGCACAGTGGCTCATGCCTATAATCCTAGTGCTTTAGGAGGCTGAGGAAGGAGGATGGCTTGAGGCTAGGATTTGGAGAGCAGCCTGGGCAACATAGCAAGACTCCATCCCTATAATGCCTAGCTAGCTAGATAAAAACTTAAATGTTAAAAAAAAATTTTTTGCCGGGCGCGGTGGCTCAAGCCTGTAATCCCAGCACTTTGGGAGGCCGAGGCGGATGGATCACGAGGTCAGGAGATCGAGACCATCCTGGCTAACACGGTGAAACCCCGTCTCTACTAAAAATACAAAAAATTAGCCAGGCGTGTTGGTGGGCGCCTGTAGTCCCAGCTACTCGGGAGGCTGAGGCAGGAGAATGGCGTGAACCCGGGAGGCGGAGCTTGCAGTGAGCCGAGATCGTGCCACCGCACTCCAGCCTGGGCAATAGAGCGAGACTCCGTCTCCAAAAAAAAAAAAAAAAAAATTTTTTTTTTAAAGAACTATCCTTCAGAAGGTCACATGTACAATTTTAAGATACCTGGTGTGTTTTATTTCATTGACTGTAGCATTGTTTAGGGTAGAATAGGAATTTGAGTTTTGATCTTTTATGTGTCCTAAGAAATCGTTACCTTTAGGATTCTCATAAAGGCATGAGGAGTGGTGCCAGACTTACCTTGGCTTATCTCCTAGTCCTGTCACTTTGTAGATTTGGACAAGTCACTTATCTGAGCTCAGTTTTCTCCTATATACAATAGGAATGATAATAATGCTAATCATTTAAAAGTTTTTGAGGCCAAGAGCAGTGGCTCATGCCTGTGATCCCAGCACTCTAGGAGGCCGAGGCAGGTGGATTACGAGGTCAGGAGTTCAAGACCAGCCTGGCCAACATGGTGAAACTCCGTTTCTACTAAAAACACAGAAAAATTAGCCAGGCATAGTGGAGGGCACCTGTAATTCCAGCTACTCGGGAGGCTGAGGCAGCGAATTGCTTGAACCCAGGAGGCAGAGGTTGCAGTGAGCCAAGATCATGCCATTGCACTCTAGCCTGGGCTACAGGGCGAGACTCTGTCTCCAAAAAAAAAAAAAAAAAAGTTTTTGAAGAGTGAAATGAAATAACATATACAAATGACTTATACAGAGTCTGCTGCATATTTTAAATAGTATTAGTAGTGTTGTTGCTTTTATTATTGTTGTAGATACCATCATCATCATTAGAATCTTGTCCTGATTTCCTAGTTCAAAGAGTAATTTCTGCAAAATCTGACTTAGCCTGCTTCTGGTCATCCACATCTAAGTAGTTTGATAAAACATTGAATGATTTCAGCCTGATTTTTGTTATTGTTCAAGAAACAATAGCTTGTGTTTTGTAATAGTCTTTCTCCCCTTCATTCCCTCTTCATTTCAGTTGGTGGGTTACTACAATCAAAATTTACAAGTGGAGCTTTTCTTTCACCAAGTGCCTGTGTGCAAGAATGTCGTACTCCCAGAACAGCATCTGTAATGAATATCCCATCCACATCCTCTTGGTCTGTCCCTCCACCCCTGACTTCTGTGTTCACAATGCCCAGCCCAGCCCTTGAGGTTCCGCTGAAAACAGTGGGTACACGTAGGCAACTAGGCCTAGTCCCTCGCGAAAAGTCTGTCACCTATGGCAAGGGAAAACTCTTGATGGACATGGCCTTATTCATGGGACGCTCATTTCGTGTTGGTTGGGGTCCCAACTGGACTCTTGCTAATAGTGGAGAACAGCTGAATGGCTCTCATGAACTAGAAAATGATCAGATTGCTGATTCTATGGAGTTTGGATTCCTGCCCAATCCAGTAGCTGTTAAACCGTGAGTCACATTTCTTGATGCTTTTTGAGAAAGGCAACATGATAGGTGAAAAAAACTATTCATTATCAGGAGGATTGGGCCCTACTTTGTCATCTTTCTAGATATAGTCTGTGTGTGTGTGTGTATTTTTTTATTTTTGGAGACTGAGTTTCGCTCTGTTGCCCAGGCTGGGGCGCAGTGGCACGATCTCAGCTTGCTGCAACCTCTGCCGCTTGGTCTCAAGCTCTTCTCCTGCCTCAGCCTCCTGATAAGCTGGGATTACAGGCACATGCCACCACACCGAGCTAATGTTTCCTGAGCTCAAGTGATTGTCCTACCTTGGCCTCCCAAAGTGCTGGGATTACAGGTGTGAGCCACTGCACCCAGCTGTTTTTTATTTTTTCAAAGTCAACTTTAAAAATGAAGGATAGGCTGGGCAGGGTGGCTCACACCTGTAATCCCAGCACTTTGGGAGGCCAAGATGGGCGGATCACGAGGTCAAGAGATCGAGACCATCCTGGCTAACACGAGGAAACCCCGTCTCTACTAAAAATACAAAAAAAATTAGCCGGGCGTGGTGGTGGGCGCCTGTAGACCCAGCTACTTGGGAGGCTGAGGCAGGAGAATGGTGTGAACCTGGGAGGCAGAGCTTGCAGTGAGCCGAGATCGCGCCAGTGCACTCTATCCTGGGTGACTGAGTGAGACTCAGTCTCCAAAAAAAAGAAAAAACAACGTCTCTTTTTTTTTTTTTTTTTTTTTTTTT